>NC_134687.1:668516585-668839136 GCF_050947455.1 Rhinoderma darwinii
CTTTCCCTTCACCTCCTTTCTGCCATTACAGTGCCCCCATATACAATAATACCAGCAGAGTGCCCCCATACACAATAATACCAACAGAGTAACCCATACGCAATAATAATACCAGCAGAGTGCCCCATACATAATAATACCAGTAGAGTGCCTCCATATATAATAATACCAGCAGAGTGCCCCATACATAATAATATCAGTAGAGTGCCTCCATATATAATAATACCAGCAGAGTGCCCCATACATAATAATACCAGTAGAGTGCCTCCATATATAATAATAAAAGCAGAGTGCCCTCATACGCAATAATACCAGCAGAGTGCCCCCATATATAACAATACCAGCAGAGTGCCCCCATATACAATAATACCAGCAGAGTGCCCCATATACAATAATACCAGCAGAGAGCCCCCATACACAATAATACCAGCAGAGTGCCCCCATACACTATAATACCAGCAGAGTGCCCCCATATATAACAATACCAGCAGAGTGCCCCCATACACAATAATACCAGTAGAGTGCCCCCATGTAAAATAATACCAGCGGAGTGTCCCCATACACATTAATACCAGCAGAGTGCCCCATACACAATAATACCAGCAGAGTGCCCCCATACATAACAATACCAGCAGAGTGCCCCATATACAATAATACCAGCAGAGTGCCCCCATACATAATAATACTAGCAGAGTGCCCCATACACAATAATACCAGCATAGTGCCCCATATATAATAATTCCAGCAGAGTGCCCCCATACATAGTAATGCCAGCAGAGTGCCCCATATATAATAATACCAGCAGAGTGCCCCATACACAATAATGCCAGTAGAGTGCTCCATACACAATAATACTAGTAGAGTGCCCCCATACACTATAATACCAGCAGAGTGTCCCCGTACACAATAATACTAGCAGAGTGCCCCATATACAATAATAACAGCAGAGTGCCCCCATACACAATAATACCAGCAGAGTGCCCCATATACAATAATACCAGCAGAGAGCCCCATATACAATAATAACAGCAGAGTGCCCCCATACACAATAATACCAGCAGAGAGCCCCATATATAATAATACCAGCAAAGTGCCCCATACACAATAATACCAGCAGAGTGCCCCATATACAATAATACCAGCAGAGAGCCCCATATACAATAATAACAGCAGAGTGCCCCCATACACAATAATACCAGCAGAGAGCCCCATATATAATAATACCAGCAGAGTGCCCCATACACAATAATACCAGCAGAGTGCCCCCATACACAATAATACCAGCAGAGTGCCCCATATACAATAATACCAGCAGAGTGCCCCCATATACAATAATACCAGCAGAGTGCTCCATATACAATAATACCAGCAGAGAGCCCCATATACAATAATAACACCAGAGTGCCCCCATACACAATAATACCAGCAGAGTGCCCCCATACACAATAATACCAGCAGAGTGCCCCATATACAATAATACCAGCAGAGTGCCCCATATACAATAATACCAGCAGAGTGCCCCCATATACAATAATACTAGCAGAGTGCTCCATATACAATAATACCAGCAGAGAGCCGCATATATAATAATAACAGCAGAGTGCCCCCATACACAATAATACCAGAAAAGTGGCCCAATACATAATAAAACCAGCAGAGTGCCCCATAAACATTAATACCAGCAGAGTGCCCCCATGAAAAAAAATAATACCGGCAAAGTCCCGCCATACATAATAAACCCAGCAGAGTGCTCCATACACAATAATACCAGCAGAGAGCCCCATATACAATAATACCAGCAGAGTGCCCCATATACAATAATACCAGCAGAGTGCCCCATACACAATAATACCAGCAGAGTGTCCAATATACAATAATACCAGCAGAGAGCCCCATATACAATAATACCAGCAGAGTGCCCCATGTACAATAATACCAGCAGAGTGCCCCATATACAATAATACCAGCAGAGTGCCCCATATACAATAATACCAGCAGAGTGCCCCATACACAATAATACCAGCAGAGTGCCCCATACACAATAATACCAGCAGAGTGCCCTATATACAATAATACCAGCAGAGTGCCCCATACACAATAATACCAGCAGAGTGCCCCATATACAATAATACCAGCAGAGTGCCCCATACACAATAATACCAGCAGAGTGCCCCTATACACAATAATACCAGCAGAGTGCCCCCATACACAATAATACTAGCAGAGTACCCCATATACAATAATACCAGCAGAGTGCCCCATACACAATAATACCAGAAAAGTGGCCCAATACATAATAAAACCAGCAGAGTGCCCCATAAACAATAATACCAGCAGAGTGCCCCCGTAAAAAAATAATACCGGCAAAGTCCCGCCATACATAATAAACCCAGCAGAGTGCTCCATACACAATAATACCAGCAGAGTGCCACATACACAATAATACCAGCAGAGTGCCCCATATACAATAATACCAGCAGAGTGCTCCATACACAATAATACCAGCAGAGAGCCCCATATATAGTAATACCAGCAGAGTGCCCCATACACAATAATACCAGCAGAGTGCCCCATATACAATAATACCAGCAGAGTGCCCCCATACACAATAATACCAGCAGAGAGCCCCATATATAGTAATACCAGCAGAGTGCCCCATACACAATAATACCAGCAGAGTGCCCCATATACAATAATACCAGCAGAGTGCCCCCATACACAATAATACCAGCAGAGAGCCCCATATATAGTAATACCAGCAGAGTGCTCCCATACACAATAATACCAGCAGAGTGCCCCATACATAACAATACCAGCAGAGTGCCCCATACACAATAATACCAGCAGAGAGCCCCATATACAATAATACCAGCAGAGTGCCCCATACACAATAATACTAGCAGAGTGCCACATACACAATAATACCAGCAGAGTGCCCTATATACAATAATACCAGCAGAGTGCCCCATACACAATAATACCAGCAGAGTGCCCCATATACAATAATACCAGCAGAGTGCCCCCATACACAATAATACCAGCAGAGTGCCCCCATACACAATAATACCAGCAGAGTGCCCCCATATACAATGATACCAGCAGAGTGCCCCATATACAATAATACCAGAAGAGTGCCCCATACACAATAATACCAGCAGAGTGCCCCCATATACAATAATACCAGCAGAGTGCCCCATACACAATAATACCAGCAGAGTGCCCCATATACAATAATACCAGCAGAGTGCCCCATACACAATAATACCGGCAGAGTGCCCCCATACACAATAATACCAGCAGAGTGCTCCATATACAATAATACCAGCAGAGTTCCCCATATACAATAATACCAGCAGAGTGATCCCATATACAATAATACCAGCAGAGTGATCCCATATACAATAATACCAGCAGAGTGCCCCCACACACAATAATACCTGCAGAGTGCCCCATATACAATAATACCAGCAGAGTGCCCCCATATATAATAATACTAGCAGAATGCCCCATACACAATAATACCAGCAGAGTGCCCCATATACAATAATACCAGCAGAGTGCCCCCATACACAATAATACCAGCAGAGAGCCCCATATATAATAATACCAGCAGAGTGCCCCCATACACAATAATACCAGCAGAGTGCCCCATATACAATAATACCAGCAGAGTGCCCCCATACACAATAATACCAGCAGAGTGCCCTTTATACAATAATACCAGCAGAGTGCCCCATATACAATAATACCAGCAGAGAGCCCCATATATAATAATACCAGCAGAGTGCCCCATATACAATAATACCAGCAAAGTGCCCTATACACAATAATACCAGCAGAGTGCCCCCATACACAAAAATAACAGCAGAGTGCCCCCATATACAATAATACCAGCAGAGTGCCCCCATACACAATAATACCAGCAGAGTGATCCCATATACAATAATACCAGCAGAGTGCCCCCACACACAATAATACCTGCAGAGTGCCCCATATACAATAATACCAGCAGAGTGCCCCATACACAATAATACCAGCAGAGTGCCCCCATACACAATAATACCAGCAGAGTGCTTCATATACAATAATACCAGCAGAGTTCCCCATATACAATAATACCAGCAGAGTGATCCCATATACAATAATACCAGCAGAGTGCCCCATACACAATAATACCAGCAGAGAGCCCCATACATAATAATACCAGCAGAGTGCCCAATACACTATAATACCAGCAGAGTGCCCCCATACACAATAATACCAGCAGAGTGCTCCCATACACAATAATACCAGCAGAGTGCCCCATATACAATAATACCAGCAGAGTGCCCCATATACAATAATACCAGCAGAGTGCCCCATATACAATAATACACGCAGAGTTCCCCATATACAATAATACCAGCAGAGTGATCCCATATACAATAATACCAGCAGAGTGCCCCCACACACAATAATACCTGCAGAGTGCCCCATATACAATAATACCAGCAGAGTGCCCCCATACATAATAATACCAGCAGAGTGCCCAATACACTATAATACCAGCAGAGTGCCCCCATACACAATAATACCAGCAGAGTGCTCCCATACACAATAATACTAGCAGAGTGCCACCATACATAATAATACCAGCAGAGTGCTCCATATACAATAATACCAGCAGAGTGCCCCATACACAATAATACCAGCAGAGTGCCCCATACACAATAATACCAGCAGAGTGCCCCATACACAATAATACCGGCAGAGTTCCACCATACATAATAATACCAGCAGAGTGCCACCATACATAATAATACCAGCAGAGTGCCCCATATACAATAATACCAGCAGAGTGCCCCATACACAATAATACCAGCAGAGTGCCCCATACACAATAATACCAGCAGAGTGCTTCATATACAATAATACCAGCAGAGTTCCCCATATACAATAATACCAGCAGAGTGATCCCATATACAATAATACCAGCAGAGTGCCCCCACATACAATAATACCTGCAGAGTGCCCCATATACAATAATACCAGCAGAGTGCCCCCATACATAATAATACTAGCAGAATGCCCCATACACAATAATACCAGCAGAGTGCCCCATATACAATAATACCAGCAGAGTGCTCCATATAAAATAATACCAGCAGAGTGCCCCATATACAATAATACCAGCAAAGTGCCCTATACACAATAATACCAGCAGAGTGCCCCCATACACAAAAATAACAGCAGAGTGCCCCCATATACAATAATACCAGCAGAGTGCCCCCATACACAATAATACCAGCAGAGTGCCCCATATACAATAATACCAGCAGAGTGCCCCATATACAATAATACCAGCAGAGTTCCCCCATACATAATAATACTAGCAGAGTGCCCCATACACAATAATACCAGCAGAGTGCCCCATCTAATATAATACCAGCAGAGTGCCCCCATACACAATAAAACCAGCAGAGTGCCCCCATACACAATAAAACCAGCAGAGTGCTCCATACACAAAAATACAAGCAGAGTGCCCCTATACACAATACCAGCAGAGTGCCCCATATGCAATACCAGTAGAGTGCCCACATACACAATAATACCAGCAGAGTGCCCCCATACATAATAATACTAGCAGAGTGCCCCATACACAATAATACCAGCAGAGTGCCCCCATACACAATAATACTAGCAGAGTGCCCCCATATACAATAATACCAGCAGAGTGCCCCATACACAATAATACCAGCAGAGTACCCCATATACAATAATACCAGCAGAGTGCCCCATACACAATAATACCAGAAAAGTGGCCCAATACATAATAAAACCAGCAGAGTGCCCCATAAACAATAATACCAGCAGAGTGCTCCATATACAATAATACCAGCAGAGTGCCCCCATACACAATAATACCAGCAGAGTGCCCCCATACACAATAATACCAGCAGAGTGCCCCATACATAAAAATACCAGCAGTGACCCCATATACAATAATACCAGCAGAGTGCCCAATACACTATAATACCAGCAGAGTGCCCCCTTACACAATAATACCAGCAGAGTGGCACCATACACAATAATACCAGCAGAGTGCTCCCATACACAATAATACCAGCAGAGTGCCCCATATACAATAATACCAACAGAGTGCCCCATATACAATAATACCAGCAGAGTGCCCCCATACATAATAATACCAGCAGAGTGCCCAATACACTATAATACCTACAGAGTGCCCCCATACACAATAATACCAGCAGAGTGCCCACATATACAATAATACCAGCAGAGTGCCCCATACACAATAATACCAGCAGAGTGCCCCATATACAATAATACCAGCAGAGTGCCCCATATACAATAATACCAGCAGAGTGCCCCATATACAATAATACCAGCAGAGTGCCCCATACACAATAATACCAGCAGAGAGCCCCATATACAATAATACCAGCAGAGTGCCCCATATACAATAATACACGCAGAGTGCCCCCATACACAATAATACCAGCAGAGTGCCCCATATACAATAATACCAGCAGAGTGCCCCATATACAATAATACCAGCAGAGTGCCCCATACACAATAATACCAGCAGAGAGCCCCATACACAATAATACCAGCAGAGTGCCCTATATACAATAATACCAGCAGAGTACCCCATATACAATAATACCAGCAGAGTGCCCCATACACAATAATACCAGAAAAGTGGCCCAATACATAATAAAACCAGCAGAGTGCCCCATAAACAATAATACCAGCAGAGTGCCCCATATACAATAATACCAGCAGAGTGCCCCATATACAATAATACCAGCAGAGTGCCCCATATACAATAATACCAGCAGAGTGCCCCCGTAAAAAAATAATACCGGCAAAGTCCCGCCATACATAATAAACCCAGCAGAGTGCTCCATACACAATAATACCAGCAGAGTGCCCTATATACAATAATACCAGCAGAGTGCCACATACACAATAATACCAGCAGAGTGCCCCATACACAATAATACCAGCAGAGTGACCCCATAAAAAAATAATACCGGCAAAGTCCCGCCATACATAATAAACCCAGCAGAGTGCCCTATACACAATAATACCAGCAGAGTGCCACATACACAATAATACCAGCAGAGTGCCCCATATACAATAATACCAGCAGAGTGCCCCATATACAATAATACCAGCAGAGTGCCCCCATACACAATAATACCAGCAGAGTGCCCCAATACACAATAATACTAGCAGAGTGCCACATACACAATAATACCAGCAGAGTGCCCCCATACACAATAATACCAGCAGAGTGCCCCATACACAATAATACCAGCAGAGTGCCCCATACACAATAATACCAGCAGAGTGCCCCATATACAATAATACCAGCAGAGTGCCCCCATACACAATAATACCAGCAGAGTGCCCCCATACACAATAATACCAGCAGAGTGCCCCCATATACAATGATACCAGCAGAGTGCCCCATATACAATAATACCAGAAGAGTGCCCCATACACAATAATACCAGCAGAGTGCCCCCATATACAATAATACCAGCAGAGTGCCCCATACACAATAATACCAGCAGAGTGCCCCATATACAATAATACCAGCAGAGTGCCCCATATACAATAATACCAGCAGAGTGCCCCTATACACAATAATACCAGCAGAGTGCCCCATATACAATAATACCAGCAGAGTGCCCCTATACACAATAATACCAGCAGAGTGCCCCATATACAATAATACCAGCAGAGTGCCCCCATAGACAATAATACCAGCAGAGTGCTCCATATACAATAATACCAGCAGAGTGCCCGATACACAATAATACTAGCAGAATGCCCCCATACATAATAATACCAGCAGAGTGCCCCATATACAATAATACCAGCAGAGTGCCCCATATACAATAATACCAGCAGAGTGCCCCCATACACAATAATACCAGCAGAGAGCCCCATATATAGTAATACCAGCAGAGTGCCCCATACACAATAATACCAGCAGAGTGCCCCATATACAATAATACCAGCAGAGTGCCCCCATACACAATAATACCAGCAGAGAGCCCCATATATAGTAATACCAGCAGAGTGCTCCCATACACAATAATACCAGCAGAGTGCCCCATACATAACAATACCAGCAGAGTGCCCCATACACAATAATACCAGCAGAGTGCCCCATACATAACAATACCAGCAGATTGCCCCCATACACTATAATACCAGCAGAGTGCCCCCGTACACAATAATACTAGCAGAGTGCCCGCATACACAATAATACCAGCAGAGTGCCCCATAAATAATAATACCAGTAGAGGGCCCCCATACATAATAATACCAGCAGAGTGCCCCATACATAACAATACCAGCAGAGTGCCCAATACACTATAATACCAGCAGAGTGCTCCCATACATAAAAATACCAGCAGAGTGACCCATATATAATAATACCAGCAGAGTGCCCCCATACGCAATAATACTAGCAGAGTGCCCCATATATAATAATACCAGCAGAGTGCCCCATACACAATAATACCAAAAGAGTGCCCCATATACAATAATACCAGCAGAGTGCCCCCATACATAATAATACCAGCAGAGTGCCCCCATATACAATAAAACAAGCAGAGTGCCCCATACAGAATACCAGCAGAGTGCCCCCATATACAATAATACCAGCAGAGTGCCCCCATACACAATAATACCAGCAGAGTGCCCCCATACACAATAATACCAGCAGAGTGCCCCATACATAAAAATACCAGCAGTGACCCCATATACAATAATACCAGCAGAGTGCCCAATACACTATAATACCAGCAGAGTGCCCCCTTACACAATAATACCAGCAGAGTGGCACCATACACAATAATACCAGCAGAGTGCTCCCATACACAATAATACCAGCAGAGTGCCCCATATACAATAATACCAACAGAGTGCCCCATATACAATAATACCAGCAGAGTGCCCCCATACATAATAATACCAGCAGAGTGCCCAATACACTATAATACCAGCAGAGTGCCCCCATACACAATAATACCAGCAGAGTGCTCCCATACACAATAATACCAGCAGAGTGCCACCATACATAATAATACCAGCAGAGTGCCCCATATACAATAATACCAGCAGAGTGCCCCATATACAATAATACCAGCAGAGTGCCCAATATACAATAATACCAGCAGAGTGCCCCATATACAATAATACACGCAGAGTTCCCCATATACAATAATACCAGCAGAGTGATCCCATATACAATAATACCAGCAGAGTGCCCCCACACACAATAATACCTGCAGAGTGCCCCATATACAATAATACCAGCAGAGTGCCCCCATACATAATAATACCAGCAGAGTGCCCAATACACTATAATACCAGCAGAGTGCCCCCATACACAATAATACCAGCAGAGTGCTCCCATACACAATAATACTAGCAGAGTGCCACCATACATAATAATACCAGCAGAGTGCTCCATATACAATAATACCAGCAGAGTGCCCCCATATACAATAATACCAGCAGAGTGCCCCATACACAATAATACCAGCAGAGTGCCCCATACACAATAATACCGGCAGAGTGCCCCCATACACAATAATACCAGCAGAGTGCTCCATATACAATAATACCAGCAGAGTTCCCCATATACAATAATACCAGCAGAGTGATCCCATATACAATAATACCAGCAGAGTGATCCCATATACAATAATACCAGCAGAGTGCCCCCACACACAATAATACCTGCAGAGTGCCCCATATACAATAATACCAGCAGAGTGCCCCCATATATAATAATACTAGCAGAATGCCCCATACACAATAATACCAGCAGAGTGCCCCATATACAATAATACCAGCAGAGTGCCCCCATACACAATAATACCAGCAGAGAGCCCCATATATAATAATACCAGCAGAGTGCCCCCATACACAATAATACCAGCAGAGTGCCCCATATACAATAATACCAGCAGAGTGCCCCCATACACAATAATACCAGCAGAGTGCCCTTTATACAATAATACCAGCAGAGTGCTCCATATACAATAATACCAGCAGAGTGCTCCATATAAAATAATACCAGCAGAGTGCCCCATATACAATAATACCAGCAAAGTGCCCTATACACAATAATACCAGCAGAGTGCCCCCATACACAAAAATAACAGCAGAGTGCCCCCATATACAATAATACCAGCAGAGTGCCCCCATACACAATAATACCAGCAGAGTGCCCCATATACAATAATACCAGCAGAGTGCCCCATATACAATAATACCAGCAGAGTTCCCCCATACATAATAATACTAGCAGAGTGCCCCATACACAATAATACCAGCAGAGTGCCCCATCTAATATAATACCAGCAGAGTGCCCCCATACACAATAAAACCAGCAGAGTGCCCCCATACACAATAAAACCAGCAGAGTGCCCCATACACAAAAATACAAGCAGAGTGCCCCTATACACAATACCAGCAGAGTGCCCCATATGCAATACCAGTAGAGTGCCCACATACACAATAATACCAGCAGAGTGCCCCCATACATAATAATACTAGCAGAGTGCCCCATACACAATAATACCAGCAGAGTGCCCCCATACACAATAATACTAGCAGAGTGCCCCCATATACAATAATACCAGCAGAGTGCCCCATACACAATAATACCAGCAGAGTACCCCATATACAATAATACCAGCAGAGTGCCCCATACACAATAATACCAGAAAAGTGGCCCAATACATAATAAAACCAGCAGAGTGCCCCATAAACAATAATACCAGCAGAGTGCTCCATATACAATAATACCAGCAGAGTGCCCCCATACACAATAATACCAGCAGAGTGCCCCCATACACAATAATACCAGCAGAGTGCCCCATACATAAAAATACCAGCAGTGACCCCATATACAATAATACCAGCAGAGTGCCCAATACACTATAATACCAGCAGAGTGCCCCCTTACACAATAATACCAGCAGAGTGGCACCATACACAATAATACCAGCAGAGTGCTCCCATACACAATAATACCAGCAGAGTGCCCCATATACAATAATACCAACAGAGTGCCCCATATACAATAATACCAGCAGAGTGCCCCCATACATAATAATACCAGCAGAGTGCCCAATACACTATAATACCAGCAGAGTGCCCCCATACACAATAATACCAGCAGAGTGCCCACATATACAATAATACCAGCAGAGTGCCCCATACACAATAATACCAGCAGAGTGCCCCATATACAATAATACCAGCAGAGTGCCCCATATACAATAATACCAGCAGAGTGCCCCATATACAATAATACCAGCAGAGTGCCCAATATACAATAATACCAGCAGAGTGCCCCATATACAATAATACACGCAGAGTTCCCCATATACAATAATACCAGCAGAGTGATCCCATATACAATAATACCAGCAGAGTGCCCCCACACACAATAATACCAGCAGAGTGCCCCATATACAATAATACCAGCAGAGTGCCCCCATACATAATAATACCAGCAGAGTGCCCAATACACTATAATACCAGCAGAGTGCCCCCATACACAATAATACCAGCAGAGTGCTCCCATACACAATAATACTAGCAGAGTGCCACCATACATAATAATACCAGCAGAGTGCTCCATATACAATAATACCAGCAGAGTGCCCCCATATACAATAATACCAGCAGAGTGCCCCATACACAATAATACCAGCAGAGTGCCCCATACACAATAATACCAGCAGAGTGCCCCCATACACAATAATACCAGCAGAGTGCTCCATATACAATAATACCAGCAGAGTTCCCCATATACAATAATACCAGCAGAGTGATCCCATATACAATAATACCAGCAGAGTGATCCCATATACAATAATACCAGCAGAGTGCCCCCACACACAATAATACCTGCAGAGTGCCCCATATACAATAACACCAGCAGAGTGCCCCCATACATAATAATACTAGCAGAATGCCCCATACACAATAATACCAGCAGAGTGCCCCATATACAATAATACCAGCAGAGTGCCCCCATACACAATAATACCAGCAGAGAGCCCCATATATAATAATACCAGCAGAGTGCCCCCATACACAATAATACCAGCAGAGTGCCCCATATACAATAATACCAGCAGAGTGCCCCCATACACAATAATACCAGCAGAGTGCCCTTTATACAATAATACCAGCAGAGTGCCCCATACACAATAATACCAGCAGAGTGACCCCATATACAATAATACCAGCAGAGTGCCCCATACACAATAATACCAGCAGAGTGCTCCATATAAAATAATACCAGCAAAGTGCCCCCGTACACAATAATACCAGCAGAGTGCCCCATATACAATAATACCAGCAAAGTGCCCTATACACAATAATACCAGCAGAGTGCCCCCATACACAAAAATAACAGCAGAGTGCCCCCATATACAATAATACCAGCAGAGTGCCCCCATACACAATAATACCAGCAGAGTGCCCCATATACAATAATACCAGCAGAGTGCCCCATATACAATAATACCAGCAGAGTTCCCCCATACATAATAATACTAGCAGAGTGCCCCATACACAATAATACCAGCAGAGTGCCCCATCTAATATAATACCAGCAGAGTGCCCCCATACACAATAAAACCAGCAGAGTGCCCCATACACAAAAATACAAGCAGAGTGCCCCTATACACAATACCAGCAGAGTGCCCCATATGCAATACCAGTAGAGTGCCCACATACACAATAATACCAGCAGAGTGCCCCCATACATAATATTACTAGCAGAGTGCCCCATGTAAAATAATACCAGCAGAGTGCCCCCTTACATAATAATACTAGCAGAGTGCCCCATACACAATAATACCAGCAGAGTGCCCCCATACACAATAATACTAGCAGAGTGCCCCCATATACAATAATACCAGCAGAGTGCCCCATACTCAATAATACCAGCAGAGTACCCCATATACAATAATACCAGCAGAGTGCCCCATACACAATAATACCAGAAAAGTGGCCCAATACATAATAATACCAGCAGAGTGCTCCATATACAATAATACCATCAGAGAGCCCCATATACAATAATACCAGCAAAGTGCCCTATACACAATAATACCAGCAGAGTGCCCCATATACAATAATACCAGCAGAGTGCCCCCATACACAAAAATAACAGCAGAGTGCCCCCATATACAATAATACCAGCAGAGTGCCCCCATACACAATAATACCAGCAGAGTGCCCCATATACAATAATACCAGCAGAGTGCCCCATATACAATAATACCAGCAGAGTTCCCCCATACATAATAATACTAGCAGAGTGCCCCATACACAATAATACCAGCAGAGTGCCCCATCTAATATAATACCAGCAGAGTGCCCCCATACACAATAAAACCAGCAGAGTGCCCCATACACAAAAATACAAGCAGAGTGCCCCTATACACAATACCAGCAGAGTGCCCCATATGCAATACCAGCAGAGTGCCCACATACACAATAATACCAGCAGAGTGCCCCCATACATAATAATACTAGCAGAGTGCCCCATATAAAATAATACCAGCAGAGTGCCCCCTTACATAATAATACTAGCAGAGTGCCCCATAAACAATAATACCAGCAGAGTGCCCCCATACACAATAATACTAGCAGAGTGCCCCCATATACAATAATACCAGCAGAGTGCCCCATACACAATAATACCAGAAAAGTGGCCCAATACATAATAAAACCAGCAGAGTGCCCCATAAACAATAATACCAGCAGAGTGCCCCCATAAAAAAATAATACCGGCAAAGTCCCGCCATACATAATAAACCCAGCAGAGTGCTCCATACACAATAATACTAGCAGAGTGCCACATACACAATAATACCAGCAGAGTGCCCTATATACAATAATACCAGCAGAGTGCCCCATATACAATAATACCAGCAGAGTGCCCCCATACACAATAATACCAGCAGAGTGCCCCCATATACAATGATACCAGCAGAGTGCCCCATATACAATAATACCAGAAGAGTGCCCCATACACAATAATACCAGCAGAGTGCTCCATATACAATAATACCAGCAGAGTGCCCCCATACATAATAATACCAGCAGAGTGCCCCCATACACAATAATACCAGCAGAGTGCCCCCATATACAATAATACCAGCAGAGTGCCCCCATACATAATAATACCAGCAGAGTGCCCCCATATACAATAATACCAGCAGAGTGCCCCATACACAATAATACCAGCAGAGAACCCCATATACAATAATACCAGCAGAGTGCCCCCATATACAACAATACCAGCAGAGTGCCCCATACACAATAATACCAGCAGAGTGACCCCATATACAATAATACCAGCAGAGTGCCACCATACACAATAATACCAGCAGAGTGCCACCATACACAATAATACCAGCAGAGTGCCACCATACACAATAATACCAGCAGAGTGCCCCATACACAATAATACCAGCAGAGTGCCCCATACACAATAATACCAGCAGAGTACCCCCATACACAATAATACCAGCAGAGTGCCCCATATACAATAATTTCAGCAGAGTGCCCCCATACACAATAATACCAGCAGAGTGCCCCATATACAATAATACCAGCAGAGTGCCCCCATATACAAAAATACCAGCAGAGAGCCCCATACACAATAATACCAGCAGAGTGCCCGATTCATAATAATACCAGCAGAGTGCTCCCATACACAATAATACCAGCAAAGTGCCCCCATACACAATAATACCAGCAGAGTGCCCCATACACAATAATACCAGCAGAGTGCCCCATATACAATAATACCAGCAAAGTGCCCCATACACAATAATACCAGCAGAGTGCCCCATACATAACAATACCAGCAGAGTGCCCCATATACAATAATACCAGCAGAGTGCCCCATACATAACAATACCAGCAGAGTGCCCCATACACAATAATACTAGCAGAGTGCCCCCTTACACTATAATACCAGCAGAGTGCCCCCGTACACAATAATACTAGCAGAGTGCCCCATACACAAAAATACCAGCAGAGTGCCCCATATACAATAATACCAGCAGAGTGCCCCCGTACACAATAATACTAGCAGAGTGCCCGCATACACAATAATACCAGCAGAATGCCCCATACACAATAATACCAGCAGAGTGCCCCTATATATAATAATACCAGTAGAGTGACTCCATACATAACAATACCAGCAGAGTGACTCCATACATAACAATACCAGCAGAGTGCCCATATACAATAATACCAGCAGAGAGCCCCCATATACAATAATACCAGCAGAGTGCCCCATACACAATAATACCAGCAGAGTGCCCCATACATAACAATACCAGCAGAGTGCCCCATATACAATAATACCAGCAGAGTGCCCCCATATACAATAATACCAGCAGAGAGCCCCATACACAATAATACCAGCAGAGTGCCCCATACACAATAATACCAGCAGAGTGCCCCATACATAACAATACCAGCAGAGTGCCCCATATACAATAATACCAGCAGAGTGCCCCTATACACAATAATATCAGCAGAGTGCCCCCATACACTATAATACCAGCAGAGTGCCCCCGTACACAATAATACTAGCAGAGTGCCCCCATACACTATAATACCAGCAGAGTGCCCCCGTACACAATAATACTAGCAGAGTGCCCCATACACAAAAATACCAGCAGAGTGCCCCATATACAATAATACCAGCAGAGTGCCCAATATACAATAATACCAGCAGAGTGCCCCATACACAATAATACCAGCAGAGTGCCCCATATACAATAATACCAGCAGAGTGCCCCATACACAATAATACCAGCAGAGTGCCCCTATACACAATAATACCAGCAGAGTGCCCCATATACAATAATACCAGCAGAGTGCCCCATATACAATAATACCAGCAGAGTGCCCCATACACAATAATACCAGCAGAGTGCCCCATATACAATAATACCAGCAGAGTGCCCCATACACAATAATACCAGCAGAGTGCCCCTATACATAATAATACCAGCGGAGTGCCCCCGTACACAATAATACTAGCAGAGTGCCCCATACACAATAATACTAGCAGAGTGCCCGCATACACAATAATACCAGCAGAGTGCCCCATAAATAATAATACCAGCAGAGTGCCCCCATACATAATAATATCAGCAGAGTGACTCCATACATAACAATACCAGCAGAGTGCCCAATACACTATAATACCAGCAGAGTGCCACCATACACTATTATGCCAGCAGAGTGCCCCATACACTATAATACCAGCAGAGTGCCCCATATACAATAATACCAGCAGAGTGCCCCATATACAATAATACCAGCAGAGTGCCCCATACACAATAATACCAGCAGAGTGCCCCATATACAATAATACCAACAGAGTGCCCCATATACAATACTACTAGCAAAGTGCCCCATATACAATAATACCAGCAGAGTGACCCCTAACACAATAATACCAGCAGAGTGCCCCATATACAATAATACCAGCAGAGTGCCCCTATACACAATAATATCAGCAGAGTGCCCCCATACACTATAATACCAGCAGAGTGCCCCCGTACACAATAATACTAGCAGAGTGCCCCCATACACTATAATACCAGCAGAGTGCCCCCGTACACAATAATACTAGCAGAGTGCCCCATACACAAAAATACCAGCAGAGTGCCCCATATACAATAATACCAGCAGAGTGCCCAATATACAATAATACCAGCAGAGTGCCCCATACACAATAATACCAGCAGAGTGCCCCATATACAATAATACCAGCAGAGTGCCCCATACACAATAATACCAGCAGAGTGCCCCTATACACAATAATACCAGCAGAGTGCCCCATATACAATAATACCAGCAGAGTGCCCCATATACAATAATACCAGCAGAGTGCCCCATACACAATAATACCAGCAGAGTGCCCCATATACAATAATACCAGCAGAGTGCCCCATATACAATAATACCAGCAGAGTGCCCCATATACAATAATACCAGCAGAGTGCCCCATACACAATAATACCAGCAGAGTGCCCCTATACATAATAATACCAGCGGAGTGCCCCCGTACACAATAATACTAGCAGAGTGCCCCATACACAATAATACTAGCAGAGTGCCCGCATACACAATAATACCAGCAGAGTGCCCCATAAATAATAATACCAGCAGAGTGCCCCCATACATAATAATATCAGCAGAGTGACTCCATACATAACAATACCAGCAGAGTGCCCAATACACTATAATACCAGCAGAGTGCCACCATACACTATTATGCCAGCAGAGTGCCCCATACACTATAATACCAGCAGAGTGCCCCATATACAATAATACCAGCAGAGTGCCCCATATACAATAATACCAGCAGAGTGCCCCATACACAATAATACCAGCAGAGTGCCCCATATACAATAATACCAACAGAGTGCCCCATATACAATACTACTAGCAAAGTGCCCCATATACAATAATACCAGCAGAGTGACCCCTAACACAATAATACCAGCAGAGTGCCCCCAAACACAATAGTACCAGTAGAGTGCCCCGATACACAATAATACCAGAAGAGTGACCTCTTACATTATAATACCAGCAGAGTGCCTCCATACATAACAGTAGCAGAAGAGTGTCCCCATACACAATAATACCAGCAGAGTGCAACTAAACACAATAATACCAGCAGAGTGCCACCATACACAATTATGCCAGCAGAGTGCCCCATATACAATAATACCAGCGGAGTGCCCCCATACACCATAATACCAGCAGAGTGCCCCATATACAATACTACTAGCAAAGTGCCCCATACACAATAATACCAGCAGAGTGCTCCCATTACCAGCAAGTGCCCCCATACATAATAATACCAGCAGAGTGTCCCCATATACAATAATACCAGCAGAGTGCCCCATATACTATAATACCAGCAGAGTGCCCCATACACTATAATACCAGCAGAGTGCCCCATATACAATAATACCAGCAGAATACATCCATACACAATAATACCAGCAGAGTGCCCCATATACAATAATACCAACAGAGAGCCCCCATACACAATAATTCCAGCAGAGTGCCCCCATACACAATAATTCCAGCAGAGTGCCCCCATACATAATAATACTAGCATAGTGCCCCCATATACAATAATACCAGCAGAGAGCCCCCATATACAATAATACCAGCAGAGAGCCCCCACACACAATAATACCAGTAGAGTTCCCAAATACATAACAATACCAGCAGAGTGCCCCCATACACAATAATACCAGCAGAGTGCCCCCATACATAATAATACCAGCAGATTGCCCCCATACACAATAATACCAGCAGAGTGCCCGATTCATAATTATACCAGCAGAGTGCCCCCATATACAATAATACAAGCAGAGTGCCCCATACAGAATACCAGCAGAGTGCCCCATATACAATAATACCAGCAGAGTGCCCCCATACACAGTAATACCAGCAGAGTGCCCCATACATAACAATACTAGCAGAGTGCCCCATATACAATAATACCAGCAGAGTGCCCCATACAAAGTAATACCAGCAGAGTGCCCCATACATAACAATACCAGCAGAGTGCCCCATACATAACATTACAAGCAAAGTCCACCAATATACAATAATACCAGCAGAGTGCCCCATACACAATACCAGCAGAGAGCCCCCATATACAATAATAGCAGCAGAGTGCCCCCATACATAATAATACCAGCAGAGTGTCCCCATATACAATAATACCAGCAGAGTGCTCCCATACATAATAATACCAGCAGAGTGTCCCCATATACAATAATACCAGAAGAGAGCCCCATATACAATAATACCAGCAGAGAGCCCCATATACAATAATACCAGCAGAGTGCCACCATACACAATAATACCAGCAGAGTGCTCCATATACAATAATACCAGCAGAGTGCCACCATACACAATAATACCAGCAGAGTGCCCCATATACAATAATACCAGCAGAGTGCCCCATATACAATAATACCAGCAGAGTGCCCCCATACTCAATAATACCAGCAGAGTGCCCCCATACTCAATAATACCAGCTGAGTGACCCCATACACAATATTACCAGCAGAGTGCCACATATACAATACCAGCAGAGTGACCCCATACACAATAATACCAGCAAAGAGCCCCCATACACAATAATACCAGCAGAGTGCCCCCATACATAATCATACCAGCAGAGCGTCCCCATATACAATAAAACCCGCAGAGTGCCCCTATACACAATAATATCAGCAGAGTGCCCCATATACAATAATACCAGCAAGTGCCCCCATACATAATAATACCAGCAGAGTGTCCCCATATACAATAATACCAGCAGAGAGCCCCCATATACAATAATACCAGCAAAGTGCCCCATACACAATAATACCAGCAGAGTGCCCCCATACATAATAATACTAGCATAGTGCCCCCATATACAATAATACCAGCAGAGAGCCCCCATATACAATAATACCAGCAGAGAGCCCTCATACACAATAATACCAGCAGAGTGCCCCATACACAATAATACCAGCAGAGTGCCCCCACACACAATAATACCAGTAGAGTTCCCAAATACATAACAATACCAGCAGAGTGCCCCAATACACAATAATACCAGCAGAGTGCCCCCATACATAATAATAATACCAGCAGATTGCCCCCCATATACAATAATACCAGCAGAGTGCCTCATACACAATAATACCAGCCGAGTGCCCGATTCATAATAATACCAGCAGAGTGCCCCCATATACAATAATACGAGCAGAGTGCCCCTATACACAGTAATACCAGCAGAGTGCCCCATATACAATAATACCAGCAGAGTGCCCCATACATAATAATACCAGCAGAGAGCTCCCATATACAATAATACCAGCAGAGTGCCCACATATACAATAATACCAGCAGAGTGCCCCATATACAATAATACCAGCAAAGTGCCCCATACACAATACCAGCAGAGAGCCCCCATATACAATAATAGCAGCAGAGTGCCCCCATACATAATAATACCAGCAGAGTTTCCACATATACAATAATACCAGCAGAGTGCCCCCATACATAATAATACCAGCAGAGTGTCCCCATATACAATAATACCAGAAGAGAGCCCCCATACACAATAATACCAGCAGAGTGCCCCCACACACAATAATACCAGTAGAGTGCCCAAATACATAACAATACCAGCAGAGTCCCCCATACACAATAATACCAGCAGAGTGCCCCATACACAATAATACAAGCAGAGTGCCCGATTCATAATAATACCAGCAGAGTGCCCCCATATACAATAATACAAGCAGAGTGCCCCATACAGAATACCAGCAGAGTGCCCCATATACAATAATACCAGCAGAGTGCCCCCATACACAGTAATACCAGCAGAGTGCCCCATACATAACAATACCAGCAGAGTGCCCCATACATAACATTACAAGCAAAGTCCCCCAATATACAATAATACCAGCAGAGTGCCCCCATATACAATAATAGCAGCAGAGTGCCCCCATACATAATAATACCAGCAGAGTTTCCCCATATACAGTAATACCAGCAGAGTGCCCCCATACATAATAATATCAGCAGAGTGTCCCCATATACAATAATACCAGAAGAGAGCCCCCATGTACAATAATAGCAGCAGAGTGCCCCATTACACAATAATACCAGCAGAGTGCCCCCATACTCAATAATACCAGTAGAGTGACCCCATACACAATAATACCAGCAGAGAGCCCAAATGCACAATAATACCAGCAGAGTGCCCCATATACAATATTACCAGCAGAGGGCCCCATATACAATAATACCAGCAGAGTGACCCCTTACACAATAATACCAGCAAAGTGCCCCATTACACAATAATACCAGCAGAGTGCCCACATACATAATAATACCAGCAGAGTGCCCTCACATACAATAATACCAGGAGAATGCCCCATACACAATAATACCAGCAGAGTGCCCCCATATACAATAATACCAGCAGAGTGCCCCCATATACAATAATACCAGCAGAGTGCCCCATACACAATAATACCAGCAGTTTACCCCATATACAATAATACCAGCAGAGTGCCCCCATACATATCATTACCAGGAGAGTGCCCCCATATACAATAATACCAGCAGAGCGCTCCCATACACAATAATATAAGCAGAGTGCCCCCATACACAATAATACCAGCAGAGTGCCCTCATACATAATAATACCAGCTGAGTGCCCCTATATATATAATAATACTAGCAGAGTGCCCCCATATACAATAATACTAGCAAGTGCCCCCATACATAATAATACCAGCAGAGTGCCCCCATATACAATAATACCAGCAGAGTGCCCCATACACAATAATACCAGCAGAGTGCCCTATATACAATAATACCAGCAGAGTGCCCTATATACAATAACACCAGCAGAGTGCCCCCATACATAATAATACCAGCAGAGTGCCCCCATACATAATAATACCAGCAGAGTGCCCCCATATACAATAATACCAGCAGAGTGTCCCCATACATAATAATACCAGCAGAGTGCTCCACATTCACTTTCCTCTATACACTCCACTCACCCTACTCCACACACTCCACTCACCCTGCTCAACACACTCCACTCCACTCACCCTGGTCCACACAGTCCACTCACCCTTCTCCACAGACTCCACTCACCCTGTTCAACACACTCCACTCACTCGGCTCCACACACTCCACATACCCTGCTCCACACACTCCACTCACCCTCCTCCACACACTCCATTCACCCTGCTCCGCACACTCCACTCTTCTGCTCCACTTACTCCACTCACCCTGCTCCACACTCTCCACTCATCCTGCTCTAAACACTCCACTCACCCTTTTCTACTCACTCCACTCACCGTACTCCACACACTCCACTCACCCTGCTCCACACACTCCACTCACTCTGCTCCACACACTCCACTCACCCTGTTCCACTCACTCTACTACACACACTCCACTCACCCTGCTCCACACACTCCACTCACCCTGCTCCACACACTCCACTCACCCTGCTCCAATCACTCCATTCACTCTGTTCTACACACTTCACTCACCCTGCTCCACACACTCCACTCACCCTGGTCCACACAGTCCAGTTACTCTGTTCTACACACTCCACTCACCTTGCTCCACACACTCCACTCACCCTGCTTCACACACTCCACTCACCCTGTTCCAATCACTCCATTCACTCTGTTCTACACACTTCATTCACCATGCTCCACACACTCCACTCACCCTGGTCCACACAGTCCACTCACCCTGCTCCACACACTCCACTCACCCTGCTCCACACACTCCACTCACCCTGCTCCACACACTCCACTCACCCTGCTCCACACACTCCACTTACCCTGCTCCACACACTCCATTCACTCTGTTCTACATACTCCACTCACCCTGCTCCACACACTCCATTCACCCTGCTCCACACACCCCACTCTCCCTGCTCCACACACTCCTGCTCCACTTACTCCACTCACCCTGCTCCACACACTTCACTCCCCCTGTTCCACACACTCCACTCACCCTGCTCCACACACTCCACTCACCCTGCTCCACTCACTCCTCTCTCCCTGCTCCACACACTTCACTCACCCTGCTCCACACACTCTATTCACTCTGCTCCACACACTCCATTCACTCTGCTCCACACACTCCACTCACTCTGCTCCACACATTCCACTCACTCTGCTCCATTCACTCTGCTCCACACACTCTACTCACTCTGCTCCACACACTCCACTCACCCTGCTCCACACACTTCACTCGCCCTGCTTCAATCACTCCATTAACTCTGTTCTACACACTCCACTCACCCTGCTCCACTCTCTCCCCACACCCTGCTCCACAAACTACACTCACACTGCTCCACACACTCCACTCACTCTGCTCCACACACTCCATTCACTCTGCTCCACACACTCCACTCACCCTGCTCCACACTCCACTCACCCTGCTCCACACACTCCACTCACCCTTCTCCACTCACTCTCCTATATACATTCCACTCACCCTGCTCCACACACTCCACTCACCCTGCTCCACACACTCCACTCACCCTGCTCCACACACTCCCCTCACCCTGCTCCACACACTCCACTCACCCTGCTCCACACTCTCCACTCATCCTGCTCTAAACACTCCACTCACCCTTTTCTACTCACTCCACTCACCGTACTCCACACACTCCACTCACCCTGCTCCACACACTCCACTCACTCTGCTCCACACACTCCACTCACCCTGTTCCACTCACTCTACTACACACACTCCACTCACCCTGCTCCACACACTCCACTCACCCTGCTCCACACACTCCACTCACCCTGCTCCAATCACTCCATTCACTCTGTTCTACACACTTCACTCACCCTGCTCCACACACTCCACTCACCCTGGTCCACACAGTCCAGTCACTCTGTTCTACACACTCCACTCACCTTGCTCCACACACTCCACTCACCCTGCTTCACACACTCCACTCACCCTGTTCCAATCACTCCATTCACTCTGTTCTACACACTTCATTCACCATGCTCCACACACTCCACTCACCCTGGTCCACACAGTCCACTCACCCTGCTCCACACACTCCACTCACCCTGCTCCACACACTCCACTCACCCTGCTCCACACACTCCACTTACCCTGCTCCACACACTCCATTCACTCTGTTCTACATACTCCACTCACCCTGCTCCACACACTCCATTCACCCTGCTCCACACACCCCACTCTCCCTGCTCCACACACTCCTGCTCCACTTACTCCACTCACCCTGCTCCACACACTTCACTCCCCCTGTTCCACACACTCCACTCACCCTGCTCCACACACTCCACTCACCCTGCTCCACTCACTCCTCTCTCCCTGCTCCACACACTTCACTCACCCTGCTCCACACACTCTATTCACTCTGCTCCACACACTCCATTCACTCTGCTCCACACACTCCACTCACTCTGCTCCACACATTCCACTCACTCTGCTCCATTCACTCTGCTCCACACACTCTACTCACTCTGCTCCACACACTCCACTCACCCTGCTCCACACACTTCACTCGCCCTGCTTCAATCACTCCATTAACTCTGTTCTACACACTCCACTCACCCTGCTCCACTCTCTCCCCACACCCTGCTCCACAAACTACACTCACACTGCTCCACACACTCCACTCACTCTGCTCCACACACTCCATTCACTCTGCTCCACACACTCCACTCACCCTGCTCCACACTCCACTCACCCTGCTCCACACACTCCACTCACCCTTCTCCACTCACTCTCCTATATACATTCCACTCACCCTGCTCCACACACTCCACTCACCCTGCTCCACACACTCCACTCACCCTGCTCCACACACTCCCCTCACCCTGCTCCACACACTCCACTCACCCTGCTCCACTCACTCCTCTCTCCCTGCTCCACACACTTCACTCCCCCTGCTCCACACACTCTATTCACTCTGCTCCACACACTCCATTCACTCTGCTCCACACACTCCACTCACTCTGCTCCACACACTCCACTCACCCTGCTCCAATCACTCCATTCACTCTGTTCTACACACTTCACTCACCCTGCTCCACACACTCCACTCACCCTGGTCCACACAGTCCAGTCACTCTGTTCTACACACTCCACTTACCCTGCTCCACACACCACTCACCCTGCTCCACACACTCCACTCACCCTGCTCCACTTACTACACTTACCCTGCTCCACACACTCCACTCTCCTGCTCCACACACTCCATTCACCCTGCTCCACACACTCCATTCACCCTGCTTCACACACTCCACTTACCATGCTCCACACACTCCATTCACTCTGTTTTACACACTTCAGTCACCCTGCTCCACACACTCCACTTACCCTGCTCCACACACTCCACTTACCCTGCTCCACACACTCCACTCACCCTGCTCCACACACTCCACTCACCCTGCTCCACACACTCCACTCACTCTGCTCCACACACTCCACTCACTCTGCTCTACACACTCCACTCACTCTGCTCCACACACTCCACTCACCCTGCTCCACACACTCCACTCACCCTGCTCCACACACTCCACTCACCCTGCTCCACTTACTACACTTACCCTGCTCCAAATACTCCACTCTCCTGCTCCACACACTCCACTCACCCTGCTCCACACACTCCATTCACCCTGCTTCACACACTCCACTCACCCTGCTCCAAACACTCCATTCACTATGCTCCACACACTCCATTCACTCTGTTTTACACACTCCAGTCACCCTGCTCCACACACTCCACTCACCCTGCTCCACACACTCCACTCAGTCTGCTCCACACACTCCACTCACCATGCTCCACACACTCCACGCACCCTGCCCCACACACCCTGCTCCACACACTCCATTCACCCTGCTCCACACACTCCACTCACCCTACTCCACACACTCCACTCACCCTGCTCCACACACTCCACTCACCCTGCTCCACACACTCCACTCACCCTGCTCCATACACTCCACACTCGTGCTCCACTTACTCCACTCACCCTGCTCCACACACTCCATTCACTCTGTTCTACATATCCACTCACCCTGCTCCACACACTCCACTCACCCTGGTCCACACAGTCCTGTCACTCTGTTCTACACACTCCACTTACCCTGCTCCACACACTCCACTCACCCTGCTCCATTCACTCTCCTCTATACACTCCACTTACCCTGCTCCACACACTCCACTCACTCTCCTCTGTACTCTTCACCCACTCTGCTCCCCTCACCCCACTTACTCTGCTCCATTCACTCTGCTCCCCTCACCCCACTTACTCTGCTCCACTCACCCCACTCACTCTGCTCCCCTCACCCCACTTACTCTGCTCCCCTCACTCTGCTCCCCTCACCCCACTTACTCTGCTCCACTCACTCTGCTCCACTCATCCCACTTACTCTGCTCCACTCACCCCATTTACCCTGCTCCACACACTCCTCTTACCCTGCTCAACTCATTGGCTGCCCTCAGGCCTACAGAGAAGGCCTATCTCTTACTCTGCCGGCCGGACCCTTGAACTCAGGTCTGGCCCTCCATCAGCTCACCGGTGGCCTGGTAATGACTCCCAAAGTCTTCCAATCCCATGTATCAGACCACCGGCTTGTTGTCTCATGGTGGCCGGACACATCTACATGCAGCACGCTCCTCTGACATCACAGGCGGTCTCTTCCGCTCACTACCTAGAATTACTCTTCCCTCTTTATATCTCGTAGCATACGTCAGTTGCCACAGCTACGCCACAATGTCACAGTACAGCCCCCCGTGCCACAACTGCCCTCAACGTCCGCATCATGCCCTGCGTGGACCTGTGAGGACAACAGACTCCTCCTGCCCGGAGAACAGGTCTCTCTGCGATGGCGACATAGATAAAGTGCCCCACCAGACATCACAATACACAGGGCAAACAGGGGCAGCAGTGAGGACATATCACATAGGGCAATAACCATCTAAAGAGGAACACACACAATTACTGTAATGGGGACTTGAGGGTTCCATGCTTCCATATTGGCTGTCCCAGCATGTAGTGACCAATACGGCGAGTTATGGCGTGATACGTCTCTGATACGTCCCTAATATGGCTGCAGAACTGGGAAGACGGGGCTGGAATGGTGACCACTCAATACCACGAGTTGTCGGGAGAACGTTTTCCTCACCTTGAAAGCCGCCTTGAGGTCCTCCTCATGGGTCTGGTTACTCTGCCAGGGTTTATAGGCATCTCTGCTCCCATCAGAACGTAAACTTTCACCAAACACATCCACGTAGAAGAAGACGTAGTCGCCGTTGGTTAACTTCTCCTTGTGAGCCTGCAGCATTATCCTATGGAGCATATCCAGGGGTCCGCAGATGTAAATCACTGAGAAGACAGAAGAACATGAGTGTCAAGACGGGAAGAATCACCGGCGAATGCTGAACACGTCCGAGAACTTATATGAGAAGACATGGACCCCAGAGAAATGTCACCCCTAATATAATCCCTCCCGAAAGCCCAAGTCATGGAGAATCCTAAAGGCTGCTACAATGAGGAGTGGTCCACCATGGTAGACCATAAGAGTGGACATCATTGTCTCTTCTGTGATGCTCAGTGCTCATATCACATTCCAGTTCTTGACCCTCTATACTATACAAAGAGGAGAGCGATAAAGGAAGCCATCCCTACTCAAGATCTGTCAACAGCAGTAGTCCCACTCCAGTCTGTTGTCTGATCTCCACAAACTCTACACAAATGGGTCAAGTGCAAAGAAGTGGAACCAGGAATGAAGAAGAGACCTACGATGGTGGTGTCATACATGAGGCGTCCTGATGGAAGCCTCCTCCACCCCGTACAGTGCTGACCCGCAGGTGGAGTGGGACCAGGAGTGAAGAAGAGACCTACGATGGTGGTGTCATACATGAAGCGTCCTGACGGAAGCCTCCTCCACCCCGTACAGTGCTGACCCGCAGGTGGAGTGGGACCAGGAGTGAAGAAGAGACCTACGATGATGGTGTCATACATGAAGCGTCCTGACGGAAGCCTCCTCCACCCCGTACAGTGCTGACCCGCAGGTGGAGTAGGACCAGGAGTGAAGAAGAGACCTACGATGGTGGTGTCATACATGAAGCGTCCTGACGGAAGCCTCCTCCACCCCGTACAGTGCTGACCCGCAGGTGGAGTGGGACCAGGAGTGAAGAAGAGGCCTACGATGATGGTGTCATACATGAAGCATCCTGACGGAAGCCTCCTCCAACCCGTACAGTGCTGACCCGCAGGTGGAGTGGGACCAGGAGTGAAGAAGAGACCTACGATGGTGGTGTCATACATCAAGCGTCCTGACGGAAGCCTCCTCCACCCCGTACAGTGCTGACCCGCAGGTGGAGTGGGACCAGGAGTGAAGAAGAGGCCTACGATGATGGTGTCATACATGAAGCATCCTGACGGAAGCCTCCTCCAACCCGTACAGTGCTGACCCGCAGGTGGAGTGGGACCAGGAGTGAAGAAGAGACCTACGATGGTGGTGTCATACATCAAGCGTCCTGACGGAAGCCTCCTCCACCCCGTACAGTGCTGACCCGCAGGTGGAGTGGGACCAGGAGTGAAGAAGAGGCCTACGATGATGGTGTCATACATGAAGCATCCTGACAGAAGCCTCCTCCAACCCGTACAGTGCTGACCCGCAGGTGGAGTGGGACCAGGAGTGAAGAAGAGGCCTACGATGATGGTGTCATACATGAAGCATCCTGACGGAAGCCTCCTCCAACCCGTACAGTGCTGACCCGCAGGTGGAGTGGGACCAGGAGTGAAGAAGAGACCTACGATGGTGGTGTCATACATGAAGCGTCCTGACGGAAGCCTCCTCCACCCCGTACAGTGCTGACCCGCCGGTGGAGTGGGACCAGGAGTGAAGAAGAGGCCTACGATGGTGGTGTCATACATGAAGCATCCTGACGGAAGCCTCCTCCACCCCGTACAGTGCTGACCCGCAGGTGGAGTGGGACCAGGAGTGAAGAAGAGACCTACGATGGTGGTGTCATACATGAAGCGTCCTGACGGAAGCCTCCTCCAACCCGTACAGTGCTGACCCGCAGGTGGAGTGGGACCAGGAGTGAAGAAGAGACCTACGATGGTGGTGTCATACATGAAGCGTCCTGACGGAAGCCTCCTCCACCCCGTACAGTGCTGACCCGCAGGTGGAGCGGGACCAGGAGTGAAGAAGAGACCTACGATGGTGGTGTCATACATGAAGCGTCCTGACGGAAGCCTCCTCCACCCCGTACAGTGCTGACCCGCAGGTGGAGTGGGACCAGGAGTGAAGAAGAGGCCTACGATGGTGGTGTCATACATCATGCGTCCTGACCGAAACCTCCTCCACCCCGCACAGTGCTGACCCGCAGGTGGAGTGGGAGCAGTGTTGACGCCATGACGCTTGGGGGCGGGATGTATGGAAAGGTCATAGGATGATGAGGGTGATGGAAATCTACTGAGCTCCGATTTTCATGACGGAGCGAGTCCAAGAAAAAATGGGATGTTGGGAGAGGAGGGCGGAAAGTAATGAAGAGCAGAATCTATGGTGGACGCCGGAAGACACCCAAAACTCAACAGTTCTGGCTGCGGCAGGGCGACATCGCTCCATTATTGCTCCACCGGGTCAGATGGTACGGGATTTGGGTTATTTTATGCCCACTACCCCCACTTCCACCACTACCCCCACTACCCCCACTGCCACCACTACCCCCACTACCCCCACTACCCCCACTACACCTACTACGTCTACTACGTCCACTACCTCCACTACCCCCACTACCTCCACTACCTCCACTACCCCCACTACCCCCACTACCTCCACTACCCCCACTACCCCCACTGCCACCACTACACCCACTACCTCCACTACACCCACTACCCCTACTACGTCCACTACCCCCACTACCTCCACTACATCCACTACTTCCACTACATCCACTACTTCCACTACCCCCACTACCTCCACTACCCCCACTGTCTTCATCAACACTTTGTCTCCTGGTCTGTGGACATTGGTTTTGGGTGGCTCCATCTCTGCCACAGTATCACCTCCTCGTAGGGCGATGCCAGGGCCGTACTACTGACGCCAAGGTCATGATGTGGCAAAGAAAAAGATTACTCCAAGGAGAAATGTAACTGGAGGGAATGAGGAGGTCCTCCGCTGTCATGAGTAACATCCTGGGAGGACTATGCCGACCACTAGTCCCTGGGGCTCCCTCGGAGTGATAGACCCATGGGCAAATTATAGCCCATTACATTATCTCTGCCCATTGCATTATCTCTGCCCACTACGTCATCTCTGCCCAGTATCTTATCTCTGCCCACTATATTATCTCTGCCCACTATGTTATCTCCACCCATTAAATTATCTCTGCCCATTGCATTATCTCTGCCCACTACGTCATCTCTGCCCAGTACGTTATCTCTGCCCACTATATTACCTCTGCCCACTACGTTATCTCTGCCCACTACGTTATCTCTGCCCACTACGTAATCTCTGCCCAGTACATTATGTCTACCCAGTACGTTATCTCTGCCCACTACGTTATCTCTGCCCACTACGTTATCTCTGCCCAGTACGTTATCTCTGCCCACTACGTCAACTCTGCCCAGTACGTCATCTCTGCCCAGTACGTTATCTCTGCCCACTACGTTATCTCTGCCCACTACGTTATCTCTGCCCAGTACGTTATCTCTGCCCACTACGTCAACTCTGCCCAGTACGTCATCTCTGCCCAGTACGTTATCTCTGCCCACTACGTTATCTCTGCCCATTATGTTCTCTCTGCCAGGCACGTTATCTCTGCCCACTATGTTATCTCTGCCCACTACATCATCTCTGCCCACTACGTTATCTCTGTCCACTACGTTATCTCTGTCCACTTCGTTATCTCTGCCCATTATGTTATCTCTGCCAACAATGTTATCTCTGCCCAGTACGTTATCTCTGCCCACTACTTAATCTCTGCCCAGTACATTATCTCTGCCCACTACGTTATCTCTGCCCACTACGTTATCTCTGCCCAGTACGTTATCTCTGCCCAGTACATTATCTCTGCCCAGTACGTTATCTCTGCCCACTATATTATCTCTGCCCACTACGTTATCTCTGCCCAGTACGTTATCTCTGCCCACTACATTATCTCTTCCCACTACGTTAACTCTGCCCACTACGTTATCTCTGCCCAGTACGTTATCTCTGCCCAGTACGTTATTTCTGCCCAGTACGTTATCTCTGCCCACTACATTATCTTTGCCCACTACATTATCTCTGCCCAGTACGTTACCTCTGCCCAGTACGTTATCTCTGCCCAGTACGTTATCTCTGCCCACTATGTTATCTCTGCCCAGTACATTATCTCTACCCACTACGATATCTCTGCCCACTACATTATCTGTGCTCACTATGCTATCTCTGCCCACTATATTATCTCTGCCCACTATGTTATCTCCACCCATTAAATTATCTCTGCCCACTACGTCATCTCTGCCCAGTACGTTATCTCTGCCCACTATATTACCTCTGCCCACTACGTTATCTCTGCCCACTACGTTATCTCTGCCCACTACGTAATCTCTGCCCAGTACATTATGTCTACCCAGTACGTTATCTCTGCCCACTACGTTATCTCTGCCCATTATGTTCTCTCTGCCAGGCACGTTATCTCTGCCCACTATGTTATCTCTGCCCACTACATCATCTCTGTCCACTACGTTATCTCTGTCCACTACGTTATCTCTGCCCACAATGTTATCTCTGCCCAGTACGTTATCTCTGCCCACTACGTAATCTCTGCCCAGTACATTATCTCTGCCCACTACGTTATCTCTGCCCACTACGTTATCTCTGCCCAGTACATTATCTCTGCCCAGTACGTTATCTCTGCCCACTATATTATCTCTGCCCACTACGTTATCTCTGCCCAGTACGTTATCTCTGCCCACTACATTATCTCTTCCCACTACGTTAACTCTGCCCACTACGTTATCTCTGCCCAGTACGTTATTTCTGCCCAGTACGTTATCTCTGCCCAGTACATTATCTCTGCCCACTACATTATCTTTGCCCCCTACATTATCTCTGCCCAGTACGTTATCTCTGCCCACTATGTTATCTCTGCCCAGTACATTATCTCTACCCACTACGATATCTCTGCCCACTACATTATCTGTGCTCACTATGCTATCTCTGCCCAGTACATTATCTCTGCCCACTATGTTATCTCTGCCCAGTACGTTATATCTGCCCAGTACGTTATCTCTGCCCTGTACGTTATCTCTGCCCACTACGTTATCTCTGCCCAGTACGTTATCTCTGCCCACTATGTTATCTCTGCCCAGTACATTATCTCTGCCCACTATGTTATCTCTGCCCACTACATTATCTCTGCCCACTACATTATCTCTGCTCACTATGCTATCTCTGCCCAGTACCTTATCTCTGCCCACTATGTTATCTCTGCCCAGTACGTTATCTCTGCCCAGTAAATTATCTCTGCCCACTACGTTATCTCTGCCCAGTACGTTATCTCTGCCCAGTACGTTATCTCTGCCCAGTACATTATCTCTGCCCAGTACGTTATCTCTGCCCAGTACGTTATCTCTGCCCAGTACGTTATCTCTGCCCAGTACGTTATCTCTGCCCACTATGTTATCTCTGCCCAGTACATTATCTCTGCCCACTATGTTATCTCTGCCCACTACATTATCTCTGCCCACTACATTATCTCTGCTCACTATGCTATCTCTGCCCAGTACCTTATCTCTGCCCACTATGTTATCTCTGCCCAGTACGTTATCTCTGCCCAGTAAATTATCTCTGCCCACTACGTTATCTCTGCCCAGTACATTATCTCTGCCCAGTACGTTATCTCTGCCCAGTACGTTATCTCTGCCCAGTACGTTACCTCTGCCCACTACATTATCTCTGCCCACTACGTTATCTCTGTCCACTATATTATCTCTGCCCACTATATTATCTCTGCCCACTATATTATCTCTCCCCACTATATTATCTCTGCCCACTACGTTATCTCTGCCCACTACATTACCTCTGCCCACTAAGTTATCTCAATGCATAGAGTGCCTGCCGGCAAACAAAGCCCTTGTTTTCCAACTACCAAAATAAAACAACAACATTTTATTAGGTATAACAACCATAGACAGACTACATGAGAGTTAAAATTCCTGGTCCATTGCTGATAAGGATCAGCATAGTGCAATATGTAAAGACTCAATGGAAGCAAGGAGCTAGTGACTGCAGTCCGCAGCACCAATGCTGTCACTTAAATTCTAAAGGATCAGCAATGATTAAAATTCAAAAGAGCCCCCCCGACATGTTTCGCTACCGACGTAGCGTCTTCAGGGGTATCGGGGCTAGTGACAGCGAGCGGTGGAATCCACAGTCATATATACAAGGAGAAGTGTCTACACGTGTGCCCATAATTAGCTGGGAGCCAATCAGAAACCGAATAGAGGACCGTGCCTCCACTCGGCTGACTGACAGTAAGCACAGCAAATCGCAGACGAAACCCTGACCACCAATGAATGCAGTGCAGGCGCGCATGCGCTGTAAAGAATATACAGGAGATAGAGAAAATCGGGTAGTTAGAAAGATGTTGACGAGGGTTCATCTGGGCGCATGCGTACTGCAATGTATGCAAACATCGTAAGGTGAGATGTAAACACTAGGTCAATCCGTGACCAGCGATAAAGAGGGGAGACTGTAGACCAATAGACTGGGAGTTATGGCTATGATAACGTGAACCACTGAGGGGGTGTAGCACGGGTATAGACGATGTGTGTGTAATGCCAACTAGAAGATATCATTAATAGGGGCACAGGTTTAATCTATAGTAGGAGCTCGATTGTAAGTTTAAAGGAAACCGTCACAACAGTCGCTAAAATAGTCTGAATAGTTATCCAAAAGTCAATAAATAGTAACGGATAACAAAAGGTATAGTCATAATCAGAATTAGTTCCATGATAATGCAGCCTATAACCCAGGGCGCTCAAAGGAAAAACGTCATCATGTTTACATAAAAGGAACCGGCAGATGATAATGAAATGCTCATATCAGATAGTAGATACATTCACAGAAATGCCGCAAAGGTAAAACCCTCGTTGAGGCCCCCTGGACTGAGAGAACCCAAACGATGGATCCAACGTGCCTCCTCTTGTAGTAACCTGCGATCCAGGTTACCTGCTCTGGGGCCAAGATTAATATGGGTGATACCCCAAAATTGTAAGGCACGAATATCCCCGTCATGTGCAGAGCGCATGTGCCTAGAGAGTGGTGTGTCTTCTTTGTGATGAATGGTACTTGGGTGTTTCCAGATTCTCCTCCTCAATTCCTGTATGGTCTTGCCAACATACAGTTTAGGACAAGGGCACTTAGCAATATAAATAACCCCCCTACTCTGACAATTAATACGTTCTCTGATCTGGTAAGATCTTCCATCCAATGGATTTGTGACATGTTTGACGGTAGGCATGAGATAGCAGAAAGAGCACCGACCACATGGGTGTGAGCCAATAATTGATGACTTTAGCCAACATTTCGACATCGCATTCGGTCCGGAGTGATGACTATGGACCAGGTAGTCGCGTAGGTTCCTCCCTCTACGGTAGGTGATACTAGGTGTAGAGGGGATAGCATCACGAAGATCCGGGTCGGCCAAAAGAATTGGCCAGTGTCGGTGTAGAATTTCGCGTACCTGTTGGGAGCCAGTATCAAAAGTGCCGATGCATCTGATGCCAGTAGATCCCATGGATTTAGCAGTGATCGCTATTTGTTGAACATCTTGAGACCTACGTTCACATAATAATTCACTTCTATTAGTAGCCCTAGCCCTGGCATAAGCTTTGTGCAGCCACTTTCTGGGATAACCTCTTGCCACAAATTTGGAGAAGAGGCTATTACATTCCAGTTGAAAGGACCCTTCGTCCGAACAGTTCCTTCTTGCACGGAGGTACTGTCCAATAGGGATTCCCTTCTTAAGGGCAGGAGGATGGTAACTTTCCCAATGCAATAGACTGTTTGTATACGTAGGTTTCCTGGAGATATCAGTATGGACACCACCAGCAGGATCCAAGGAAATTTTTAAATCCCAAAAAAAATTTCTTTTTCGTGTATACAGTGAGTGAATTTCATACCCACCTGATTAGTATTGAGTATGTTCATGAAATCGTGAAATAGGGATAGGTCACCATCCCACAGGAGGAGAATATCATCGATATATCTCCCCCAGAAAAGGATGTGACAGGTGTAAGAGGCTAGTGTGTCAGTGAAAACTATGGTGTCTTCCCACCAACCCAAAAATAAGTTTGCATATGTGGGTGCACAGACAGTGCCCATTGCAGTTCCTTTTATCTGTTGATAAAATTTGCGATCAAATAAGAAATAATTGTGAGTGAGGAGAAATTGAAGTAGTGATAGTAGAAATTTATTACGTGCATGAAATTGGGTGCCTTTAGTACCTAAAAAGTGTGCAACTGCTGTGAGGCCAAATTGATGTTGAATATTGGTGTAAAGTGATTCCACGTTGATACTAGCAATGAGTGTGGAGGGAGTAACATGGATCTCCTGGATCCTGTTAATGGTGTCCTTGGTATCTCTCAGGAATGAGGGCAAAGAGGTAACAAAAGGTGAGAGAATCTCGTCCAGATACATGCTAATGCCTTGAGTCAGGCTGTCATTACCAGACACAATCGGTCTACCTGGCACTGGGCGAGATTCCTTATGGATCTTTGGCAGAGCGTAGAAGGTCGCCAAGGTTGGAACAGGGTTATAGATCCGTTTGAATTCCTCGTTGGTAATAAGGCTAAGTGTCTTCGCTTCGTCAAGTAGTATGTGCAGCTCTCTCAAGAACAGATCAGTAGGATTTTTGTCCCGGATGATGTAGGTAGTTGTATCATCCAACAATCTGTGGGCCATAGCGACATAATCACCCTGGTCCATAACCACAATATTGCCTCCTTTGTCAGAGGGTTTTATAGTGATTAAGTCGTTGTGGCAGAGTTCAGTAAGTGCTACTCTTTCTGGTTCGCTTAAATTAGCAAGCGCTAACGTTTTATCTGATCTGATCTTTTTGAGATCCGCACACACCAGCTTAACAAACACATCTATATGAGCGTATTGAGAAAATGGTGGAGTAAGCTTCGATTTAGGGCGCAGTGAGAAAAAAGGACCAACTGCAGCAATGGGACCTACTTCGTTCTCATATAGCAGAGCTTCAAGGTCTCTAAGTGTATTCTGTTGGGCTCTATCCATTCCTGCCATGTCAGAGGTATTGTTTTTAAAGTATTTATGTAGGGCTACTTTTCTGGCAAATAAATTCACATCTTTAGTCCACACAAATTCATCGAATAAGGGAGTGGGAGTAAAAGATAAGCCTCTACGCAAGAGTGCAAGTTCAGAATCGTTTAGGTGGATAGAAGATATATTGTACACCTGCATCTCATCACTTATGGCAGGAGGGATAGGCAGTACCATTGTTAGTTCGGATTCCATCGAGAGCTGGTTAGTCCTAAAAAAGGAAAAGTATTTGGGGGTACACTTATATTGTTCGCAGTACCAATCGGGCATTTTGTGCTCATAGTAGTTTGACTGGAACCCGTACCAGTGGGATGGGGGGTTAGAGGGACAGTTGAAGTACCAGAGACTGCGGATACAGAAAAAGCTGGTAATGAGCACGAGTGCGAGGTGGTAGTAGGGATTGGGTGGGACTGACATTTTGTATTTGATCTGGTCTGTACGGTACTTCGTTTTGCAGAATTAAATCTATTGTTGATCTTGCGTTTGGTACCAGATCTAGAGCTACGTGAACGTACAGACTCGTCCACTCGAGACGCCTCAGAGTCAGAGAAGTCCGTGAAGACTTGTACACGCTTAGGGGCGGGACGTGACTGTGTCTTGTACGTATATACTTGACCAGTCCCTGCGATCCCTAACATATTTACGGTGCTTCCTCTCTTTTATTTCAGCTTTTCAATGTTTTTCTGTAAATTGGTTTCACAGTTATTAAATTCACTCAGGGTGTTAAAGCCCTGAATGTCCCCAATTTCCTTTTCCAGTTGCAGAGCAATTTTATTACAATCACGTTTTTCGAAATCTAGAATATATTGTAATAGTCGCAGAGAGCTCTCTGTAAGGAGCTCTTCCCAGCCTTTGACAAATTCTACGTCACTGCGATAAGAGTTGGGGGTAATATTGATGCGAAGCCCCCTATACACAATTTTGTGCTGTATATAGGTCTCAAGGACCGAATGCGATGTCGAAATGTTGGCTAAAGTCATCAATTATTGGCTCACACCCATGTGGTCGGTGCTCTTTCTGCTATCTCATGCCTACCGTCAAACATGTCACAAATCCATTGGATGGAAGATCTTACCAGATCAGAGAACGTATTAATTGTCAGAGTAGGGGGGTTATTTATATTGCTAAGTGCCCTTGTCCTAAACTGTATGTTGGCAAGACCATACAGGAATTGAGGAGGAGAATCTGGAAACACCCAAGTACCATTCATCACACAGAAGACACACCACTCTCTAGGCACATGCGCTCTGCACATGACGGGGATATTCGTGCCTTACAATTTTGGGGTATCACCCATATTAATCTTGGCCCCAGAGCAGGTAACCTGGATCGCAGGTTACTACAAGAGGAGGCACGTTGGATCCATCGTTTGGGTTCTCTCAGTCCAGGGGGCCTCAACGAGGGTTTTACCTTTGCGGCATTTCTGTGAATGTATCTACTATCTGATATGAGCATTTCATTATCATCTGCCGGTTCCTTTTATGTAAACATGATGACGTTTTTCCTTTGAGCGCCCTGGGTTATAGGCTGCATTATCATGGAACTAATTCTGATTATGACTATACCTTTTGTTATCCGTTACTATTTATTGACTTTTGGATAACTATTCAGACTATTTTAGTGACTGTTGTGACGGTTTCCTTTAAACTTACAATCGAGCTCCTACTATAGATTAAACCTGTGCCCCTATTAATGATATCTTCTAGTTGGCATTACACACACATCGTCTATACCCGTGCTACACCCCCTCAGTGGTTCACGTTATCATAGCCATAACTCCCAGTCTATTGGTCTACAGTCTCCCCTCTTTATCGCTGGTCACGGATTGACCTAGTGTTTACGTCTCTCCTTACGATGTTTGCATACATTGCAGTACGCATGCGCCCAGATGAACCCTCGTCAACATCTTTCTAACTACCCGATTTTCTCTCTCCTGTATATTCTTTACAGCGCATGCGCGCCTGCACTGCATTCATTGGTGGTCAGGGTTTCGTCTGCGATTTGCTGTGCTTACTGTCAGTCAGCCGAGTGGAGGCACGGCCCTCTATTCGGTTTCTGATTGGCTCCCAGCTAATTATGGGCACACGTGTAGACACTTCTCCTTGTATATATGACTGTGGATTCCACCGCTCGCTGTCACTAGCCCCGATACCCCTGAAGACGCTACGTCGGTAGCGAAACATGTCGGGGGGGCTCTTTTGAATTTTAATCATTGGTCCTGCTGATCCTTTAGAATTTAAGTGACAGCATTGGTGCTGCGGACTGCAGTCACTAGCTCCTTGCTTCCATTGAGTCTTTACATATTGCACTATGCTGATCCCTATCAGCAATGGACCAGGAATTTTAACTCTCATGTAGTCTGTCTATGGTTGTTATACCTAATAAAATGTTGTTGTTTTATTTGGGTAGTTGGGAAACAAGGGCTTTGTTTGCCGGCAGGCACTCTATGCATTGAATCTCTTGCGCCCACCAACTATTGGGGTCCATCCCTTAGTAATTGCACTACGTTATCTCTGCCCCGACTCCGTTCTTAATCCTTGCCCTGACGTATCGAGGTACCACATCACGACTATAAGATGAAACGGACGACCACACCCGATCTACAAATGGCAGCAAGCAACATTTTGGCATGACTTAATAAAACTATTTCCGTGGACTGCTGCATGGGGGAGGGGTAGAGGAAGGACAGTTATCGGCATATGGCTGGGAGACTGGGGTCTTTCAAAGCAAGCACCACTTATGTATAATTATGTCACTATATCTTTAAATCTGTATATATTGCTTTAAATACTCCACATTACGTACATCTTGTGTGGTAACTGGACTGAGGACTGTATAGAGAGTGTCCTGTGTAGTAACTGGACTAAGGACTGTATAGAAAGTGTCCTGTGTAGTAACTGGACTGAGGACTGTATAGAAAGTGTCCTGTGTAGTAACTGGACTGAGGACTGTATAGAAAGTGTCCTGTGTAGTAACTGGAATGAGGACTGTATAGAGAGTGTCCTGTGTAGTAACTGGACTGAGGAGTGTATATAAAGTGTCCTGTGTAGTAACTGGACTGAGGACTGTATAGAAAGTGTCCTGTATAGAAAGTGTCCTGTGTAGTAACTGGACTGAGGACTGTATAGAAAGTGTCCTGTGTAGTAACTGGAATGAGGACTGTATAGAGAGTGTCCTGTGTAGTAATTGGACTGAGGAGTGTATATAAAGTGTCCTGTGTAGTAACTGGACTGAGGACTGTATAGAAAGTGTCCTGTATAGAAAGTGTCCTGTGTAGTAACTGGACTGAGGACTGTATAGAAAGTGTCCTGTGTAGTAACTGGAATGAGGACTGTATAGAGAGTGTCCTGTGTAGTAACTGGACTGAGGACTGTATAGAAAGTGTCCTGTGTAGTAACTGGACTAAGGACTGTATAGAAAGTGTCCTGTGTAGTAACTGGACTGAGGACTGTATAGAAAGTGTCCTGTGTAGTAACTGGACTGAGGACTGTATAGAAAGTGTCCTGTGTAGTAACTGGAATGAGGACTGTATAGAGAGTGTCCTGTGTAGTAACTGGACTGAGGAGTGTATATAAAGTGTCCTGTGTAGTAACTGGACTGAGGACTGTATAGAAAGTGTCCTGTATAGAAAGTGTCCTGTGTAGTAACTGGACTGAGGACTGTATAGAAAGTGTCCTGTGTAGTAACTGGAATGAGGACTGTATAGAGAGTGTCCTGTGTAGTAATTGGACTGAGGAGTGTATATAAAGTGTCCTGTGTAGTAACTGGACTGAGGACTGTATAGAAAGTGTCCTGTATAGAAAGTGTCCTCTGTAGTAACTGGACTGAGGACTGTATAGAAAGTGGTCTGTGTAGTAACTGGACTGAGGACTGTATAGAAAGTGTCCTGTGTAGTAACTGGACTGAGTACTGTGTAGAAAGTGTCCTATGTAGTAACTGGACTGAGGACTATATAGAAAGTGTCCTGTATAGAAAGTGTCCTCTGTAGTAACTGGACTAAGGACTGTATAGAAATTGTCCCATGTGGTAACTGGACTGAGGACTGTATAGAAAGTGTCCTGTGTAGTAACTGGACTGAGGACTGTATAGAGAGTGTCCTGTGTAGTAACTGGACTGAGGACTGTATAGAAAGTGTCCTGTGTAGTAACTGGACTGAGGACTGTATAGAAAGTGTCCTGTGTAGTAAATGGACTGAGGACTGTATAGAAAGTGTCCTGTGTAGTAACTGGACTGAGAACTGTATAGAAAGTGTCCTGTGTAGTAACTGGACTGAGGACTGTATAGAAAGTGTCCTGTGTAGTAACTGGACTGAGGACTGTATAGAAAGTATCCTGTGTAGTAACTGGACTGAGGACTGTATAGAGAGTGTCCTCTGTAGTAACTGGACTGAGGACTGTATAGGAAGTGTCCTGTGTAGTATCGGGACTGAGGACTGTATAGAATGTGTCCTGTGTAGTAACTGGACTGAGGACTGAGTAGAAAGTGTCCTGTGTAGTAACTGGACTGAGGACTGTGTAGAAAGTTTCCTGTGTAGTAACTGGACAGAGGACTGTATAGAGAGTGTCCTGTGTAGTATCTGGACTAAGGACTGTATAGAAAGTGTCCTGTGTAGTAACTGTACTGAGGACTGTATGGAGAGTGTCCTGTGTAGTAACTGGACTGAGGCCTGTACAGAAAGTGTCCTGTGTAGTAACTGGACTAAGGACTGTATCGAAAGTATCCTGTGTAGTAACAGGACTAAGGACTGTATAGAAAGTGTCCTGTGTAGTAACTGGACTGAGGACTGTATAGAAAGTGTCCTGTGTACCAACTGAACTGAGGACTGTATAGAAAGTGTCCTGTGTAGTAAATTGACTAAGGACTGTAAAGAAAGTGTCCTGTGTAGTAACTGGACTGAGGACTGTATAGAAAGTGTCCTGTGTAGTATCTGGACTGAGGACTGTGTAGAAAGTGTCCTGTGTAGTAACTGGACTGAGGACTGTATAGAGAGTTTCCTGTATAGTAACTGGACTGAGGACTGTATAGAAAGTGTCCTGTGTAGTATCTGGAATGAGGACTGTATAGAAAGTGTCCTGTGTAGTAACTGGACTGAGGACTGTATAGAAAGTGTCCTGTGTAGTAATTGGACTGAGGAGTGTATATAAAGTGTCCTGTGTAGTAACTGGACTGAGGACTGTATAGAAAGTGTCCTCTGTAGTAACTGGACTGAGGACTGTATAGAAAGTGGTCTGTGTAGTAACTGGACTGAGGACTGTATAGAAAGTGTCCTGTGTAGTAACTGGACTGAGTACTGTGTAGAAAGTGTCCTATGTAGTAACTGGACTGAGGACTATATAGAAAGTGTCCTGTATAGAAAGTGTCCTCTGTAGTAACTGGACTAAGGACTGTATAGAAATTGTCCCATGTGGTAACTGGACTGAGGACTGTATAGAAAGTGTCCTGTGTAGTAACTGGACTGAGGACTGTATAGAAAGTGTTCTGTGTAGTAACTGGACTGAGGACTGTATAGAGAGTGTCCTGTGTAGTAACTGGACTGAGGACTGTATAGAAAGTGTCCTGTGTAGTAACTGGACTGAGGACTGTATAGAAAGTGTCCTGTGTAGTAAATGGACTGAGGACTGTATAGAAAGTGTCCTGTGTAGTAACTGGACTGAGGACTGTATAGAAAGTGTCCTGTGTAGTAACTGGACTGAGAACTGTATAGAAAGTGTCCTGTGTAGTAACTGGACTGAGGACTGTATAGAAAGTGTCCTGTGTAGTAACTGGACTGAGGACTGTATAGAAAGTGTCCTGTGTAGTAACTGGACTGAGGACTGTATAGAGAGTGTCCTCTGTAGTAACTGGACTGAGGACTGTATAGGAAGTGTCCTGTGTAGTATCGGGACTGAGGACTGTATAGAATGTGTCCTGTGTAGTAACTGGACTGAGGACTGAGTAGAAAGTGTCCTGTGTAGTAACTGGACTGAGGACTGTGTAGAAAGTTTCCTGTGTAGTAACTGGACAGAGGACTGTATAGAGAGTGTCCTGTGTAGTATCTGGACTAAGGACTGTATAGAAAGTGTCCTGTGTAGTAACTGTACTGAGGACTGTATGGAGAGTGTCCTGTGTAGTAACTGGACTGAGGCCTGTACAGAAAGTGTCCTGTGTAGTAACTGGACTAAGGACTGTATCGAAAGTATCCTGTGTAGTAACAGGACTAAGGACTGTATAGAAAGTGTCCTGTGTAGTAACTGGACGGAGGACTGTATAGAAAGTGTCCTGTGTACCAACTGAACTGAGGACTGTATAGAAAGTGTCCTGTGTAGTAAATTGACTAAGGACTGTAAAGAAAGTGTCCTGTGTAGTAACTGGACTGAGGACTGTATAGAAAGTGTCCTGTGTAGTATCTGGACTGAGGACTGTGTAGAAAGTGTCCTGTGTAGTAACTGGACTGAGGACTGTATAGAGAGTTTCCTGTATAGTAACTGGACTGAGGACTGTATAGAAAGTGTCCTGTGTAGTATCTGGAATGAGGACTGTATAGAAAGTGTCCTGTGTAGTAACTGGACTGAGGACTGTATAGAAAGTGTCCTGTGTAGTAATTGGACTGAGGAGTGTATATAAAGTGTCCTGTGTAGTAACTGGACTGAGGACTGTATAGAAAGTGTCCTGTATATAAAGTGTCCTCTGTAGTAACTGGACTGAGGACTGTATAGAAAGTGGTCTGTGTAGTAACTGGACTGAGGACTGTATAGAAAGTGTCCTGTGTAGTAACTGGACTGAGTACTGTGTAGAAAGTGTCCTATGTAGTAACTGGACTGAGGACTATATAGAAAGTGTCCTGTATAGAAAGTGTCCTCTGTAGTAACTGGACTAAGGACTGTATAGAAAGTGTCCTGTGTAGTAACTGTACTGAGGACTGTATGGAGAGTGTCCTGTGTAGTAACTGGACTGAGGCCTGTACAGAAAGTGTCCTGTGTAGTAACTGGACTAAGGACTGTATCGAAAGTATCCTGTGTAGTAACAGGACTAAGGACTGTATAGAAAGTGTCCTGTGTAGTAACTGGACGGAGGACTGTATAGAAAGTGTCCTGTGTACCAACTGAACTGAGGACTGTATAGAAAGTGTCCTGTGTAGTAAATTGACTAAGGACTGTAAAGAAAGTGTCCTGTGTAGTAACTGGACTGAGGACTGTATAGAAAGTGTCCTGTGTAGTATCTGGACTGAGGACTGTGTAGAAAGTGTCCTGTGTAGTAACTGGACTGAGGACTGTATAGAGAGTTTCCTGTATAGTAACTGGACTGAGGACTGTATAGAAAGTGTCCTGTGTAGTATCTGGAATGAGGACTGTATAGAAAGTGTCCTGTGTAGTAACTGGACTGAGGACTGTATAGAAAGTGTCCTGTGTAGTAATTGGACTGAGGAGTGTATATAAAGTGTCCTGTGTAGTAACTGGACTGAGGACTGTATAGAAAGTGTCCTGTATATAAAGTGTCCTCTGTAGTAACTGGACTGAGGACTGTATAGAAAGTGGTCTGTGTAGTAACTGGACTGAGGACTGTATAGAAAGTGTCCTGTGTAGTAACTGGACTGAGTACTGTGTAGAAAGTGTCCTATGTAGTAACTGGACTGAGGACTATATAGAAAGTGTCCTGTATAGAAAGTGTCCTCTGTAGTAACTGGACTAAGGACTGTATAGAAATTGTCCCATGTGGTAACTGGACTGAGGACTGTATAGAAAGTGTCCTGTGTAGTAACTGGACTGAGGACTGTATAGAAAGTGTTCTGTGTAGTAACTGGACTGAGGACTGTATAGAGAGTGTCCTGTGTAGTAACTGGACTGAGGACTGTATAGAAAGTGTCCTGTGTAGTAACTGGACTGAGGACTGTATAGAAAGTGTCCTGTGTAGTAAATGGACTGAGGACTGTATAGAAAGTGTCCTGTGTAGTAACTGGACTGAGGACTGTATAGAAAGTGTCCTGTGTAGTAACTGGACTGAGAACTGTATAGAAAGTGTCCTGTGTAGTAACTGGACTGAGGACTGTATAGAAAGTGTCCTGTGTAGTAACTGGACTGAGGACTGTATAGAAAGTGTCCTGTGTAGTAACTGGACTGAGGACTGTATAGAGAGTGTCCTCTGTAGTAACTGGACTGAGGACTGTATAGGAAGTGTCCTGTGTAGTATCGGGACTGAGGACTGTATAGAATGTGTCCTGTGTAGTAACTGGACTGAGGACTGAGTAGAAAGTGTCCTGTGTAGTAACTGGACTGAGGACTGTGTAGAAAGTTTCCTGTGTAGTAACTGGACAGAGGACTGTATAGAGAGTGTCCTGTGTAGTATCTGGACTAAGGACTGTATAGAAAGTGTCCGGTGTAGTAACTGTACTGAGGACTGTATGGAGAGTGTCCTGTGTAGTAACTGGACTGAGGCCTGTACAGAAAGTGTCCTGTGTAGTAACTGGACTAAGGACTGTATCGAAAGTATCCTGTGTAGTAACAGGACTAAGGACTGTATAGAAAGTGTCCTGTGTAGTAACTGGACGGAGGACTGTATAGAAAGTGTCCTGTGTACCAACTGAACTGAGGACTGTATAGAAAGTGTCCTGTGTAGTAAATTGACTAAGGACTGTAAAGAAAGTGTCCTGTGTAGTAACTGGACTGAGGACTGTATAGAAAGTGTCCTGTGTAGTATCTGGACTGAGGACTGTGTAGAAAGTGTCCTGTGTAGTAACTGGACTGAGGACTGTATAGAGAGTTTCCTGTATAGTAACTGGACTGAGGACTGTATAGAAAGTGTCCTGTGTAGTATCTGGAATGAGGACTGTATAGAAAGTGTCCTGTGTAGTAACTGGACTGAGGACTGTATAGAAAGTGTCCTGTGTAGTATCTGGACTGAGGACTGTATAGAAAGTGTCCTGTGTAGTACCTGGACTGAGAACTGTATAGAAAGTGTCCTGTGTAGTATCTGGAAGGAGGACTGTATAGAAAGTGTCCTGTGTAGTATCTGGACTGAGTACTGTATAGAAAGTGTTCTGTGTAGTATCTGGACTGAGGACTGTATAGAAAGTGTCCTGTGTAGTAACTGGACTGAGAACTGTATAGAAAGTGTCCTGTGTAGTATCTGGAAGGAGGACTGTATAGAAAGTGTCCTGTGTAGTATCTGGACTGAGTACTGTATAGAAAGTGTTCTGTGTAGTATCTGGACTGAGGACTGTATAGAAAGTGTCCTGTGTAGTATCTGGACTGAGGACTGTATAGAAAGTGTCCTGTGTAGTAACTGGACTGAGGACTGTATAGAAAGTGTCCTGTGTAGTAACTGGACTAAGGACTGTATAGAAAGTGTCCTGCGTAGTAACTGGACTGAGGACTGTATAGAAAGTGTCCTGTGTAGTAACTGTACTGAGGACTGTATAGAAAGTGTCCTGTGTACTAACTGGACTGAGGACTGAATAGAAAGTGTCCTGTGTAGTAACTGGACTGAGTACTGTATAGAAAGTGTCCTGTGTAGTAACTGGACTGAGGACTGTATAGAAAGTGTCCTGTGTAGTAACTGGACTGAGGACTGAATAGAAAGTGTCCTGTGTAGTAACTGGACTGAGGACTGTATAGAAAGTGTCCTGTGTACTAACTGGACTGAGGACTGAATAGAAAGTGTCCTGTGTAGTAACTGGACTGAGTACTGTATAGAAAGTGTCCTGTGTAGTAACTGGACTGAGGACTGTATAGAATGTGTCCTGTGTAGTAACTGGACTGAGGACTGAATAGAAAGTGTCCTGTGTAGTAACTGGACTGAGGACTGAATAGAAAGTGTCCTGTGTAGTAACTGGACAGAGGACTGTATAGAAAGTGTCCTGTGTAGTAACTGGACTGAGGACTAAATAGAAAGTGTCCTGTGTAGTAACTGGACTGAGTACTGTATAGAAAGTGTCCTGTGTAGTAACTGGACTGAGGACTGTTTAGAAAGTGTCCTGTGTAGTAACTGGACTGAGAACTGTATAGAAAGTGTCCTGTGTAGTAACTGGACTGAGGACTGAGTAGAACGTGTCCTGTGTAGTAACTGGACTGAGGACTGTGTAGAATGTTTCCTGTGTAGTAACTGGACTGAGGACTGTATAGAGAGTGTCCTGTGTAGTATCTGGACTGAGGACTGTGTAGAAAGTTTCCTGTGTAGTAACTGGACAGAGGACTGTATAGAGAGTGTCCTGTGTAGTAACTGGACTGAGGACTGTGTAGAAAGTTTCCTGTGTAGTAACTGGACAGAGGACTGTATAGAGAGTGTCCTGTGTAGTAACTGGACTGAGGACTGTATAGAAAGTGTCCTGTGTAGTAACTGGACTAAGGACTGTATCGAAAGTGTCCTGTGTAGTAACAGGACTAAGGACTGTATAGAAAGTGTCCTGTGTAGTTACTGGACTGAGGACTGTATAGAAAGTGTCCTGTGTACTAACTGAACTAAGGACTGTATAGAAAGTGTCCTGTGTAGTAAATTGACTAAGGACTGTAAAGAAAGTGTCCTGTGTAGTAACTGGACTGAGGACTGTATAGAAAGTGTCCTGTGTAGTATCTGGACTCAGGACTGTATAGAAAGTGTCCTGTGTAGTAACTATACTGAGGACTGTGTAGAAAGTGTCCTGTGTAGTAACTGGACTGAGGACTGTATAGAAAGTGTCCTGTATAGTAACTGGACTGAGGACTGTATAGAAAGTGCCCTGTGTAGTATCTGGACTGAGGACTGTATAGAAAGTGTCCTGTGTAGTAACTGGACTGAGGACTGTATAGAAAGTGTCCTGTGTAGTATCTGGAAGGAGGACTGTATAGAAAGTGTCCTGTGTAGTAACTGGACTGAGGACTGTATAGAGAGTGTCCTGTGTAGTAACTGGACTGAGGACTGTATAGAAAGTGTCCTGTGTAGTAACTGGACTGAGTACTGTATCGAAAGTGTCCTGTGTAGTAACAGGACTAAGGACTGTATAGAAAGTGTCCTGTGTAGTAACTGGACTGAGGACTGTATAGAAAGTGTCCTGTGTACTAACTGAACTGAGGACTGTATAGAAAGTGTCCTGTGTAGTAAATTGACTAAGGACTGTAAAGAAAGTGACCTGTGTAGTAACTGGACTGAGGACTGTATAGAAAGTGTCCTGTGTAGTATCTGGACTCAGGACTGTATAGAAAGTGTCCTGTGTAGTAACTGTACTGAGGACTGTGTAGAAAGTGTCCTGTGTAGTAACTGGACTGAGGACTGTATAGAGAGTGTCCTGTATAGTAACTGGATTGAGGACTGTATAGAAAGTGCCCTGTGTAGTATCTGGACTGAGGACTGTATAGAAAGTGTCCTGTGTAGTAACTGGACTGAGGACTGTATAGAAAGTGTCCTGTGTAGTATCTGGAAGGAGGACTGTATAGAAAGTGTCCTGTGTAGTAACTGGACTGAGGACTGTATAGAGAGTGTCCTCTGTAGTAACTGGACTGAGTACTGTATCGAAAGTGTCCTGTGTAGTAACAGGACTAAGGACTGTATAGAAAGTGTCCTGCATAGTAACTGGACTGAGGACTGTATAGAAAGTGTCCTGTGTAGTATCTGGAAGGAGGACTGTATAGAAAGTGTCCTGTGTAGTAACTGGACTGAGGACTGTATAGAAAGTGTCCTGTGTAGTAACTGGAATGAGGACAGTATAGAGAGTGTCCTGTGTAGTAACTGGACTGAGGAGTGTATATAAAGTGTCCTGTGTAGTAACTGGACTGAGGACTGTATAGAAAGTGTCCTGTATAGAAAGTGTCCTGTGTAGTAACTGGACTGAGGACTGTATAGAAAGTGTCCTGTGTAGTAACTGGAATGAGGACTGTATAGAGAGTGTCCTGTGTAGTAATTGGACTGAGGAGTGTATATAAAGTGTCCTGTGTAGTAACTGGACTGAGGACTGTAAAGAAAGTGTCCTGTATAGAAAGTGTCCTCTGTAGTAACTGGACTGAGGACTGTATAGAAAGTGGTCTGTGTAGTAACTGGACTGAGGACTGTATAGAAAGTGCCCTGTGTAGTAACTGGACTGAGTACTGTGTAGAAAGTGTCCTATGTAGTAACTGGACTGAGGACTATATAGAAAGTGTCCTGTATAGAAAGTGTCCTCTGTAGTAACAGGACTAAGGACTGTATAGAAATTGTCCCATGTGGTAACTGGACTGAGGACTGTATAGAAAGTGTCCTGTGTAGTAACTGGACTGAGGACTGTATAGAAAGTGTTCTGTGTAGTAACTGGACTGAGGACTGTATAGAGAGTGTCCTGTGTAGTAACTGGACTGAGGACTGTATAGAAAATGTCCTGTGTAGTAACTGGACTGAGGACTGTATAGAAAGTGTCCTGTGTAGTAAATGGACCGAGGACTGTATAGAAAGTGTCCTGTGTAGTAACTGGACTAAGGACTGTATAGAAAGTGTCCTGTGTAGTAACTGGACTGAGAACTGTATAGAAAGTGTCCTGTGTAGTAACTGAACTGAGGACTGTATAGAAAGTGTCCTGTGTAGTAACTGGACTGAGGACTGTATAGAAAGTGTCCTGTGTAGTAACTGGACTGAGGATTGTATAGAGAGTGTCCTCTGTAGTAACTGGACTGAGGACTGTATAGGAAGTGTCCTGTGTAGTATCGGGACTGAGGACTGTATAGAATGTGTCCTGTGTAGTAACTGGACTGAGGACTGAGTAGAAAGTGTCCTGTGTAGTAACTGGACTGAGGACTGTGTAGAAAGTTTCCTGTGTAGTAACTGGACAGAGGACTGTATAGAGAGTGTCCTGTGTAGTATCTGGACTAAGGACTGTATAGAAAGTGTCCTGTGTAGTAACTGTACTGAGGACTGTATGGAGAGTGTCCTGTGTAGTAACTGGACTGAGGCCTGTACAGAAAGTGTCCTGTGTAGTAACTGGACTAAGGACTGTATCGAAAGTGTCCTGTGTAGTAACAGGACTAAGGACTGTATAGAAAGTGTCCTGTATAGTAACTGGACTGAGGACTGTATAGAAAGTGTCCTGTGTACCAACTGAACTGAGGACTGTATAGAAAGTGTCCTGTGTAGTAAATTGACTAAGGACTGTAAAGAAAGTGTCCTGTGTAGTAACTGGACTGAGGACTGTATAGAAAGTGTCCTGTGTAGTATCTGGACTGAGGACTGTGTAGAAAGTGTCCTGTGTAGTAACTGGACTGAGGACTGTATAGAGAGTTTCCTGTATAGTAACTGGACTGAGGACTGTATAGAAAGTGTCCTGTGTAGTATCTGGAATGAGGACTGTATAGAAAGTGTCCTGTGTAGTAACTGGACTGAGGACTGTATAGAAAGTGTCCTGTGTAGTATCTGGACTGAGGACTGTATAGAAAGTGTCCTGTGTAGTAACTGGACTGAGAACTGTATAGAAAGTGTCCTGTGTAGTATCTGGAAGGAGGACTGTATAGAAAGTGTCCTGTGTAGTATCTGGACTGAGTACTGTATAGAAAGTGTTCTGTGTAGTATCTGGACTGATGACTGTATAGAAAGTGTCCTGTGTAGTAACTGGACTGAGAACTGTATAGAAAGTGTCCTGTGTAGTATCTGGAAGGAGGACTGTATAGAAAGTGTCCTGTGTAATATCTGGACTGAGTACTGTATAGAAAGTGTTCTGTGTAGTATCTGGACTGAGGACTGTATAGAAAGTGTCCTGTGTAGTAACTGGACTGAGGACTGTATAGAAAGTGTCCTGTGTAGTAACTGGACTAAGGACTGTATAGAAAGTGTCCTGCGTAGTAACTGGACTGAGGACTGTATAGAAAGTGTCCTGTGTAGTAACTGTACTGAGGACTGTATAGAAAGTGTCCTGTGTACTAACTGGACTGAGGACTGAATAGAAAGTGTCCTGTGTAGTAACTGGACTGAGGACTGTATAGAAAGTGTCCTGTGTAGTAACTGGACTGAGGACTGAATAGAAAGTGTCCTGTGTAGTAACTGGACTGAGTACTGTATAGAAAGTGTCCTGTGTAGTAACTGGACTGAGTACTGTATCGAAAGTGTCCTGTGTAGTAACTGGACTGAGGACTGTTTAGAAAGTGTCCTGTGTAGTAACTGGACTGAGAACTGTATAGAAAGTGTCCTGTGTAGTAACTGGACTGAGGACTGAGTAGAAAGTGTCCTGTGTAGTAACTGGACTGAGGACTGTGTAGAATGTTTCCTGTGTAGTAACTGGACTGAGGACTGTATAGAGAGTGTCCTGTGTAGTATCTAGACTGAGGACTGTGTAGAAAGTTTCCTGTGTAGTAACTGGACAGAGGACTGTATAGAGAGTGTCCTGTGTAGTAACTGGACTGAGGACTGTATAGAAAGTGTCCTGTGTAGTAACTGGACTAAGGACTGTATCGAAAGTGTCCTGTGTAGTAACAGGACTAAGGACTGTATAGAAAGTGTCCTGTGTAGTAACTGGACTGAGGACTGTATAGAAAGTGTCCTGTGTACTAACTGAACTGAGGACTGTATAGAAAGTGTCCTGTGTAGTAAATTGACTAAGGACTGTAAAGAAAGTGTCCTGTGTAGTAACTGGACTGAGGACTGTATAAAAAGTGTCCTGTGTAGTATCTGGACTCAGGACTGTATAGAAAGTGTCCTGTGTAGTAACTATACTGAGGACTGTGTAGAAAGGGTCCTGTGTAGTAACTGGACTGAGGACTGTATAGAAAGTGTCCTGTATAGTAACTGGACTGAGGACTGTATAGAAAGTGCCCTGTGTAGTATCTGGACTGAGGACTGTATAGAAAGTGTCCTGTGTAGTAACTGGACTGAGGACTGTATAGAAAGTGTCCTGTGTAGTATCTGGAAGGAGGACTGTATAGAAAGTGTCCTGTGTAGTAACTGGACTGAGGACTGTATAGAGAGTGTCCTCTGTAGTAACTGGACTGAGTACTGTATCGAAAGTGTCCTGTGTAGTAACAGGACTAAGGACTGTATAGAAAGTGTCCTGTGTAGTAACTGGACTGAGGACTGTATAGAAAGTGTCCTGTGTACTAACTGAACTGAGGACTGTATAGAAAGTGTCCTGTGTAGTAAATTGACTAAGGACTGTAAAGAAAGTGTCCTGTGTAGTAACTGGACTGAGGACTGTATAGAAAGTGTCCTATGTAGTACCTGGACTGAGGACTGTATAGAGAGTGTCCTGTATAGTAACTGGACTGAGGACTGTATAGAACGTGCCCTGTGTAGTATCTGGACTGAGGACTGTATAGAAAGTGTCCGGTGTAGTAACTGGACTGAGGACTGTATAGAAAGTGTCCTGTGTAGTATCTGGAAGGAGGACTGTAAAGAAAGTGTCCTGTGTAGTAACTGGACTGAGGACTGTATAGAAAGTGTCCTGTGTAGAAACTGGAATGAGGACAGTATAGAGAGTGTCCTGTGTAGTAACTGGACTGAGGAGTGTATATAAAGTGCCCTGTGTAGTAACTGGACTGAGGACTGTATAGAAAGTGTCCTGTATAGAAAGTGTCCTGTGTAGTAACTGGACTGAGGACTGTATAGAAAGTGTCCAGTGTAGTAACTGGAATGAGGAGTGTATATAAAGTGTCCTGTGTAGTAACTGGACTGAGGACTGTATAGAAAGTGTCCTGTATAGAAAGTGTCCTCTGTAGTAACTGGACTAAGGACTGTATAGAAATTGTCCCATGTGGTAACTGGACTGAGGACTGTATAGAAAGTGTCCTGTGTAGTAACTGGACTGAGGACTGTATAGAATAGGTTCTGTGTAGTATCTGGACTGAGGACTGTATAGAAAGTGTCCTGTGTAGTAACTGGACTGAGAACTGTATAGAAAGTGTCCTGTGTAGTATCTGGAAGGAGGACTGTATAGAAAGTGTCCTGTGTAGTATCTGGACTGAGTACTGTATAGAAAGTGTTCTGTGTAGTATCTGGACTGAGGACTGTATAGAAAGTGTCCTGTGTAGTAACTGGACTGAGAACTGTATAGAAAGTGTCCTGTGTAGTATCTGGAAGGAGGACTGTATAGAAAGTGTCCTGTGTAGTATCTGGACTGAGTACTGTATAGAAAGTGTTCTGTGTAGTATCTGGACTGAGGACTGTATAGAAAGTGTCCTGTGTAGTATCTGGACTGAGGACTGTATAGAAAGTGTCCTGTGTAGTAACTGGACTGAGGACTGTATAGAAAGTGTCCTGTGTAGTAACTGGACTGAGGACTGTATAGAAAGTGTCCTGCATAGTAACTGGACTGAGGACTGTATAGAAAGCGTCCTGTGTAGTAACTGTACTGAGGACTGTATAGAAAGTGTCCTGTGTACTAACTGGACTGAGGACTGAATAGAAAGTGTCCTGTGTATTAACTGGACTGAGTACTGTATAGAAAGTGTCCTGTGTAGTAACTGGACTGAGGACTGTATAGAAAGTGTCCTGTGTAGTAACTGGACTGAGGACTGAATAGAAAGTGTCCTGTGTAGTAACTGGACTGAGAACTGTTTAGAAAGTGTCCTGTGTAGTAACTGGACTGAGGACTGTATAGAAAGTGTCCTGTGTAGTAACTGGACGAGGACTGTATAGAAAGTGTCCTGTGTAGTAACTGGACTGAGTACTGTATAGAAAGTGTCCTGTGTAGTAACTGGACTGAGGACTGTTTAGAAAGTGTCCTGTGTAGTAACTGGACTGAGAACTGTATAGAAAGTGTCCTGTGTAGTAACTGGACTGAGGACTGTTTAGAAAGTGTCCTGTGTAGTAACTGGACTGAGTACTGTGTAGAAAGTTTCCTGTGTAGTAACTGGACAGAGGACTGTATAGAGAGTGTCCTGTGTAGTAACTGGACTGAGGACTGTATAGAGAGTGTCCTGTGTAGTAACTGGACTAAGGACTGTATCGAAAGTGTCCTGTGTAGTAACAGGACTAAGGACTGTATAGAAAGTGTCCTGTGTAGTAACTGGACTGAGGACTGTATAGAAAGTGTCCTGTGTACTAACTGAACTGAGGACTGTATAGAAAGTGTCCTGTGTAGTAAATTGACTAAGGACTGTAAAGAAAGTGTCCTGTGTAGTAACTGGACTGAGGACTGTATAAAAAGTGTCCTGTGTAGTATCTGGACTCAGGACTGTATAGAAAGTGTCCTGTGTAGTAACTATACTGAGGACTGTGTAGAAAGGGTCCTGTGTAGTAACTGGACTGAGGACTGTATAGAAAGTGTCCTGTATAGTAACTGGACTGAGGACTGTATAGAAAGTGCCCTGTGTAGTATCTGGACTGAGGACTGTATAGAAAGTGTCCTGTGTAGTAACTGGACTGAGGACTGTATAGAAAGTGTCCTGTGTAGTATCTGGAAGGAGGACTGTATAGAAAGTGTCCTGTGTAGTAACTGGACTGAGGACTGTATAGAGAGTGTCCTCTGTAGTAACTGGACTGAGTACTGTATCGAAAGTGTCCTGTGTAGTAACAGGACTAAGGACTGTATAGAAAGTGTCCTGTGTAGTAACTGGACTGAGGACTGTATAGAAAGTGTCCTGTGTACTAACTGAACTGAGGACTGTATAGAAAGTGTCCTGTGTAGTAAATTGACTAAGGACTGTAAAGAAAGTGTCCTGTGTAGTAACTGGACTGAGGACTGTATAGAAAGTGTCCTATGTAGTACCTGGACTCAGGACTGTATAGAAAGTGTCCTGTGTAGTAACTGTACTGAGGACTGTGTAGAAAGTGTCCTGTGTAGTAACTGGACTGAGGACTGTATAGAGAGTGTCCTGTATAGTAACTGGACTGAGGACTGTATAGAACGTGCCCTGTGTAGTATCTGGACTGAGGACTGTATAGAAAGTGTCCGGTGTAGTAACTGGACTGAGGACTGTATAGAAAGTGTCCTGTGTAGTATCTGGAAGGAGGACTGTAAAGAAAGTGTCCTGTGTAGTAACTGGACTGAGGACTGTATAGAAAGTGTCCTGTGTAGAAACTGGAATGAGGACAGTATAGAGAGTGTCCTGTGTAGTAACTGGACTGAGGAGTGTATATAAAGTGCCCTGTGTAGTAACTGGACTGAGGACTGTATAGAAAGTGTCCTGTATAGAAAGTGTCCTGTGTAGTAACTGGACTGAGGACTGTATAGAAAGTGTCCAGTGTAGTAACTGGAATGAGGAGTGTATATAAAGTGTCCTGTGTAGTAACTGGACTGAGGACTGTATAGAAAGTGTCCTGTATAGAAAGTGTCCTCTGTAGTAACTGGACTAAGGACTGTATAGAAATTGTCCCATGTGGTAACTGGACTGAGGACTGTATAGAAAGTGTCCTGTGTAGTAACTGGACTGAGGACTGTATAGAATAGGTTCTGTGTAGTAACTGGACTGAGGACTGTATAGAGAGTGTCCTGTGTACTAACTGAACTGAGGACTGTATAGAAAGTGTCCTGTGTAGTAAATTGACTAAGGACTGTAAAGAAAGTGTCCTGTGTAGTAACTGGACTGAGGACTGTATAGAAAGTGTCCTATGTAGTACCTGGACTCAGGACTGTATAGAAAGTGTCCTGTGTAGTAACTGTACTGAGGACTGTGTAGAAAGTGTCCTGTGTAGTAACTGGACTGAGGACTGTATAGAGAGTGTCCTGTATAGTAACTGGACTGAGGACTGTATAGAACGTGCCCTGTGTAGTATCTGGACTGAGGACTGTATAGAAAGTGTCCGGTGTAGTAACTGGACTGAGGACTGTATAGAAAGCGTCCTGTGTAGTATCTGGAAGGAGGACTGTAAAGAAAGTGTCCTGTGTAGTAACTGGACTGAGGACTGTATAGAAAGTGTCCTGTGTAGAAACTGGAATGAGGACAGTATAGAGAGTGTCCTGTGTAGTAACTGGACTGAGGAGTGTATATAAAGTGCCCTGTGTAGTAACTGGACTGAGGACTGTATAGAAAGTGTCCTGTATAGAAAGTGTCCTGTGTAGTAACTGGACTGAGGACTGTATAGAAAGTGTCCAGTGTAGTAACTGGAATGAGGAGTGTATATAAAGTGTCCTGTGTAGTAACTGGACTGAGGACTGTATAGAAAGTGTCCTGTATAGAAAGTGTCCTCTGTAGTAACTGGACTAAGGACTGTATAGAAATTGTCCCATGTGGTAACTGGACTGAGGACTGTATAGAAAGTGTCCTGTGTAGTAACTGGACTGAGGACTGTATAGAATAGGTTCTGTGTAGTAACTGGACTGAGGACTGTATAGAGAGTGTCCTGTGTAGTAACTGGACTGAGGACTGTATAGAAAGTGTCCTGTGTAGTAACTGGACTGAGGACTGTATAGAATGTGTCCTGTGTAGTAACTGGACTGAGGACTGTATAGAAAGTGTCCTGTATAGAAAGTGTCCTCTGTAGTAACTGGACTAAGGACTGTATAGAAATTGTCCCATGTGGTAACTGGACTGAGGACTGTATAGAAAGTGTCCTGTGTAGTAACTGGACTGAGGACTGTATAGAATAGGTTCTGTGTAGTAACTGGACTGAGGACTGTATAGAGAGTGTCCTGTGTAGTAACTGGACTGAGGACTGTATAGAAAGTGTCCTGTGTAGTAACTGGACTGAGGACTGTATAGAATGTGTCCTGTGTAGTAACTGGACTGAGGACTGTATAGAAAGTGTCCCGTGTAGTAACTGGACTGAGGACTGTATAGAAAGTGTCCTGTGTAGTAACTGGACTGAGGACTGTATAGAAAGTGTCCTGTGTAGTAACTGGACTGAGAACTGTATAGAAAGTGTCCTGTGTAGTAACTGGACTGAGGACTGTATAAAAAAGTGTCCTGTGTAGTAACTGGACTGAGGACTGTATAGAAAGTGTCCTGTGTAGTAACTGGACTGAGGACTGTATAGAGAGTGTCCTCTGTAGTAACTGGACTGAGGACTGTATAGGAAGTGTCCTGTGTAGTAACTGGACTGAGGACTGTATAGAATAGGTTCTGTGTAGTAACTGGACTGAGGACTGTATAGAGAGTGTCCTGTGTAGTAACTGGACTGAGGACTGTATAGAAAGTGTCCTGTGTAGTAACTGGACTGAGGACTGTATAGAATGTGTCCTGTGTAGTAACTGGACTGAGGACTGTATAGAAAGTGTCCTGTGTAGTAACTGGACTGAGGACTGTATAGAAAGTGTCCTGTGTAGTAACTGGACTGAGGACTGTATAGAAAGTGTCCTGTGTAGTAACTGGACTGAGAACTGTATAGAAAGTGTCCTGTGTAGTAACTGGACTGAGGACTGTATAAAAAAGTGTCCTGTGTAGTAACTGGACTGAGGACTGTATAGAAAGTGTCCTGTGTAGTAACTGGACTGAGGACTGTATAGAGAGTGTCCTCTGTAGTAACTGGACTGAGGACTGTATAGGAAGTGTCCTGTGTAGTAACTGGACTGAGGACTGAGTAGAAAGTGTCCTGTGTAGTAACTGGACTGAGGACTGTGTAGAAAGTTTCCTGTGTAGTAACTGGACAGAGGACTGTATAGATAGTGTCCTGTGTAGTATCTGGACTAAGGACTGTATAGGAAGTGTCCTGTGTAGTAACTGTACTGAGGACTGTATGGAGAGTGTCCTGTGTAGTAACTGGACTAAGGACTGTATCGAAAGTGTCCTGTGTAGTAACAGGACTAAGGACTGTATAGAAAGTGTCCTGTGTAGTAACTGGACTGAGGACTGTATAGAAAGTGTCCTGTGTACCAACTGAACTGAGGACTGTATAGAAAGTGTCCTGTGTAGTAAATTGACTAAGGACTGTAAAGAAAGTGTCCTGTGTAGTAACTGGACTGAGGACTGTATAGAAAGTGTCCTGTGTAGTATCTGGACTGAGGACTGTATAGAAAGTGTCCTGTGTAGTAACTGGACTGAGGACTGTGTAGAAAGTGTCCTGTGTAGTAACTGGACTGAGGACTGTATAGAGAGTTTCCTGTATAGTAACTGAATGAGGACTGTATAGAAAGTGTCCTGTGTAGTATCTGGAAGGAGGACTATATAGAAAGTGTCCTGTGTAGTAACTGGACTGAGGACTGTATAGAAAGTGTCCTGTGTAGTATCTGGACTGAGGACTGTATAGAAAGTGTCCTGTGTAGTAACTGGACTGAGAACTGTATAGAAAGTGTCCTGTGTAGTATCTGGAAGGAGGACTGTATAGAAAGTGTCCTGTGTAGTATCTGGACTGAGTACTGTATAGAAAGTGTTCTGTGTAGTATCTGGACTGAGGACTGTATAGAAAGTGTCCTGTGTAGTAACTGGACTGAGAACTGTATAGAAAGTGTCCTGTGTAGTATCTGGAAGGAGGACTGTATAGAAAGTGTCCTGTGTAGTATCTGGACTGAGTACTGTATAGAAAGTGTTCTGTGTAGTATCTGGACTGAGGACTGTATAGAAAGTGTCCTGTGTAGTATCTGGACTGAGGACTGTATATAAAGTGTCCTGTGTAGTATCTGGACTGAGGACTGTATAGAAAGTGTCCTGTGTAGTAACTGGACTGAGGACTGTATATAAAGTGTCCTGTGTAGTAACTGGACTAAGGACTGTATAAAAAGTGTCCTGTGTAGTAACTGGACTGAGGACTGAATAGAAAGTGTCCTGTGTAGTAACTGGACTGAGTACTGTATAGAAAGTGTCCTGTGTAGTAACTGGACTGAGGACTGTATAGAAAGTGTCCTGTGTAGTAACTGGACTGAGAACTGTATAGAAAGTGTCCTGTGTAGTAACTGGACTGAGGACTGTGTAGAAAGTTTCCTGTGTAGTAACTGGACTGAGGACTGTATAGAAAGTGTCCTGTGTAGTAACTGGACTGAGGACTGAATAGAAAGTGTCCTGTGTAGTAACTGGACTGAGTACTGTATAGAAAGTGTCCTGTGTAGTATCTGGAAGGAGGACTGTATAGAAAGTGTCCTGTGTAGTAACTGGACTGAGGACTGTATAGAGAGTGTCCTCTGTAGTAACTGGACTGAGTACTGTATCGAAAGTGTCCTGTGTAGTAACAGGACTAAGGACTGTATAGAAAGTGTCCTGCATAGTAACTGGACCGAGGACTGTATAGAAAGTGTCCTGTGTAGTATCTGGAAGGAGGACTGTATAGAAAGTGTCCTGTGTAGTAACTGGACTGAAGACTGTATAGAAAGTGTCCTGTGTAGTAACTGGAATGAGGACAGTATAGAGAGTGTCCTGTGTAGTAACTGGACTGAGGAGTGTATATAAAGTGTCCTGTGTAGTAACTGGACTGAGGACTGTATAGAAAGTGTCCTGTATAGAAAGTGTCCTGTGTAGTAACTGGACTGAGGACTGTATAGAAAGTGTCCTGTGTAGTAACTGGAATGAGGACTGTATAGAGAGTGTCCTGTGTAGTAACTGGACTGAGGAGTGTATATAAAGTGTCCTGTGTAGTAACTGGACTGAGGACTGTATAGAAAGTGTCCTGTATAGAAAGTGTCCTCTGTAGTAACTGGACTAAGGACTGTATAGAAATTGTCCCATGTGGTAACTGGACTGAGGACTGTATAGAAAGTGTCCTGTGTAGTAACTGGACTGAGGACTGTATAGAAAGTGTTCTGTGTAGTAACTGGACTGAGGACTGTATAGAGAGTGTCCTGTGTAGTAACTGGACTGAGGACTGTATAGAAAGTGTCCTGTGTAGTAACTGGACTGAGGACTGTATAGAATGTGTCCTGTGTAGTAACTGGACTGAGGACTGTATAGAAAGTGTCCTGTGTAGTAACTGGACTGAGGACTGTATAGAAAGTGTCCTGTGTAGTAACTGGACTGAGGACTGTATAGAAAGTGTCCTGTGTAGTAACTGGACTGAGAACTGTATAGAAAGTGTCCTGTGTAGTAACTGGACTGAGGACTGTATAGAAAGTGTCCTGTGTAGTAACTGGACTGAGGACTGTATAGAAAGTGTCCTGTGTAGTAACTGGACTGAGGACTGTATAGAGAGTGTCCTCTGTAGTAACTGGACTGAGGACTGTATAGGAAGTGTCCTGTGTAGTATCAGGACTGAGGACTGTATAGAATGTGTCCTGTGTAGTAACTGGACTGAGGACTGAGTAGAAAGTGTCCTGTGTAGTAACTGGACTGAGGACTGTGTAGAAAGTTTCCTGTGTAGTAACTGGACAGAGGACTGTATAGAGAGTGTCCTGTGTAGTATCTGGACTAAGGACTGTATAGAAAGTGTCCTGTGTAGTAACTGTACTGAGGACTGTATGGAGAGTGTCCTGTGTAGTAACTGGACTGAGGCCTGTACAGAAAGTGTCCTGTGTAGTAACTGGACTAAGGACTGTATCGAAAGTGTCCTGTGTAGTAACAGGACTAAGGACTGTATAGAAAGTGTCCTGTGTAGTAACAGGACTAAGGACTGTAGAGAAAGTCTCCTGTGTAGTAACTGGACTGAGGACTGTGTAGAAAGTGTCCTGTGTAGTAACTGGACTGAGGACTGTATAGAAAGTGTCCTGTGTAGTATCTGGAAGGAGGACTGTATAGAAAGTGTCCTGTGTAGTATCTGGACTGAGTACTGTATAGAAAGTTTCTGTGTAGTATCTGGACTGAGGACTGTATAGAAAGTGTCCTGTGTAGTAACTGGACTGAGAACTGTATAGAAAGTGTCCTGTGTAGTATCTGGAAGGAGGACTGTATAGAAAGTGTCCTGTGTAGTATCTGGACTGAGTACTGTATAGAAAGTGTTCTGTGTAGTATCTGGACTGAGGACTGTATAGAAAGTGTCCTGTGTAGTATCTGGACTGAGGACTGTATAGAAAGTGTCCTGTGTAGTAACTGGACTGAGGACTGTATATAAAGTGTCCTGTGTAGTAACTGGACTAAGGACTGTATAAAAAGTGTCCTGTGTAGTAACTGGACTGAGGACTGAATAGAAAGTGTCCTGTGTAGTAACTGGACTGAGGACTGTATAGAAAGTGTCCTGTGTAGTAAATTGACTAAGGACTGTAAAGAAAGTGTCCTGTGTAGTAACTGGACTGAGGACTGTATAGAAAGTGTCCTGTGTAGTATCTGGACTGAGGACTGTATAGAAAGTCTCCTGTGTAGTAACTGGACTGAGGACTGTGTAGAAAGTGTCCTGTGTAGTAACTGGACTGAGGACTGTATAGAGAGTTTCCTGTATAGTAACTGGACTGAGGACTGTATAGAAAGTGTCCTGTGTAGTATCTGGAAGGAGGACTGTATAGAAAGTGTCCTGTGTAGTAACTGGACTGAGGACTGTATAGAAAGTGTCCTGTGTAGTATCTGGACTGAGGACTGTATAGAAAGTGTCCTGTGTAGTAACTGGACTGAGAACTGTATAGAAAGTGTCCTGTGTAGTATCTGGAAGGAGGACTGTATAGAAAGTGTCCTGTGTAGTATCTGGACTGAGTACTGTATAGAAAGTGTTCTGTGTAGTATCTGGACTGAGGACTGTATAGAAAGTGTCCTGTGTAGTAACTGTACTGAGGACTGTATAGAAAGTGTCCTGTGTAGTATCTGGACTGAGGACTGTATAGAAAGTGTCCTGTGTAGTAACTGGACTGAGGACTGTATATAAAGTGTCCTGTGTAGTAACTGGACTAAGGACTGTATAAAAAGTGTCCTGTGTAGTAACTGGACTGAGTACTGTATAGAAAGTGTCCTGTGTAGTAACTGGACTGAGGACTGTATAGAAAGTGTCCTGTGTAGTAAATTGACTAAGGACTGTAAAGAAAGTGTCCTGTGTAGTAACTGGACTGAGGACTGTATAGAAAGTGTCCTGTGTAGTAACTGTACTGAGGACTGTATGGAGAGTGTCCTGTGTAGTAACTGGACTGAGGACTGTATAGAAAGTGTCCTGTGTAGAAACTGGAATGAGGACTGTATAGAGAGTGTCCTGTGTAGTATCTGGACTGAGGACTGTGTAGAAAGTGTCCTGTGTAGTATCTGGAAGGAGGACTGTATAGAAAGTGTCCTGTGTAGTAACTGGACTGAGGACTGTAAAGAAAGTGTCCTGTGTAGTATCTGAACTGAGGACTGTATAGAAAGTGTCCTGTGTAGTAACTGGACTGAGGACTGTATAGAAAGTGTCCTGTGTAGTATCTGGAAGGAGGACTGTATGGAAAGTGTCCTGTGTAGTATGTGGACTGAGTACTGTATAGAAAGTGTTCTGTGTAGTATCTGGACTGAGGACTGTATAGAACGTGTCCTGTGTAGTATCTGGACTGAGGACTGTATAGAAAGTGTCCTGTGTAGTAACTGGACTGAGGACTGTATAGAAAGTGTCCTGTCTAGTAACTGGACTAAGGACTGTATAAAAAGTGTCCTGTGTAGTAACTGGACTGAGGACTGTATAGAAAGTGTCCTGTGTAGTAACTGGACTGAGAACTGTATAGAAAGTGTCCTGTGTAGTAACTGGAATATGGACTGTATAGAGAGTGTCCTGTGTAGTAACTGGACTGAGGAGTGTATATAAAGTGTCCTGTGTAGTAACTGGACTGAGGACTGTATAGAAAGTGTCCTTTATAGAAAGTGTCCTCTGTAGTAACTGGACTAAGGACTGTATAGAAATTGTCCCATGTGGTAACTGGACTGAGGACTGTATAGAATGTGTCCTGTGTAGTAACTGGACTGAGGACTGTATAGAAAGTGTCCTGTGTAGTAACTGGACTGAGGACTGTATAGAGAGTGTCCTGTGTAGTAACTGGACTGAGGACTGTATAGAAAGTGTCCTGTGTAGTAACTGGACTGAGAACTGTATAGAAAGTGTGCTGTGTAGTAACTGGACTGAGGACTGTATAGAAAGTGTCCTGTATAGAAAGTGTCCTGTGTAGTAACTGGACTGAGGACTGTATAGAAATTGTCCTGTATAGAAAGTGTCCTCTGTAGTAACTGGACTGAGGACTATATAGAAAGGGTCCTGTATAGAAAGTGTCCTGTGTAGTAACTGGACTAAGGACTGTATAGAAAGTGTCCTGTGTAGTAACTGGACTGAGGACTGTATATAAAGTGTCCTGTGTAGTAACTGGACTGAGGACTGTATAGAAAGTGTTCTGTGTAGTAACTGGACTGAGGACTGTATAGAAAGTGTCCTGAGTAGTAACTGGACTGAGGACTGTATAGAGAGTGTCCTGTGTAGTAACTGGAAGGAGGACTGTATAGAAAGTGTCCTGTGTAGTAACTGGACTGAGGACTGTATAGAAAGTGTCCTGTATAGAAAGTGTCCTGTGTAGTAACTGGACTGAGGACTGTATAGAAAGTGTCCTGTATAGAAAGTGTCCTGTGTAGTAACTGGACTAAGGACTGTATAGAAAGTGTCCTGTGTAGTAACTGGACTGAGGACTGTATAGAAAGTGTCCTGAGTAGTAACTGGACTGAGGACTGTATAGAGAGTGTCCTGTGTAGTAACTGGAAGGAGGACTGTATAGAAAGTGTCCTGTGTAGTAACTGGACTGAGGACTGTATAGAAAGTGTCCTGTGTAGTAACTGGACTGAGGACTGTATAGAAAGTGTCCTGTGTAGTAACTGGACTGATGACTGTGTAGAAAGTGTCCTGTGTAGTAACTGGAAGGAGGACTGTATAGAAAGTGTTCTGTGTAGTATCTGGACTGAGGACTGTGTAGAAAGTGTCCTGTGTAGTAACTGGACTGAGGACTGTGTAGAAAGTTTCCTGTGTAGTAACTGGACTCAGGACTGTGTAGAAAGTGTCCTGTGTAGTAACTGGACTGAGGACTGTATAGAAAGTGTCCTGTGTAGTATCTGGACTGAGGACTGTATAGAAAGTGTCCTTTGTAGTAACTGGACTGAGGACTGTATAGAAAGTGTCCTGTGTAGTAACTGGACTGAGGACTGTATAGAAAGTGTCCTGTGTAGTAACTGGACTGAGGGCTGCATAGAGAGTGTCCTGTGTAGTATCTGGACTGAGGACTGTATAGAAAGTGTCCTGTGTAGTAACTGGACTGAGGACTGTATAGAAAGTGTCCTGTGTAGTAATTGGACTGAGGACTGTATAGAAAGTGTCCTGTGTAGTATCTGGACTGAGGACTGTATATAAAATGTCCTGTGTAGTAACTGGACTGAGGACTGTATAGAAAGTGTCCTGTGTAGTAACTGGACTAAGGACTGTATAGAAAGTGTCCTGTGTAGTATCTGGACTGAGAACTGTATAGAAAGTGTGCTGTGTAGTAACTGGACTGAGGACTGTGTAGAAAGTGTCCTGTGTAGTATCTGGACTGAGGGCTGTATAGAGAGTGTCCTGTGTAGTAACTGGACTGAGGACTGTATAGAGAGTGTCCTGTGTAGTAACTGGAAGGAGGACAGTATAGAAAGTGTCCTGTGTAGTAACTGGACTGAGGACTGTATAGAAAGTGTCCTGTATAGAAAGTGTCCTGTGTAGTAACTGGACTGAGGACTGTATAGAAATTGTCCTGTATAGAAAGTTTCCTCTGTAGTAACTGGACTGAGGACTATATAGAAAGTGTCCTGTACAGAAAGTGTCCTGTGTAGTAACTGGACTAAGGACTGTATAGAAAGTGTCCTGTGTAGTAACTGGACTGAGGACTGTATATAAAGTGTCCTGTGTAGTAACTGGACTGAGGACTGTATAGAAAGTGTTCTGTGTAGTAACTGGACTGAGGACTGTATAGAAAGTGTCCTGAGTAGTAACTGGACTGAGGACTGTATAGAGAGTGTCCTGTGTAGTAACTGGAAGGAGGACTGTATAGAAAGTGTCCTGTGTAGTAACTGGACTGAGGACTGTATAGAAAGTGTCCTGTGTAGTAACTGGACTGAGGACTGTATAGAAAGTGTCCTGTGTAGTAACTGGACTGATGACTGTGTAGAAAGTGTCCTGTGTAGTAACTGGAAGGAGGACTGTATAGAAAGTGTTCTGTGTAGTATCTGGACTGAGGACTGTGTAGAAAGTGTCCTGTGTAGTAACTGGACTGAGGACTGTGTAGAAAGTGTCCTGTGTAGTAACTGGACTCAGGACTGTGTAGAAAGTGTCCTGTGTAGTAACTGGACTGAGGACTGTATAGAAAGTGTCCTGTGTAGTAACTGGACTGAGGACTGTATAGAAAGTGTCCTGTGTAGTATCTGGACTGAGGACTGTATAGAAAATGTCCTGTGTAGTAACTGGACTGAGGACTGTATAGAAAGTGTCCTGTGTAGTAACTGGACTGAGGGCTGTATAGAGAGTGTCCTGTGTAGTATCTGGACTGAGAACTGTATAGAAAGTGTGCTGTGTAGTAACTGGACTGAGGACTGTGTAGAAAGTGTCCTGTGTAGTATCTGGACTGAGGGCTGTATAGAGAGTGTCCTGTGTAGTAACTGGACTGAGGACTGTATAGAAAGTGTCCTTTGTAGTATTTGGACTGAGGTCTGTATAGAATGTGTCCTGTTTAGTAACTGGACTGAGGACTGTATAGAAAGTGCCCTGTGTAGTATCTGGAAGGAGGACTGTATAGAAAGTGTCCACAGCTTCATTACTTAATACACTGTATATCCTGAGAAGTATGTGCCCCCATAACAGGACGGCATGGAGGGTGTTATACCCACAGCTTCATCACTATCACATTGACATTATACCCTGGACATCCTGCAGGGGGAGCAGTGGCTCTAGTGGTGTTTATGGACACCTGGATAGGGCTGTGTTTCCCATGCTTGGCATTTCTGTATGATATTTGTGATGTGAATTTTGATTATTGCTGCTCATTTCTCTGTTATATTTTCGCCCTTGGTCTGAACATATCAGTGCGAGTTGTACCCCCCCCCCTAAGTATGGAGGGGGCTGGGATGAGGCTTTAAAAGCCATCGCCTCGCTCTTTAGTGTTGCTTCATTTTGGGATGTATTTTCCTGGCAGTGTATGGGGGATGGGTTTGTGGATTAAGAGCCCCTCAAGTCCTGGCGCAGGCAGCTAATGTGTGTGCTGCTCTTACTCTCCTGATTAGATGGTGGCAGATGGAGGAAGGGATGGAGCACTCTGTCCATTATCTCAGCAGTTGGAGGACTCTCTGTAACCTGAGATGTACAATGGAGGGGGGGGGGGGCACACAGCACCCTGCAGATCATTACACCTCAACCATCTGTAGGCTTTACTACTCAGGACCTTGCAGATCATTTCACCTCTACGGATTGGAGTCAGGCAGGTGGAATCAGTATTAGGGAGAGATAGGCAGGCAGTGTAAGTGTCCTAAACTGTATCAGTCTATCCGCCTGCCCTCATCTGTATCAGTCTATCTGCCTGCCCTTACCTGTATCTATCTACTTGCCCTCACCTGTATCTGTCTATCTACCTGCCCTCACCTGTATCTGTCTATCTACCTGCCCTCACCTGTATCTGTCTATCCGCCTGCCCTCACCTGTATCCGGCTATCCGCCTGCCTTCACCTCTATCTGTCTATCTACCTGTCCTCACCTGTATCTATCTATCTACCTGCCCTCACCTGTATCTATCTATCTACCTGTCCTCACCTGTATCTATCTACATGCCCTCACCTGAATCTGTTTATCTACCTGTCCTCACCTGTATCTGTCTATCTACCTGACCTCACCTGGATCTTTCTACCTGCCCTCACCTGTATCAGTCTATCTACCTGCCCTCACCTGTATCTGTCTATCCGCCCGACCTCACCTGTATCTGTCTATCTACATGCCCTCACCTGTATCAGTCCATCCGCCTGCCCTCACCTGTATCAGTCTATCCACCTGCTCTCACCTGTATCAGTCTATCTACCTGCCCTCACCTGGATCTGTCTACCTGCCCTCACCTGGATCTATCTACCTGCCCTCACCTGTATCTGTCTATCTACCTGCCCTCACCTGTATCTCTACCTGCCCTCACCTGGATCTATCTACCTGCCCTCACCTGGATCTGTCTACCTGCCCTCACCTGGATCTATCTACCTGCCCTCACCTGTATCTCTCTACCTGCCCTCACCTGGATTTGTCCACCTGCCCTCACCTGTATCTATCTACCTGCCCTCACCTGTATCTGTATACTTGCCGTCACCTGTATCGGTCTACCTGCCCTCACCTGGATCTTTCTACCTGCCCTCACATCTATCTATCTATCTATCTATCTATCTATCTATCTATCTATCTATCTGCCCTCACCTGGATCTATCTACCTGCCCTCACCTGGATCTATCTACCTGCCCTCACCTGGATCTGTCTACCTGCCCTCACCTGGATCTGTCTACCTGCCCTCACCTGTATCTCTCTACCTGCCCTCACCTGGATCTGTCTACCTGTCCTCGCTTGTATCTATCTACCTGCCCTCACCTGTATCTCTCTACCTGCCCTCACCTGGATCTGTCTACCTGCCCTCACCTGGATCTGTCTACCTGTCCTCACCTGGATCTATCTACCTGCCCTCACCTGTATCTCTCTACCTGCCCTCACCTGGATCTGTCTACCTGTCCTCACCTGTATCTATCTACGTGTCCTCACCTGTATCTATCTACGTGTCCTCACCTGTATCTATCTACGTGTCCTCACCTGGATCTATCTACCTGCTCTCATCTGTATCTATCTATCTATCTATCTATCTATCTATCTATCTATCTATCTATCTATCTATCTATCAATCTATCTATCTACCCTCACCTGGATCTATCTACCTGCCCTCAGCTGGATCTTTCTACCTGCCCTCACCTGGGTCTTTCTACCTGCCCTCACCTGGATCTATCTATCTATCTATCTACCTGCCCTCACCTGTATCTCTCTTCCTGCCCTCATCTGTATCTGTATTCTCATGTGTTATGTACTGTCAGCCCTGACCTGGAAATTGTATGATCACGCTTGTTTTTATCTATTCTGTTACCTTGCTGCGAGAATACCGCAGTCCGTCAGCGGTTGATATTGAAGACTTCTCAGGGGATCCAACCTGGGGATTCCCACCACAAAGTCTGTACCCCACAGGAGGCGTTTAAAGGGGAAGTTTGGAAAATGTCTCCGGTATGACCCGTTCCATTATTCATGTGTATGGAACGGTCAGCGCTGGGTTCTGGACATGTTGCACCTGTTGTGTTGGCTGAACCCAATAATTACCAGATGGTTCACGTACTTACCCCCCCCCGAGCCGTCCCATATACATTGGCCTGGGCGGTCTCGAGCATTCCATTATGCTGAGCTGTCTCTCTCTCGTTTACACTAAGCAGTCTCTTGTTCTGGCCATGTCTCTCTCTACATTCCAGGCGGTCTGGTACCAGATGACAACACTTTTCGTTCCCCAGAGACAGCAGAGGGGGCCGGAGAGGCCACGGAGTCGTGTGTCTAACGTACACAGTATTTAGTTCATGCTGTGAGCACACACGGGCTTCATACACAAACATTACACGACACCCTATACGTATGCGACTAAAGTGCTGCACCTCACCAGACCCCTGCGGCCCGCAGCGGACCCCCATTATGTGTTATCGTATCAGTGGGGGGACGCTGCACCACATTCTCCTACACCAGTCTGATCGGATAGACACCCGTGATTGGCAGGCATCTCCAATCAATATGTTGACAAGGATGCGGAGGACTCGGGGTTGATGGGGGAGGGGGTACATCCAGATCAATATGTAACGAGAGAGCCACTTCCTCTCAGCACTTTATAGATCCGTCCCAAGAGGCCCCCCGGCCAAGAGATTAACCCTTCATGTGCCGTGGATGACACCACTACTCCGCTCCTGGATAAGGCCTCACGGGGAAGATGGCGGAGGCACAACTAGGAGAGATGTGAATGGCACAAAGCCCTGCAGCGACTGGACCAGGACTTTCTGCAGGCGTGGCCCCTAAATCAACATTTATTCTACGCTACTGGTGAATAAAACGGCCTCTCCAGATCCTCCACCCGCCGGGCATGAGGGAATTACTCGTTCTGTTGCCAAAGGGATTGTCGTTACCAGAGGTGGTCAATATCCAGACCAAGGCAGCACTAAAAGTACCAGCAATACCAGCCAGCCATGTCCCTCATACACTCTCTCCCCATAATAGATGTGTAGCCGTCTCTGCGGGAGTTTATGGCCTGTAAATAACCGTACACCTCCATCCAGGGTCGGACCGGCTCACCAGAGAACCAGAGGATCCTCCAGTAGACCCAGGTTCTAACAAAATGATGGGTCAGAAGACAACCCCATTCTGAGATATTTGGAGCCAATCACTTGCCACTAGGGTCTATTTCTTATGGGATGAGTCATAAATAACCGACTAGATCTTATTGATAATCTGTCCTGTGTACAATGATAACAACAAGGACCATGATGAAATGAAAAGTCGACATGTCCTATATAGAGGGAGGGTGGGCCCTCAGAATCATCTCCTCTGGTGGACCCAAGAAGCCCCAGTCCGACGCTGCCTACATCCATCTTCAGTCTGCTGAACTCACAGTGGGCTGGGTTGCAGTTGACACAGTGGACTGGTTTTCTGGTGGCACTGTGGGCTGGGTTGCTGGTGGCACTGTGGGCTGAGTTGTTGGCAGCGCGGTCGGCTGATTTGCTGGTGACTTGGTTGGTTGCTGGTGGCAGTGTGGGCTGGGTTGCTGGTGGCACTGTGGGCTGGGTTGCAGGTGGCACGGTGGGCTGGGTTGCTAGTGGCATAGTCAGCTGGGTTGCTGGTGGCACCGTGGGCTGGGTTGCATGTGGCACTGTGGGCTGGGTTGCTGTAGGTTGCTGGTGGCACAGTCATCTCTGCTCTAGCTGGTGGATTCTACAGCGTGATGGCGCTGGTGGCACTGTGGGCTGGGTTGCAGGTGGCACGGTGGGCTGGGTTGCTAGTGGCATGGTCAGCTGGGTTGCTGGTGGTACCGTGGGCTGGGTAGCATGTGGCACTGTGGGCTGGGTTGCTGTAGGTTGCTGGTGGCACAGTCATCTCTGCTCTAGCTGGTGGATTCTACAGCTTGATGGCGCTGGTGGCACTGTGGGCTGGGTTGCTGGTGGCACTGTGGGCTGGGCTCCTCGTGGCACGGTGAACTGGGTTGCTGGCGGCATGGTCGGCTGGGTTGCTGGCAGCACGGTGGGCTGGGTTGCTGACGGCATGGTGGGCTGGGTTGCAGGTGGCAAAGTGGGCTGGGATGCTGGTGGCACGGTCGGCTGGATTGCTGGTGGCACTGTGGGCTGGGTTGCTGGCGGCATGGTGGACTGGGTTGCTGGCGGCACAATCGACTGGATTACTGGTGGCACGGTCGGCTGGGTTGCTGGCGGCACGGTCGACTGGGTTGCTGGCGGCATGGTGAGCTGGGTTGCTGGCGGCACGGTGGGCTAAGTTGTTGGTGGCATGGTGGGCTGGAATGCTGGTGGCATGGTCGGCTTGATTGCTGGTGGCACCGTGGGCTAAGTTGCTGGCAGCCCGGCCGATTGGGTTGCTGGCGAAACGGTGGGCTGGGTTGCTGGTGGCACGGTGGGCTGGGTTGCTGGTGGCACGGTGGGCTGGGTTGCTGGTGGCACTGTGGGCTGGGTTGCAGGTGGCACTCTGGGCTGGGTTGCTGGTGGCAGTGTGGGCTGTGTTGCTGGCGGCACGATCGACTGGGTTTCTGGCAGCACGGTCGGCTGGGTTGCTGGAGGCATGGTCAGCTGGGTTGCTGGTGGCATGGTGGGCTGGGTTGCAGGTGACACGGTGGGCTGGGTTGCTGGTGGCATGGTGGGCTGGGATGCTGGTGGCACGGTCGGCTGGATTGCTGGTGGCACTGTGGGCTGGGTTGCAGGTGGCACTGGGCTGGGTTGCTAGTGGCACGGTACGCTGGGTTGATGGTGGCACCGTGGGCTGGGTTGCATGTGGCACTGTGGGCTGGGTTGCTATGGGTTGCTGGTGGCACGGTCATCTCTGCTCTAGCTGGATTCTACAGCGTGATGGCACTGGTGGCACTGTGGGCTGGGTTGCTGGTGGCACTGTGGGCTGGGCTCCTCGTGGCATGGTGAACTGGGTTGCTGGCGGCATGGTCGGCTGGGTTGCTGGCAGCACAGTGTGCTGGGTTGCTGACGGCATGGTGGGCTGGGTTGCAGGTGGCAAAGTGGGCTGGGATGCTGGTGGCACGGTCGGCTGGGTTGCTGGTGGCACTGTGGGCTGGGTTGCTGGCGGCGCGGTCGACTGGGTTGCTGGTGGCATGGTCGGCTGGGTTGCTGGCGGCACGGTGGGCTAGGTTGTTGGTGGTACAGTTGGCTGGGTTGCTGGCAGCACGGTTGGATGGGTTTCTGGCGGCACGGTCGGCTGGGTTGCTGGAGGCACGTTCGGCTGGGTTGCTGGTGCCACGGTGGGCTGGGTTGCTTGTGGCATGGTGGGCTGGGATGCTGGTGGCACCGTGGGCTGGGTTGCTTGTAGCCCTGTGGGCTGGGTTGCTGGCGGCCCGGTCGACTGGGTTGCTGGCGGCCCGGTCGACTGGGTTGCTGGCGGCATGGTGGGCTGGGTTGCTGGCGGCACGGTGGGCTAAGTTGTTGGTGGCATGGTGGGCTGGGATGCTGGTGGCACGGTCGGCTTTATTGCTGGTGGCACCGTGGGCTAAGTTGCTGGCAGCCCGGCCGACTGGATTGCTGGCGAAACGGTGGGCTGGATTACTGGTGGCATGGTGGGCTGGATTGCTGGTGGCACGGTGGGCTGGGTTGCTGGTGGCACTGTGGGCTGGGTTGCAAGTGGCACTCTGGGCTGAGTTGCTGGTGACAGTGTGGGCTGTGTTGCTGGCGGCACGATCGACTGGGTTGCTGGCGGCACAGTTGGCTGGGTTGCTGGAGGCACGGTCAGCTGGGTTGCTGGTGGCATGGTGGGCTGGGTTGCAGGTGACACGGTGGGCTGGGTTGCTGGTGGCATGGTGAGCTGGGATGCTGGTGGCACGGTCGGCTGGATTGCTGGTGGCACCGTGGGCTAAGTTGCTTGCAGCCCGGCCGACAGGGTTGCTGGCGAAACGTTGGGCTGGATTGCTGGTGGCACTGTGGGCTGGGTTGCAGGTGGCACTGTGGGCTGGTTTGCTGGTGGCACGGTCAACTGGGTTGCTGGTGGCAGTGTGGGCTGTGTTGCTGGCGGCACGATCGACTGGGTTGCTGGCGGCACGGTCAGTTGGGTTGCTGGAGGCACTGTCAGCTGGGTTGCTGGTGGCATGGTGGGCTGGGTTGCTGGTGGCACGATGGGCTGGGTTGCTGGTGGCATGGTGGGCTGGGATGCTGGTGGCACGTTCGGCTGGATTGCTGGTGGCACCGGGGGCTAAGTTACTGGCAGCCCGGCCAACTGGGTTGCTGGCGACTCGGTGGGCAGGGTTGCTGGTGGCACAGTGGGCTAAGTTGTTGGTGGCATGGTGGGCTGTGTTGCTGGTGGCACTGTGGGCTGGGTTGCAAGTGGCACTCTGGGCTGGGTTGCTGGTGACAGTGTGGGCTGTGTTGCTGGTGGCACGATCGACTGGGTTGCTGGCGGCACGGTCGGCTGGGTTGCTGGAGGCATGGTCAGCTGGGTTGCTGGTGGCATGGTGGGCTGGATTGCAGGTGACATGGTGGGCTGGGTTGCTGGTGGCACTGTGGGCTGGGTTGCAGGTGGCACTGTGGGCTTGGTTGCTGTGGGTTTGCTGGTGGCACGGTCATCTCTGCTCTAGCTGGTGGATTCTACAGCGTGATGGCACTAGTGGCATTGTGGGCTGGGTTGCTGGTGGCACTGTGGGCTGGGCTGCTGGTGGCATGGTGAACTGGGTTGCTGGTGGCACGATGGGCTAGGTTGTTGGTGGCACAGACGGCTGGGTTGCTGGTGGCACGGTGGGCTGGGTTGCAGGTGGCACGGTAGGCCTGGTTGCAGGTGGCATGGTGGGCTGGGTTGCAGGTGGCACGGTGGGCTGGGTTGCTGGTGGCACGGTGGGCTGGGTTGCTGGCGGCATGGTGGGCTGGGTTGCTGGCGGCATGTTGGGCTAGGTTGTTGGTGGCACAGACAGCTGGGTTGCTGGCGGCATGGTGGGCTGGGTTGCTGGAGGCAGGGTCGGCTGGGTTGCTGGTGGCATGGTGGGCTGGGTTGTTGACGGCACGGTGGGCTGGGTTGCTGGTGGCACGGTGGGCTGAGTTTCTGGTGGCACGGTGGGCTGGGTTGCAGGTGGCACGGTAGGCTGGGTTGCAGGTGGCACGGTGGGCTGGGTTGCAGGTGGCACGGTGGGCTGGGTTGCTGGTGGCACGGTCAGCTGGGTTGCTGGTGGCACGGTCCTCACTGCTCCAGCTGGTGGATTCTACAGAGTGATGGCGCTGTTCAAGGGGAAAGATCCTAAAATGGTGGTCTCTTTCTAACAAGGCGGCCATTGTTATATTTCAGGATATATCAGGTGGTCTCTAGATTTCTGCCTCTGCCAGGTGAACACAACCACCAGTTGTGACCAGGATGATGAGGAAGTTTAAGAGTCCACCATCTATCTGTCATCCATGGGCAGTGGCATCCCTCCACCGCTGGCAGTGTCAGCTTCATCTGAGTCATCTAGGACAGGAATGACCACTGGACAGCCACTCTCTATGAAGGCAAAATCAGGGAATTATCTCCATCGTCCCATAGGGAAGCAAATTAAACTAGCAGAGGCGACCACAGGACAACATGGGGATGTCTCGGGGAGCGCCCCCACAATGCATCATCAGTCACAGCCTTAGCGTCCGGAGAAGTTCTCCTGGGATCCCACTGCCCTCCGGGTCAGCAGACTGTGGCCTCAACTTGCCTAAATACCCCTGAAGGTGATGGCCCACTTCTAGTACGGCCCCATGTCTATTGATGGGATCAACTCCATTACATAACCCAAACATCCCACCCATTCCCGAGACACCTCACCCTTTTCCCCATAAACCTTTACCTATTGCCTGGGCACTCACTACTCCCTACCACATAGCCTGGCAATCTCTATATTAGCTGGACATGCCACCCATTATCCAGACCAACCACTTCATACACAAGACACCCCATGTATCTCCCCCAGACACCCCACATATTACTAAGGCCCCCAGAGACCCCACTTATTATCCAGGGACAGCGGGGTTTACCTACGGTGGGAGCGTTTTCCCCAGACTCGGCATGGTGTCTCCAAGTATCTGACCGTAGAGATGACGACTGATCCCCGGCTGTGCGCCCATTAATAATAACCTGCAGTCCAGCATGGGTAACGCCATAATTCCCCCCTCAGAGGACCACCCCGGGTACAATGTAGTACTGGACCACCGTCTCCCCCAAGTGGCTTCATGAAGACTACAACCTTAGCAGAGAAGAGGGTGGGGGACTGGTGCGAAGGTCAGGTCCCCTCATCTCTGCATGAATTCTGACTACTACTACCCCCATCATCACAAAGAGCAGCTCGACTGTACAGTTTAATGCCACACTGATGGAAGGAATGAGAGAGAAGGGTCTGCAGTGAGACAAGCTGGAAAGTGGCCCCTCCGAGGAATGCACGGGATTATCCCTCCTGTACCTGGCAGATGTGAGGGGAGGAGACCCCGGCAGCACTGTCCAGATTACACAATGCCGTCAGTGTATTTACAGCATGCGGCCTCCAGCCCCCTCACTAATGGGGGTCCGTAACCATCACACACAACATTCAGACCGATGATGTCATCACATTTATATCAGGATCAGCAGCTATGTCATATATGGAATCATGTCCCCCCTACTGTACATTAGAAGAGTATTATACAGCACCGCAGAGGAACAGTGATGTCTGTGAGACCCACACTCCTTATACTAATGAGAGATTGTCACAGCCCCGCCCCCAGTTATTAAGAGGTAGTCACAGCCCCGCCCCGTTACTGACATCACTGATATATAATATAATTACATTGTGATCAGACATGAGATCCACACATCTTATATACAGTAACAGCTATTCATCTATTACTACTGACAACCAGCCTGTATATCATGAGTGAGAGGTTGTCACAGCTCCGCCCCCTGTTAATGACATCACTGATATATAATATAATTACATTGTGATCAGACATGAGATCCACACATCTTATATACAGTAACAGCTATTCATCTATTACTACTGACAACCAGCCTGTATATCATGTGTGAGAGGTTGTCACAGCCCCGCCCCCTGTTACTGACATCACTGATATAATATAATAGTAATATAATGACATATTGCTGACTACCTGCCTGTATATATTGTCTGAGTTGTAATCAGTAGTGATTTCTCTCTGGTTTAGTGAAGAACCCTCTATCTGGTGGTCTTAGAAGGGGTCTACATATAAGGAGCCACATGCCAGCCGGTGGGCTTTCTATATATAGACTTCTTCTAAGACCACCAGATAGAGGGCTCTTCTATATAACAGAACTCCCTTAGGCTTGAGACATCCCTGGTTAGAGTCTGAGAGGTCCATAGACTTCTTCGTCCGATCGTGTAGACACGGTATTATGGGACAGCTACATACGATTATGTTTTTTCTCCGCGGCGCAGTCCTGCAGTCTTTTTATTGTATTAGACAGGATTCACACTTCATTCATATTAGAGGACCGGCCCGGGGGTGAATGACCCTGGACTAATACAATAGGGAGCCATTGACTCTGCGACATCAAACCTAAAGTCTCCATAGAATTTGATGCTGATCCATAAAATGTTCCTGTAACGTGTCATTCCTGGAGGTTCATAGGCGTCTGAGATTGTGAAGACTCGACCGTACTAGACCCCCACAATGCTCCTGAGCCCGGTTACATAGGTTCTAGCTGCTCACAACACTGAACTGATGGGGATGTCACCACTGTGTCATGGTGGCCCTCTTCTAGATTAGAGACCTGGGTGAGGGGATGAACTCTGCTCCCACCACTGAACTGACGGGGATGTCACCACTGTGTGATGGTAGACCTCTTCTAGACTAGAGACCCGGGTGAGGAGATGAACGCTGCTCCCACCACTGAACTGACGGGGATGTCACCACTGTGTCATGGTGGCCCTCTTCTAGCATAAGACCCTGTGTGAGTTGTTGAACGCTGCTCCCACCACTGAACTCATGGAGATGTCACCACTGTGTCATGGTGGCCCTCTTCTAGCATAGGGCCCCGGGTGAGGTGATGAACTCTGCTTGAACGGACGGGGATGACACCACTGTGTCATGGTGGCCCTCTTCTAGACTAGAGACCTGGGTGAGGGGATGAACTCTGCTCCCACCACTGAACTGACGGGGATGTCACCACTGTGTCATGGTGGCCCTCTTCTAGACTAGAGACCTGGGTGAGGGGATGAACTCTGCTCCCACCACTGAACTGACGGGGATGTCACCACTGTGTCATGGTGGCCCTCTTCTAGACTAGAGACCCGGGTGAGGGGATGAACTCTGCTCCCACCACTGAACTGACGGGGATGTCACCACTGTGTCATGGTGGCCCTCTTCTAGCATAGGGCCCCGGGTGAGTTGATGAACTCTGCTCCCACCACTGAACTGATGGAGATGTCACCACTATATCATGGTGGCCCTCTTCTAGACTAGAGACCCGGGTGAGGTGATGAACTCTGCTCCCACCACTGAACTGACAGGGATGTCACCACTGTGTCATGGTGGCCCTCTTATAGCATAGGGTCCCTGAACTCTGCTCCTACCACTGAACTGATGGAGATGTCACCACTTTGATCATGGTGGTCCTCTTCTAGAACAGGGCCCAGGGTGAGGTGATGAACTCTGCTCCTACCACTGAACTGATGGAGATGTCACCACTGTGTCATGGTGGCTCTCTTCTAGACTAGGGCCCCAGGTGTGGAGATAAACTCTGCTCCCACCGCTGAACTGATGGAGATGTCACCACTGTGTCATGGTGGCCCTCTTCTAGAATAGGGTCCCGGGTGAGCTGATTAACTCTGCTTGAATTGACGGGGATGACACCACTGTCATGGTGGCCCTCTTCTAGCATAAGGCCCTGGGTGAGGTGATAAACTCTGCTCCCACCACTGAACTGACGGCGCTCTCCTAGATAGGGCCCCGGGTGAGGTGATAAATTCTACAGTCACCGTTTTCATGAATGATGTCTTCATGCTTCTGTGTGAAGACGTGCCTGGACTCATTCTCCATTACTGGCCCTAGACATGAGGACGCTGGACACTGGGACATGTACAAACCACCTACGGGAGGAATTCCACCCTCCCAGGTCAGGACACAAGAGGTTTAAATAAACACTCAGTCACATTCTCCTCAGACACAGACAGACAGGTGCTGCAGACAGAGTGACCACGTTCACACAGCTCATGGGCAAACTATGAGGCCACCACAGGCTGCCGGGAAGTGGGAGGAGGGGGCAGGGAGCTGCCAAAATGTGTGAGTAAATAATAGGAGCTCTGGGCACATTCCCGCACCTCAAAGGTTAGATCCTCTTTTCTGAAAATTATCAATCTTGTCTCAGCCTACTGTATGTTGTACAGATAATATACACCGAGGCCCCTAACCAGACCGGTTCCAACGCCGGGTACACATGGAGCATCTACTGGTGTAGCCGGCGCTATGAACATACAACTGACCACTATAACGTCTCACACAGGAGCTCTTCTTCGTCACGGCTTTCTATGATGTACTCACTCAAAATCATTCCACTAGAGTAGACGGGAGGCACAGTTCATGGTGACCCATCATACAGAAGCAACCTTCATAGAGGTATACGTGAACACACAAATTCTGTAGACATTTCACCACATAACCTTTGGAGACTTGCCTATATTAGGTCCCAGAAGTGAGAGCAAGGTCATACTACCGGCCATAAGATAAAGGTCGAATGCAAACATATACTGAGGACCTCACTACTCCCAAACGAAACCTCTACTGAAAACATCAGTTCTCTCAACCAGAGCATCTACTCAGAACATCACTTTTCAAAACCAAAGCATCTGCTGGGCCTGGGGACATCACTTCTTCCAACAAGAATGTCCTTACTTCTATCAACCACATCATCTACTGGGGCCTAACCTTTCTAAACTAGAACATCTTCTGAGGATATCACTGCTTATAACCAGACAATCTACTGGGGATCTCACTTCTCTCAACCAGAGCATCTACTCAGAACATGACTTTTCAAAACCAGAGCATCTACTGAGGACATCACCTCTTCCAACAAGAATATCTACTGAGGTTCTAAATTCTATCAACCAGATCATCTACTGGGGCCTTAACTCCTCTCAACCAGAACATCTACTGAGGATATCACTACTTATAACCAGAATATCTACTGAGGACATTACTTCTCCTAACCATAATGTCTACTGAGGACCTAGCTTCTCACAACCAGAACATCTATTGAGGACATCACTACTCATAACCAGAAAATCTCCTGGGGACATCACTTCTCCCAACCAGCACATCTACTAAAGACATCACTTCTATCAATCAGCACATCTACTGAAGAAATCACTTCTATCAATCAGAACATCTACTGAAGACATCACTTCTCAAAACCAGAGCATTTACTGAGGATATCATCTCCCCCAACCAGAGCATCTACTCCTAAGTTCTCTCAACCAGAACATCTACTCCTAAGTTCTCTCAACCAGAGCATCTACTGAGAACATCATTACTTTTAACCAAACATTATATTGAGGACCTTACTTCTCCCAACTAGAGCATCTATGGTGGAAATTGCTTTTCACAACCGGAGACTCTACTGAGGGCATTACTTCTACCAATGAGAACATCTAATTAGGGCTGTACTTTTCCCAACCAGAACATTTACTGAGGTTATCACTTTCGTCCAACCAGACCATGTACGAAGGACATCACTACTCTCATACCGAATATCTACTAAGGACCCCACTTCTCACAATAAGAACGTCTACTAAGAACATCACTACTCCCAACAAGAGCATCTATTGAGAGCATCTACTGAGGACCTCACTTCTCACAACACGTACAGCTACTAAGAACATCACTACTCGCAACAAGAGCATCTATTGAGAGCATCTACTGAGGACCTCAGTTCTCACAACACGTACAGCTACTAAGAACATCACTACTCCCAACAAGAGCATCTATTGAGAGCATCTACTGAGGACCTCACTTCTCACAACACGTACAGCTACTAAGAACATCACTACTCGCAACAAGAGCATCTATTGAGAGCATCTACTGAGGACCTCAGTTCTCACAACATGTACAGCTACTAAGAACATCACTACTCCCAACAAGAGCATCTATTGAGGACATCTACTGAGGACCTCACTTCTCACAACACGTACAGCTACTAAGAACATCACTACTCCCAACAAGAGCATCTATTGAGAACATCTACTGAGGACCTCACTTCTCACTACAAGAACGTCTACTCAGGACATCCCTACTCTCATACCGAATATCTACTGAGGACCTCACTTTTCACAACATGTACAGCTACTAAGAACATCACTACTCCCAACAAGAGCATCTATTGAGAACATCTACTGAGGACCTCACTTCTCACAACACCTACAGCTACTAAGAACATCACTCCCAACAAGAGTATCTATTGAGGACATCTACTGAGGACCTCACTTCTCACAACAAGAACGTCTACTAAGAACATCACTACTCCCAACAAGAGCATCTATTGAGAACATCTACTGAGGACCTCACTTCTCACAACACGTACAGCTACTAAGAACATCACTACACCCAACAACAGCATCTATTGAGAACATCTACTGAGGACCTCACTTCTCACAACATGTACAGCTACTAAGAACATCACTACACCCAACAAGAGCATCTATTGAGAACATCCACTGAGGACCTCACTTCTCACAACACATACAGCTACTAAGAACATCACTACTCCCAACAAGAGCATCTATCGAGAACATCTACTGAGGACCTCACTTCTCACAACACATACAGCTACTAAGAACATCACTACTCCCAACAAGAGCATCTATTGAGGACATCTACTGAGGACCTCACTTCTCACAACACGTACAGCTACTAAGAACATCACTACTGCCAACATGAGCATCTATTGTGAACATCTACTGAGGACCTCACTTCTCACAACACGTGCAGCTACTAAGAACATCACTACTGTTAGGGATCTGCCAGGTACTTCATCTAGCTATACTCCTGGGATTAATCAATCCACACCTGAGGCCAGACCTGCTCCACTGACACCATCTCCTACCAACCAGGGTGGCAGGCTCAGGAGTGGGAGAGCCTATCGCGGCCTGGTCTCTCGGAGTTAGCTCCGCCCCCTGCCCTTTATTACCTGCCCTGTGCTCTCCCCCAGTGCTTGTAATTCTTTTGGATTCCTGGCCCCACTGCTGCTTGCTCCAGCCTGCTTCTGCCGTGCTTCTGCCTTGCTGCAGTTCTGCTTGACCTGCTTGCTTGCCCTGGCTTGCTCCTGTCTCCGTGCCTGCTCGGGTGTACTCACTTCGTCCTGGTCCTGACTGTTCGTTCGCCGCCCCGTTTCCTCGTGGCGTTCCGTGGCTACTGCCCCTTCCCTTGCGTGTTCCCTGTTTGTCTTCCTGTGCACTTAGCCAGCGTAGGGACCGCCGCCCAGTTGTACCTCGTCGCCTAGGGCGGGTCGTTGCAAGTAGGCAGGGACAGGGTGGTGGGTAGATTAGGGCTCACTTTCCCTTCACCTCCTTCCTGCCATTACATAATTACAAGCCCTTACCTAGTCTACCATTTCTCCTACGCTGACGCTATCATGGACCCCCTTGAGACCCTGACCCAGCAGATGCAGGGCCTCTCCCTACAGGTCCAGGCCCTGGCCCAAAGGGTCAATCAGGGTGACGCTGCTTTAGTAGTACCCCTCACCTCACCTCTAGAACCCGACCTCAAGTTACCTGACCGGTTTTCAGGGGACCGTAAGACGTTTCTCTCCTTCCGGGAGAGTTGCAGACTGTATTTCCGCCTAAAACCCCACTCCTCAGGTTCCGAGAACCAGCGGGTGGGTATCATCATATCCCGACTCCAGGAAGGGCCCCAAGAGTGGGCCTTCTCCTTGGCTCCTGACGCCCCTGAACTTTCCTCTGTTGATCGTTTTTTCTCTGCCCTCGGACTCATTTACGACGAGACTGACAGGACTGCTTTAGCCGAGAGTCAGCTGGTGACCTTACGTCAGGGTAGGAGACCGGTTGAGGAATACTGTTCTGATTTTAGGAAGTGGTGCGTAGCTTCTCAGTGGAACGATCCGGCCCTAAGGTGCCAGTTTAGGTTAGGATTATCTGACGCCCTGAAGGATCTGCTGGTTAGCTACCCCTCGCCTGACTCCCTTGACCAGGTTATGGCCCTAGCAGTACGACTTGACCGACGTCTCAGGGAACGTCAGCTAGAACGCTTCAGTGTGCTCCCCTCTGACTTTTCTGCGATTCCCCCCGAGGTCCCGTCTCCTCGCCCCTCCACGGAGGACTCGGAGGTACCTATGCAACTCGGGGCCTCCATGTCCCCTCGACAACGTAGAGAGTTTCGCAGAATGAATGGTCTCTGCTTCTACTGTGGGGACGACAAGCATCTACTGAACACCTGTCCCAGGCGCAAGAATAAGAAGCCGGAAAACTTCCGCGCCTAAGTGATCATCGGGGAGGTCACTTGGGCGCACAGGTATTTCCCGTTAATGTGAAACGCAATAAAATTTTGCTTCCCTTTCAGGTCTCGTTTGCTGGCCGGTCTGCCACGGGCAGTGCTTTCGTGGATTCTGGCTCATCTGCTAATATCATGTCTGTGGATTTTGCTATGTCTCTAAAGATGCCTTGTATTGATTTACCTTATCCTATCCCTGTAGTAGGAATCGACTCCACTCCCCTTGCTAATGGTTATTTTACTCAGCATACTCCTGTTTTTGAACTCCTGGTTGGCTCCATGCATTTGGAGCAGTGCTCTGTACTGGTGATGCAGGGATTATCGTCTGATCTGGTATTAGGTCTCCCCTGGTTGCAGTTGCATAATCCCACCTTTGATTGGAATACTGGGGATCTCACCAAATGGGGTAATGAATGTCTTATGTCATGTCTTTCTGTTAACTCTATTTCTCCCCGGGAGGAGGTAAACACGCTTCCTGAGTTTGTTCAGGACTTCGCCGATGTGTTTTCTAAGGAGGCCTCCGAGGTGTTGCCCCCCCATAGAGATTACGATTGCGCTATCGATTTGGTGCCTGGTGCCAAGCTTCCTAAGGGTAGGATATTTAATCTTTCATGTCCTGAACGTGAAGCGATGAGGGTGTATATCCAAGAATGCCTGGCCAAGGGTTTCATTCGCCCCTCGACTTCTCCTGTAGGTGCTGGCTTCTTCTTCGTGGGGAAGAAGGATGGTGGTCTTAGGCCGTGCATTGATTATCGTAACCTGAATAAGGTCACCGTAAGGAACCAGTACCCACTTCCTTTGATTCCGGATCTTTTTAATCAGGTTCAGGGAGCCCAATGGTTTTCTAAGTTCGATCTACGGGGGGCATATAACCTTATCCGCATCAAAGAGGGGGATGAGTGGAAAACTGCGTTCAACACACCCGAGGGTCATTTCGAATACCTGGTCATGCCCTTTGGGTTGTGTAATGCCCCTGCTGTCTTCCAGAATTTTATTAATGAAATCCTGAGAGAGTACCTGGGTAATTTTCTTGTTGTGTACCTTGATGACATACTGGTGTTTTCCAAGGACTGGTCCTCCCACGTGGAGCATGTCAGGAAGGTGCTCCAGGTCCTTCGGGAGAATAATCTGTTTGCTAAGACTGAAAAATGTGTCTTTGGGGTACAGGAGATACCATTTTTAGGGCAAATCCTCACTCCTCATGAATTCCGCATGGACCCTGCCAAGGTTCAAGCTGTGGCGGAATGGGTCCAACCTGCCTCCCTTAAGGCGTTACAGTGTTTTTTAGGGTTCGCCAACTATTACAGGAGATTTATTGCCAACTTCTCGGTCGTCGCTAAGCCTCTTACGGACCTTACCCGCAAGGGTGCCGATGTCCTCCATTGGCCCCCTGAGGCCGTCCAGGCCTTTGAGACTCTCAAGAAGTGCTTTATCTCGGCCCCCGTGCTGATTCAGCCCAACCAAGAGGAGCCATTTATTGTGGAGGTTGACGCTTCCGAGGTGGGAGTGGGGGCCGTCTTGTCCCAGGGTACCAGCTCCCTCACCCATCTCCGCCCCTGTGCTTACTTCTCTAGGAAGTTTTCGCCCACGGAGAGTAACTATGATATTGGTAACCGCGAACTTCTAGCCATTAAATGGGCTTTTGAGGAGTGGCGGCACTTCCTGGAGGGGGCCAGACACCAGGTAACGGTCCTTACGGATCACAAGAATCTGGTTTTCCTAGAATCGGCCCGGAGGCTTAATCCTAGACAAGCTCGGTGGGCACTATTCTTTACCAGATTTAATTTCTTGGTTACCTATAGGGCTGGGTCCAAGAATATTAAGGCTGACGCTCTGTCACGTAGTTTCATGGCCAATCCTCCTTCCGAGAAGGATCCCGCTTGTATTTTACCCCCTGGTATAATCGTCTCTGCCACGGATTCTGATTTAGCTTCTGATATCGCGGCTGATCAGGGTGCAGCTCCCGGGAACGTCCCTGGGGACAAACTGTTTGTTCCCCTGCAATACCGGCTGAGGGTACTCAGGGAAAACCATGACTCCGCTCTATCTGGTCATCCTGGCATCTTGGGCACCAAACACCTCATTACCAGAAACTATTGGTGGCCTGGGTTGCCTAAAGATGTTAGGGCTTACGTCGCCGCTTGTGAGGTTTGCGCTAGGTCCAAAACCCCTAGGTCCCGACCTGCGGGCCTACTACGTTCCTTGCCCATTCCCCAGAGACCTTGGACCCATATCTCCATGGATTTTATCACCGATTTGCCTCCATCTCAGGGCAAGTCGGTGGTGTGGGTGGTAGTCGACCGCTTCAGCAAGATGTGCCACTTTGTGCCCCTTAAGAAGCTACCTAACGCCAAGACATTAGCTTCTTTGTTTGTGAAACACATCCTGCGTCTCCATGGGGCCCCAGTCAATATCGTTTCTGACAGAGGGGTACAATTTGTTTCCTTATTTTGGAGAGCTTTTTGTAAAAAGTTGGAGATTGATCTGTCCTTCTCCTCCGCCTTCCATCCCGAAACTAATGGCCAAACGGAAAGGACCAACCAATCCCTGGAACAATATTTAAGGTGTTTCATCTCTGACTGTCAATTCGATTGGGTCTCATTCCTTCCCCTTGCTGAATTTTCCCTGAATAACCGGGTCAGTAACTCCTCAGGGGTCTCCCCGTTTTTCTGTAATTTCGGGTTTAACCCAAGGTTCTCCTCCGTCTCCCCTGGTTGTTCCAATAATCCTGAGGTAGAGGAGGTTCATCGGGAACTGTGCACTGTCTGGGCCCAGGTTCAGAAGAACCTAGAGGCGTCCCAGAGCGTACAAAAGATTCAGGCGGATAGTAGACGTTCTGCTAACCCCCGGTTTGTCGTCGGGGATTTGGTCTGGTTGTCGTCCAGGAACTTGCGCCTTAAGGTCCCGTCCAGGAAGTTTGCTCCCCGATTTATTGGACCTTATAAGATCATTGAAGTCCTCAACCCTGTATCCTTCCGTCTGGAGCTCCCCCCATCCTTTCGCATACATGACGTCTTCCATGCCTCCCTCCTTAAACGCTGCTCCCCGTCCTGGTCCCCCTCGAGGATACCTCCTGTTCCCGTTCTCACCCCTGAGGGGGTGGAATTCGAGGTGGCCAAGATTATGGACAGTAGGATGGTCCAGGGCTCCCTCCAGTACCTGGTCCATTGGAGAGGATACGGGCCGGAGGAGAGGACTTGGGTACCTGCCCGTGATGTTCACGCTGGGGTATTGATCAGGAGGTTCCACCTCCTCTTCCCCACTAAACCGGGTCCCCTTAGTAAGGGTCCGGTGGCCCCTCATAAAAGGGGGAGTACTGTTAGGGATCTGCCAGGTACTTCATCTAGCTATACTCCTGGGATTAATCAATCCACACCTGAGGCCAGACCTGCTCCACTGACACCATCTCCTACCAACCAGGGTGGCAGGCTCAGGAGTGGGAGAGCCTATCGCGGCCTGGTCTCTCGGAGTTAGCTCCGCCCCCCCTGCCCTTTATTACCTGCCCTGTGCTCTCCCCCAGTGCTTGTAATTCTTTTGGATTCCTGGCCCCACTGCTGCTTGCTCCAGCCTGCTTCTGCCGTGCTTCTGCCTTGCTGCAGTTCTGCTTGACCTGCTTGCTTGCCCTGGCTTGCTCCTGTCTCCGTGCCTGCTCGGGTGTACTCACTTCGTCCTGGTCCTGACTGTTCGTTCGCCGCCCCGTTTCCTCGTGGCGTTCCGTGGCTACTGCCCCTTCCCTTGCGTGTTCCCTGTTTGTCTTCCTGTGCACTTAGCCAGCGTAGGGACCGCCGCCCAGTTGTACCTCGTCGCCTAGGGCGGGTCGTTGCAAGTAGGCAGGGACAGGGCGGTGGGTAGATTAGGGCTCACTTTCCCTTCACCTCCTTCCTGCCATTACAACTACTGTCAACATGAGCATCTATTGTGAACATCTACTGAGGACCTGACTACTCCCAACAACAGCATCAATTGAGGACATCTACTGAGGACCTCACTTCTCACAACATGTACAGCTACTAAGAACATCACTACACCCAACAAGAGCATCTATTGAGAACATCCACTGAGGACCTCACTTCTCACAACACATACAGCTACTAAGAACATCACTACTCCCAACAAGAGCATCTATTGAGTATATCTACTGAGGACCTCAGTTCTCACAACACGTACAGCTACTAAGAACATCACTACTGCCAACATGAGCATCTATTGTGAACATCTACTGAGGACCTCACTTCTCACAACACGTACAGCTACTAAGAACATCACTACTCCCAACAAGAGCATCTATTGAGAACATCTACTGAGGACCTCACTTCTCACAACACGTAGAGCTACTAAGAACATCACTACTCCCAACAATAGCATCTATTGTGAACATCTACTGAGGACCTCACATCTCACAACATGTACAGCTACTAAGAACATCACTACTTCTGTAATGACCGGGATAGGGAAAAAGACAAGTGAGCCCTAATCTACCCGCCACTCAGTCCCTGCCTACTTGCAACGACCCGTCCTAAGCGACGGGGTACAACTGGGCGACGGTCCCTACACTCAATAAGTGCACGACAGACAACAGACAAGGAAACACAGAACAAAGGGAAACGGGGCAGTTGCCCACGGCAACACCGTGAGCAACAAGAGTAGTAAACGAGCCGAGTCAAACCAGGAGAGTACGAGGTACCAAACGCAGAGCAGAAGAGTAGTCAGTAAGCCAGGGTCAAAACGAAGCAGGGACAATTAGTTCAAGAAGCTGCAGCAGGGCCAGGAAACCAACAGAGAAGAATCACAAGCAAGGAGGAACAGGAAAGGCAGGTATAAATAGACAGAGGGCGGGAGCTAGCTCCGTCTGGCCAGGCTGTGATAGGCTCTCCCACTCCTAAGCCTGCCATCCTGAGTGGTGGAAGATGGAGTCAGTCTCACAGACATAGAAGCAGGTGCAGACTGATTACCTATAGGCGTGGATACAGAAGCTGTGCCTGGCAGATCCTTAACAGTACCCCGCCTTTTATGAGGGGCCACCGGACCCTTTCTAGATGGACCTGGTTTATTGGGGAAACGAAGGTGGAACCTCCTGACCAATACCCCAGCGTGAACATCGCGGGCGGGTACCCAAGTCCTCTCCTCAGGCCCGTATCCTCTCCAATGGACCAGGTACTGGAGGGAGCCTTGGACCATCTTGCTGTCCACAATCTTGGCCACCTCGAATTCTACCCCCTCAGGGGTGAGAACGGGGACAGGAGGTTTCCGCGAGGGAGCCAAGGACGGGGAGCAGCGTTTAAGGAGGGAGGCATGAAACACGTCGTGTACTCGAAAAGATGGGGCAACTTCAGTCGGAAGGAGACAGGATTGAGGACTTCAATGACCTTGTACGGCCCTATAAACCGGGGAGCAAACTTCTTGGACGGGACTTTAAGGCGCAAGTTCTTTGACGACAACCACACCAGATCCCCGACCACAAACAAGGGGTTAGCAGAACGTCTTCTATCTGCCTGAGTTTTTTGTATGCTCTGGGACGCCTCTAGGTTCTTCTGAACCTGGGCACATCTTACTGAAGCGGTCTACTACAACCCACACCTCCGACTTGCCTTGAGATGGAGGCAAATCGGTGATAAAATCCATGGAGATATGGGTCCAAGGTCTCTGGGGAATGGGCAAAGAACGTAGTAAGCCCGCTGGTCGGGACCTGGGAGTCTTGGAGCTAGCACAAACCTCACAAGCGGCGACGAAGGCCTTAACGTCTTTAGGCAACCCAGGCCACCAATAGTTTCTGGCAATGAGGTGCTTGGTACTCAGGATGCCTGGATGACCAGATAGTGCGGAGTCATGATTTTCCCTAATTACCCTTAGCTGGAATTGCAGGGGAACAAACAGCTTGTTATCAGGAAGGTTCCCGGGAGCTGAACCTTGATCTGCAGCAATTTCAGAGACTAAATCAGACTCAATAGAGGAAATGATTATACCTGGAGGCAAAATACAAGCAGGTTCTTCCTCCGAAGGAGGGCTGGCCATGAAGCTACGCGACAGTGCATCAGCCTTAATATTTTTAGACCCAGCCCTATAGGTAACCAAAAAATTTAATCTGGTAAAAAATAACGCCCATCGAGCTTGTCTCGGGTTTAGCCTCCGGGCCGATTCTAGGAAAACCAGATTCTTGGGGTCGGTAAGGACCGTTACCTGGTGCCTAGGCCCCACCAGGAAGTGGCGCCACTCTTCAAATGCCCATTTAATGGCTAAGAGTTCGCGGTTGCCAATATCATAGTTACTCTCAGTGGGCGAAAACTTCCTGGAGAAGTAGGCACAGGGACGGAGATGGGTGATATATGCTGTGCCTCACTATCCAAACACTATGCCTCCATGTTTTACACTCTACACTCACTTTTTTTGTTTCACTCACAGCCCTGATTTCTACACACTACACTTAGTCATGTCCCCTATACCTCACATGTGCACTATACACAGTACTTTATTATTTATTTATTATTATTACACATTTACTTCCATGCCCAACACACCACTCCCCTCAAGGTTAGTGGGAGTGGCTATCATTATTTAAACACACCTGGGCACTTCCCATCAACAGCATTCTCTGACCTGGTTGCGTCCTGTTTGGAACGGGTATTTTACCCACCACCTAATCTGTGAGTATGGCCTTTTCTGTGGTTTTAATTACATTCTATGTCCCATTTTTTTTGTATATCTTGGACCTGGTACCCTGGGACAAGACAGCCCCCACTCCCACCTCGGACGCGTCAACCTCCACGATAAATGGCTCCACTTGGTTGGGCTGAACCAACACCGGGGCCGAGATAAAGAACTTCTTAAGGACCTCAAAAGCCTGGACAGCCTCAGGAGGCCAGCGGAGGAGATCAGCACCCTTGCGAGTGAGGTCCGTAAGAGGCTTAGCGATGACCGAGAAGTTAGCAATAAATCTCCTGTAATAATTAGCGAACCCCAAGAAACACTGTAACGCCTTCAGGGAGGCAGGTTGGACCCATTCCGCCACAGCCTGGACCTTGGCGGGGTCATTGCGGAATTCATGAGGAGTGAGGATTTGACCCAAAAATGGTATCTCCTGCACACCAAACACACATTTTTCGGTCTTCGCAAACAGTTTGTTTTCCCGAAGGACCTGGAGCACCTTCCTGACATGCTCAATGTGGGAGGACCAGTCCTTGGAAAACACAAGTATGTCATCAAGGTACACTACAAGAAATACCCCCAGGTAATCTCTTAAAATCTCATTTATGAAATTCTGGAAGACAGCGGGAGCATTACACAACCCAAAGGGCATGACGAGGTATTCGAAATGACCTTCGAGCTTGTTAAACGCAGTCTTCCACTCATCCCCCTCTTTGATGTGGATAAGGTTATACGCCCCCCGTAGATCAAACTTAGAGAATCATTGGGCCCCCTGAACCTGATTAAAGAGATCAGGAATCAAAGGAAGGGGATACTGGTTCCTTACAGTGACCTTATTCAAGTTACGGTAGTCAATGCATGGCCTAAGACCACCATCCTTCTTCCCCACGAAGAAGAAGCCAGCACCTACCGGAGAAGTAGAGGGGCGAATGTAACCCTTGGCCAGGCATTCCTGGATATACTCTCTCATGGCTTCACGTTCGGGACAAGAGAGATTAAATATCCTACCCTTAGGGAGCTTAGCTCCTGGTACCAAATCGATAGCGCAATCGTATTCTCTATGAGGAGGTAACACTTCGGAGGCCTCCTTAGAGAAAACATCAGCGAAGTCCTGAACAAACTCGTAGCGTGTTCACCTCCTCAGGGGGAGAAATAGAATTAACAGAAAAACATGACGTCAAGCATTCATTACCCCATTTGGTAAGCTTCCCAGTATTCCAGTCAAACGTGGGATTATGCAACTGCAACCGGTGAAGGCCTAAAACCAAATCGGACGATAATCCCTGCATCAACAGTACAGAGCACTGCACCAAATGCATGGAGCCAACAAGGAGTTCAAAAACAGGGGTATGCTGTGTAAAATAACCATTAGCAAGAGGAGTGGAGTCGATACCCACTACCGGGACAGGTTTAGACAAATCAATCAAAGGCATAGCTAGAGACATGGCAAATTCCACAGACATGATATTAGCAGAATACCCTGAATCCACGAAGTCACTGCCGGTAGCAGACCTACCACCAAAAGAGACCTGAAAGGGAAGCAAGATTTTATTACGTTTTTTTACGTTTACTGAAATACCTGTGCGCCCAAGTGACCTCCCCGATGATCACTTAGGCGCGGAAGTTCTCTGGCTGCATTCTTACGCTTAGGACAGGTGTTCACTTGATGCTTGTCATCCCCACAATAGAAGCAGAGACCATTCTTCCTGCGGAACTCTCTACGTTGTTGGGAGGACACGGAGGCCCCGAGTTGCATAGGTACCTCCGAATCTTCCGTGGAAGAACGAAGCAACGGAACCTCGGGAGGCATCATGGGGGAGTCAGAGGAGAAAACACATAAACGTTCACGTTGTCGTTCCCTGAGACGTCGGTCAAGTCGTACCGCTAAAGCCATAACCTGGTCTTGGGAGTCAGAAGAGGGATAGCTAACTAGCAGGTCTTTCAGGGCGTTCGACAGACCCAACCTAAACTGGCACCTTAAGGCAGGGTCATTCCACCGAGAAGCTACGCACCACTTCCTAAAGTCAGAGCAATACTCCTCAACAGGTCTCTTACCCTGACGTAAGGTCACCAGCTGACTCTCGGCAAAGGCAGTCCTGTCAGTCTCGTCATAAATGAGTCCGAGAGCAGAAAAGAAAAGATCAACGGAGGAAAGTTCAGGGGCGTCAGGAGCCAAGGAGAAGGCCCATTCTTGGGGCCCTTCCTGGAGCCGGGACATCATTATACCCACCCGCTGGCTCTCAGAACCTGAGGAGTGGGGCTTTAAACGAAAATAGAGCCTAAAACTCTCCCGAAGGGAGAAAAAAGTCTTCCGGTCCCCTGAGAACCGGTCAGGCAACTTGAGGTGGGGTTCAAGAGGTGAAGTGAGGTGTACTACCATGGTAGCATCAGGCTGGTTGTCCCTATGAGCCAGGGCCTGGACCTGTAGGGAGAGACCCTGCATTTGCTGAACCAGGGTCTCAAGGAGGTCCATAGTGGTGTGAGGGACCAGGGTAGAGTAGGTATATGCGCTTGTGATTATGTAATGACAGGGATAGGGAAACAGACAAGTGATCCCTAATCTACCCGCCACTCAGTACTACTTGCAACGACCCGCCCTAGGCGATGGGGTACAACTGGGCGACGGTCCCTACACTCAATAAGTGCACGACAGACAACGGACAAGGAAACACAGAACAAACGGAAACGGGGCAGTTGCCCACGGCAACACCGTGAGCAACAAGAGTAGTAAATGAGCCGAGTCAAACCAGGAGAGTACGAGGTGCCAAACGTAGAGCAGGAGAGTAGTGAACAAGCCGAGTCAAACCAGGAGTGTACGAGGTACCAAACGCAGAGCAGAAGAGTAGTCAGTAAGCCAGGGTCAATACGAAGCAGGGACAAGTAGTTCAAGAAGCTGCAGCAGGGCCAGGAAACCAACAGAGAAGAATCACAAGCAAGGAGGAACAGGAAAGGCAGGTATAAATAGACAGAGGGCGGGAGCTAGCTCCGTCTGGCCAGGCTGTGATAGGCTCTCCCACTCCTAAGCCTGCCATCCTGAGTGGTGGAAGATGGAGTCAGTCGCACAGACATAGAAGCAGGTGCAGACTGATTACCTATGGGCGTGGATACAGAAGCTGTGCCTGGCAGATCCTTAACAACTTCCTACCAGGCAAAATCTGGAATACATTCATGGATTAATGTCCCATCTCAGAATCTAGTACTCATAACTTGTATTATAATTTTCAAGTAAGGAGTCCAGGCCCTTCTTGAACTTACACAATGAATCACCCACCACAACATCGTGTGGCAGTGGGTTCCATAGTGTGACTGCTCTTACAGTAAAGAATCAAGGTCTGTGAAGATGGTTACCCCCTTTCCTCTAGATGTAGAGGATGCCCCCTTGTCCTTTTTACAGGCCTGGGTGTAAAAAGATCATTAGAAAGATCTCTGTACTGTCCAATTATATATTTGCCCATTATATTAAGATCACCCCTAAGCCGTATTTTTTTTCCAATAGCCCCAGGTTCGATAACTGTTCTTGGTCCTGCAATCCACCCATTCCCTTATTTACCTTGGTCGTCCTTCTTTGCACTTGTTCCAGTTCAGCCGTGTCCTTCCTATACAAAGGTGCCCAAATTTGTACGCAATATTCCATGTGTGGTCTGAATAGTGATTTGTATAGAGGTAAAACCATGTTCTTGTCATGAGAATCTCGACCTCTTTTGATGCATCCCATGATTTTACTTGGCTTGGCAGCAGCTGCCTGGCACTGGTTTCTAAAGTTAAATCCACCAATATCCCCAAGTATTTTTCAGTAGCAGTTTTACCTTTATTTTTTTTTAAATAAATTTAATTGAATATTCAATCTTAATAAAAAAACAGGAGTCTTGTCATTTTGTTAATAGGTAAGAGAAATGAAAACGTAACATAACATGATAATAATAAGTGAAATACATTCAGGCAGGACAACATCATAATCCTGCAGTATATGCAAAAAAAAACAAACAAGGGATGTCATAAAGGACACAGATTGACATAATACAATTCCCGGAAATTCATGCCCGGCTCGGTCACCTGGGAGCAGGACACAGATTATAATCTACAAAACTAACAGCAAGCAGTTGTTGTGTAATGCACTAAACACAAAGAGCGAGGGAGTCAGGCGTACCACCTAAACGTAGGAGCTAACCCCAGGTAAGGGGTCCTGTCATGTACAGTGAAGGGAAAGCTAGGCGTCACTAAAGGACCACAAAATCAAGAGGACACAGGAGGGACTAAGAATCGTCATAGAGGAGCAGCCAGAGAGAATGGTACGGTGGGAGTTGTCATCCATCCCAAATCTTGTGATACTTATTTCTATGTTTAAATATCTACTCTTTCAAGGCAAAGTCGCATTAGTGGAGGTTATCCAGTCACTGATGTCAGGGGAGTGGGAGTCATCCAGAATATAGAACCGTATTTCGATCATGATATAGCATCTCGGAGGGAAAATTCCGGGCAGCCAATGAGGAAAATGACTCTGGATTTATAAATAAAATACACCCATGGTGTCATGGAGAAACTTGTGGATTGGCTCCCAGTACCCTCCAAGGACAGAACCACTGTAAATGAAATAAAGAGCTGGAGGTCTACCTACACTTTGGGCACGGGTCCGGGGAACCCTGGTCTACATGCTCTGGGAATCATAGTCGTCGTGTACGCCCTATTTAGTATAGGAATTTAGGGATAGGAAAAGAGGCCTCCATAGATGATCCCCAGGAAGTTGTGCCAGGGTTTTACTATTTAATGCATAAATAATACCAACATACAGTGCCCAAGAAAACCACAGAATGACTGAAGAACACAAAAACAGCCTAATATAATGATTAAATAAGAATGGCGGATATTTGCTATATTCCAGTGCTGTACAATGGCCAGATAAGATTGCCCACTCTCCGAGTATACAAGTCAAGCATCGGAGGCTTGACCTGGCTTTGTATCCTTCTGAGAAGGATGATGGAGACCTGTAGGGTGTGGAGGACCTGGGGCATTCGTCCCTCAAGCTCTTCCTATGATCTGGCCCTCATGCTGGAGGTGTTGAGAGTGTCTATGTGTTTAGGTAATGGAGGGATCGGGAGGAGAACATTTTTATCTAATGCGTATGGGCACCTCATGTGAACCCCAAGAGATATCAGTATCATGAACATTATCTTCTCATGGGCTTGTGACTTGTCAGGAGAAATGAGAAGGTGCACGTCATTGGAGGTGAACAACCAACAATATCTGACGATACTTTTAAGAGGTTCACATATTTATGGGGCTGTCATCCTAACCGAGCAGACGTCAACATCCGCAGTTTTTTTGGGAGTGTCGGATGAAGGACCTCTCGTCCATGAGGCAGCTACAGCTATAACTATCCCAGTAAGTGCTATTACATGATGGGCCGTCACATGAGATCATACAGCATCTTGACATCTACCACACAATATCTTCAGGTAAGAAGAGCTAAGTTCCATGAAGTTTCTCTAGTTACACTCATTTTTCTGTAGACTCAGCCTTATCATCTCGTGAACCTCTGCCTGAACGTAAATATCCAGCTATATTAACCAATTCCAATTTGAGTCAATGCATGAACCTGAAGAACCTAACTGCCACCACCACCACTACCCCCACAGGAGAATCACGAGCTGCCCATGGACTCGTATCACATTATCTTCTACGCAGGCATTCAAAATATCACAAATTATCTTATCACTAAAAAGACAACTAGACCTGTAACCGAAATAACCGAGATGAAGAAAACGAGCCACGGCAGAGGAGACTTACCTCGACCATTGCTCTGAATGAATTGGATGACACTGGCCACGTCGTTATCCTCCGGGTACATCTGGTATCGCACGGTTAAATTGTTGAACTCCTTGTCCAGAGCCAAGAAGACCCCCTCGATGATGAAATAATGTGGTCGGTCATCCTTCTTTACATCATGGTAAACAAGGGCTGCTCGAGAGCTCCAGTTGAAATGATCGTGAAGATGGGAGACAAACTCTCCTAGCTTGTTTGCCGTCGGCCCGGTCCTCACCGTCGTGTTGTATTGATCATCATCTGGTTTAAATCCAAAGGCCAAAGCGCCAGCACTTATAAGGGGGAGGCGCCAGTGAGCAGCAAAACGGGCAACGGAGGCAGCAGGGTATACACACCCTGGACCAAAAAGCACATCTGGGTTGTGGTAGAGCTTCAGGTCAACAGCCTTGAGAGGAGCCACATATTCCGAGCAGGCCCCGTTGAGTTCAGAGTTGGCAAAGACTATTTTGATGTGGTACCCAGGCAGCAGCTGAAGTTCATTCTGTGCTTTTTCCACCGCCATGCGCAAAGCCGGAGACACACGGGGCCATGACCAGGCATAACGTAGGTTGCTCTCCGGTAGAACCACAGCCAATGTCAATGTACGGTTCATAGAAGGGTTCTGGATTGTAGACGGTGGACAGAAGGACAGAAAAATAAAGAAGAGAAAGGACGCCAGAGTGGTGAGTCTCAGAGCAGGGCTGTACTCCAATATGGGCATCATAACATCAATGATCGGTTCCTCTCCTTGACCGGGGAACACACGTATCACAGTCACGTATGTGTATGGGCCATAACCTTCACACCCAAAGGGTAACGTCAGCCTGGGCTTCCCCTGGGCAGACAGGACAGGACTACAGAACACAGCTATCCCAGAGCTAGAAGACAACTCTCCTCCTACTTCACAACCCCCCTTCACCTCTCATCCAGATGTCATACCACAAGCACAAGGAGAGACATCCCAAGGAGAAGGGCACAACTCCCCCTGCAGGAAATCTGGAGCACTGCGCCCTGTAACGTTATCCGCAGCTTCGTAACAGCCTAAAAACGGATCTCTTAATCTCTATATGATGTTGTGGATGGAATCTCGAGCCGTGTGCTCATCCATACTCCACCGAGAGATGAGGACGTCAGACCTGCTGGCCCTATAGAATATGTAGGTGCTGGACGGGGTCTCCTGTGACTACGAGGTCTGCGCCATGACCCATTTGTTGCCATCTGTCAATGAAGAGATCTGAACTCTACATCCTCCACTCCTATTAGATAGAAAAGCTGGACCTTCGGCTTCTTCTGGGGCTTCTTCTTCCATGGAAGAAGCCGGTTCTGGAGAAACTGGAGTCGGCTGATTATATCGGGATGCCACATGGATTGCGGTTTTAATCTGTTTGAGTCTATATCTCTGTATGTCTATAGTGACGGCACCTTGTGTGAGATCGAAGGTGTGGAGCCATTATCCGGCAGTCGGGATTGACATTTATTGGTGGAGCAGGAGACGGTGGACGGCCACAACCCTTCCTATAATATATAATGGATACCGGTAGAGTGTGACGGTTCTTTCTATATCTGTGACTTTAAGAAATCGCTCCCTTTCTTGAGACTGTTGCCTGTAAACTGTAACCAAGCCCTCAACTACCATATACTGGTGTCTTCGTATGTGGCAGAGCAACCTGGGGGTGACTGTTACCTCTGCAACCCCCCCCCCCATAGCCATACCACTGTTCAGACAGTAAATTATAATACTTGTCATAAATGCCCCGGTATAAGGAACAATCATTGCTGCTGTGAGGAGACAAGACTGTGAAGTGTAATGCTGCCCCCTGCAATCCAACTGAAGTATAACCGTACCACAAGAGATCCTGGGATGACCTCCGAGCATCTGAAATTCTGAACTGACAACGCAGAGACAGGGGGCAGAATCCAGGGGGTCAGAGGCATGGTTGTGGGGGCATTTATATAGCACGATGAATGGAGTTACCAGAGGAACCACCAGCCTCTGCTAAGGTCAGGACTCCACAATAATAGAAGTGATGGGCGGAGGAGACAACTACTACCCAAAGAACACCAATGCTCGGCTCACACCTTTAATAACCCCCTGGATGACCTCCGAGCCGTGTAAAGAATGTTCTATCGATGGTGGGATCAGAAGTGGAGATCTATGGCCAGCATAGGTCCCAGTATGTCTGCTATGATTCCAGTATTCCCCAGTATCCCCATCACACATCTCTGGGTGGAGAAGGCTCATGGTGGACGATTAAGTGGTGACTGAAGTCCCACAGTAGGGTCTCCTGGTGGCACAGATTTTTTTTGGTTCACCCGTTGACAGCTCCACTGTCCCCAGAACACTCATGGTCTAGAGAAACTGAGACGTGAATGTACGTCCTTGAACACAATTGTTTTTCTTTTTAAGGGTATGTTCACACGGCCAAATTTCAGACGTATACGAGGCGTATTATGCCTCGTTTTACGTCTGAAAATACGACTCCAATACGTCGGCAAACATCTGCCCATTCATTTGAATGGGTTTGCCGACGTACTGTGCAGACGACCTGTTATTTACGCATCGTCGTTTGACAGCTGTCAAACGACGACGCGTAAAAATACAGCCTCGTCAAAAGAAGTGCAGGACACTTCTTTGGACGTTTTTGGAGCTGTTTTCTCATAGACTCCAATGAAAACAGCTCCAAAAACGGACGTAAAAAACGCCGCGAAAACGGCGTGAAAACGCCGCGAAAAATGCGAGTTGGTAAAAAAACGTCTGAAAAGCAGGGTCTGTTTTCCCTTGAAAACAGCTCTGGATTTTCAGACGTTTTTGTTGACTACGTGTGAACATACCCTTACGGTGCAATATTCTTACTGTTTCCCTGACACAGAGCTCCAAATCCCTCGCTCTACCTGACCTTCGTTACCCGACCTCGGCTTATCTGATACATCTGCCTTACGCCAGTATCCCAAGTTCATTTACCTCCCCTCACCAGTATCCCTCAGTTCATTGATCTTCCCACACCGTTACCCTCAATTCATTGACCTCCCCTAACCTGAACACCCTAGTTCATTGACCTCCCATCACCTGTAACCCCAGTTCATTGACATTCCCCTTACCAGTACTCCCCCAGTTCATTGACCTCCCTTACCAGTTTCCCCAGTTCATTGACCTTTCTCACTAGTACCCACCCCAGTTCATTGACCTCCCCACACCAGTACCCGGAAGTTCATGACCTCCCCTCACCGGAACCCACCAGTTCATTGACCTCCCTCACCAGTATCCCCCAGTTCATTGACCTCCCACAACAGTATCCCCAGTTCATTTACCTCCCCTCACCAGTACCCCCAGTTCATTTACCTCCCCTCACCAGTACCCACCAGTTCATTTACCTCCCCTCATTGGTACCTGCAAGTTTATTAACCTCCCCTCACCAGTATTCCCCAGTTCATTAACCTCCCCCACAGGTACCCCCCAGTTTATTTAAACAAAGAGAACAAGAGATCTCCAGACTAAAAACCTCAGTATATGTATATATATATATATATATATATATATATATATATATACGGTGCCAACCAGGAAATTTAAATTTAGAGAAAACAAAAAGAAAAAGAGAACAAATCCTGGTAAAAAAGAGGCACTCGGCTCAGTATATGTCACAAAATTAGTTATCAAAATGTTTATTTTATTAATATATAAAAATAATTTTAAAATTATGCAATCTTGCACAAATAACCACAATTGGACATCACAAACCCGGCCGGGTAATACATGACAAGGTTAATCGAATTTAACAGGAAATCCCATTTAAGGTGGCCATATAACAAAATAGTGTAGAGTAATAAATTACTTCAAAATAGAGCCACACAAAAAATGATCAATCAGGTATAATACCATAAACTAGAGGTAACGTGCTGACTAAAGTAATGTATTATGCACAGACATGAACAATCATGCAGGTTAAACAGCGGTGAGTAATGATAAGCTGCTGGTTATAGTGTGCATATAGTAAACCCGTGAGACATAAAATATATGCAGTTTATTGACCACCCGTCACTGGTAACTCCAGTTCATTAACCTCCCCTCACCGATACCCCCAGTCTATTGACCTCCCCTCACCATTACACCCCAGTTCATTGATTTCCCCTCACCGGTACTCCCAGTTCATTGACCTGCCTCACTGGTACCCCTCAGTCTATTGACCTCCCCTCACCAGTAACCCCCAGTTTATTGAGCTCCCCTCATCGGTACCCCCAGTTCATTGACCACCCTCACCAGTATCTCCAGTTCATTGAGCTCCATTACCAGTATACCCCAGTTCATTGACCTCCCTCACCAGTATCCCCCAGTTCATTGTGGTCCCTTCACCGTTACCCCCCAGTTCATTGATCTCTCCTCACCAGTACCCCCTCAGTTCATTGACCTCTGTCATGGGTAGCCCCCAGTTCTTTGACGTCCCTCACGAGTTTCCCCAGTTCATTGACCTTCCCCCTGTACCCCCCAGTTCATTAACTTCCCATCACTAGTAGCCCCAGTTTATTAACAGTCCCCTTACCAGTACACCCCAGTTCATTGACCTCCTCTCACCAGTAAACACCAGTTCATTGTCCTCCCCTCAACTGTACCCCCTAATACATTGATCTCCCCTCACTGGTAACCCCCAGTTCATTAACCTCTCCTCACAGGTGCCCCCAGTTCACTGACCACCCCTCACAAGTACCCACCCAGTTCATTGACCTCATGTCATGGGTAGCCCACAGTTCTTTGACATCCCTCACAAGTATCCCTCGGTTCATTGATCTTCCCTCACCAGTACTCACCAGTTCATTAACATCCCCTCACCTGTCTCCCGAGTTCAATGACCTCCCCACAGTGGTACCCCCTAGTTCATTGACCACACCTCACCTCTACCCCTAGTTCATTGACCTCCCCTCACCAGTATCCCCCAGTTAATTGATTTTACCTCACCATTACCCCCAATTCATTGACCTCCCTCACCAGTATCCCCCAGTTCATTGACCTCCCACAACAGTATCCCCCATTTCATTGACCTGGCTCACAAGTACCCCCCAGTTCATTGACCTCCCCTCACCAGCACCAGTACCCTGCAGTTCATGACCAACCCTCACCAGAACCCCCCAGTTACAAGTACCCACCAGTTCATTGATCTCCCCTCACCAGTACCACCCCAGTTCATTGACCTCTTCTCACCAATAGCCCCAGTTCATTAAACTCCCCTTACCAGTACCCTCCAGTTCATTAACCTTCCCTCCCAGTACACCCAGTTCATTAATCTCCCCACACCAGTAGCCCCCAGCTCATTGACCTCCCCTCACCAGTACCCTCCAGTTCATTAAACTCCGCTCACCAGGACCCGCCAGTTCATTAACCTCCCCTCACCGGTACCCCCAGTTCATTGACCACCCCTCACCTCTACCCCTAGTTCATTGACCTCCACTCACCAGTAGCCATCCAGTTCATTGACCTCATGTCATGGGTAGCCCCCAGTTCTTTGATCTCCTTCACCAGTATCCCCCAGTTTATTGATTTTCCCTCATTGTTACCCCCAATTCATTTACCTCCCCTATCCTGTACACCCTAGTTCATTGACCTCCCATCACCTGTAACCCCAGTTCATTGACATTCCCCTTACCAGTACTCCCCCAGTTCATTGACCTCCCTTACCAGTTTCCCCAGTTCATTGATCTTGCTCACAAGTACCCCCCAGTTCATTGACCTCCCCTCACCAGTACCCTGCAGTTCATGACCACCCCTCACCGGAACCCCCCAGTTCATTGACCTCCCACAACAGTATCCCCCAGTTCATTGACCTCCCACAACAGTATCCCCCAGTTCACTGACCTTCCTCACTAGTACCCCCCCAGTTCATTGACCTCCTCTCACTGGTATCAGTATCCTCCAGTTCATTGACCTCCCACAACAGTATCCCCCAGTTCATTGACCTTCCATCACCAGTAACCCCAATTCATTGACATTCCCTTACCAGTATCCTGCAGTTCATTGACCTCCCCTCACCAGTACACCCCAGTTCATTGACCTCCCCTCACCAGTAACCCCCAGTTCATTGAGGTCCCTTACCAGTACCCCCAGTTTATTGACCCCCCCTCACCAGTACCCTCCAGTTCATTGACCTCCCCTCACCTGAACCCTCCAGTTAATGACCTCCCCTTACCAGTACCCACAAAATAATTGACCTCCCCTCATTGGTACCCCCAGTTCATTAACCTTCTCTCACCAATAGCCCCCAGTCAATCGACCTCCCCTCACCAGTACCGCTCATTTCATTGACCTCTCCTCACCAATAACCCCAGTTTATTAAACTCCCCTTACCAGTACCCACCAGTTCACTAACCTCCCCTCACCAGCACCCTCCAGTTCATTGACCTCCCTCAGCAGTACCCACCAGTTCATTAACCTCCCCTCACCGGTACCGCCAGTTCATTATCCTCCCCTTATCTGTAGCCCCCAGCTCATTGACCTCCCCTCACCAGCACCCTCCAGTTCATTGACCTCCCCTCACCAGTACCCTCCAGTTCATTAAACTCCGCTCACCAGGACCCGCCAGTTCATTAACCTCCCCTCACCGGTACCCCCAGCTCATTGACCTCCCGTCACCTATACCCCCAGTTGTTTGACCTCCCCTCACCAGCACCCTCCAGTTCATTGACCTCCCCTCATCAGTACCCCCCAGTTCATTGAACTCCCCTCACCAGTACCCTCCAATTCATTAACATCCCCTCACCAGTAACCCCAGTTCATTGACCTCCCCTCACCGGTACCCCCCGTTTATTGACCTCCCCTCACTGGTACCCCCAAGTTCATTGACCTCCCCTTATCAGTGCCCACCAATTCATTGACCTCTCTCACAGTATTCCAGTTCATTAACCTTCCCTTACCAGTACCCCCTAGTTCATTGATCTCCCCTCACCAGTACACCCCAGTTCATTACCCTCCCCTCACGGTACTCCCCAGTTCATTGACCTCCACTTACCAGTACCCCCAGTTCATTGACCTCTCCTCACTAGTACACCCCAGTTCATTAACTTCCCCTCACCAGTACCCCCCAGTTCATTGACCTCCTCTCACCAGTACCCTCCAGTTCATTGACCTCCCCTCATCAATACCCCCGAGTTCATTGACCTCCCCTCACCTGTACCCTAGTTCATTGACTTCTCCTTACAAGTACCCACCAGTTCATTGACCTCCCCTCATCGGTACCCCCAGTTCATTGACCTGCCCTCACTGGAACCCACCAGTTCATTGACCTCCCCTCACCAGTACCCACCAGTTCATTGACCTTTCCTCACCAATAACCCCCAATTCATTAAACTCCCCTCACCGGTACCCCGCAGTTCATTGACCTCCTCTCATCGGTACCCACCAGTTCATGGAAAAAATGAATTATTAAAAAAAATATTTATTGTGTGTCGCTATATTCTGAGAGGCAGAACTTTTTTATTTTTCCATCGATGGCGCGTTGTGGAGGCTAATTTTTTGCAGGGCAAACTGTAGGTTTTTTTTTTCTACTTTGGGGTAGATGAGACTTTTTGATCCATCTTTTTGGAAGTTAAGGTGACCCAAAAACAGCGATTCTAGCAATCAAATTGTGGGGGGAAGCGATAAGACGTCTGAGGGGGCCACCTGTGTCGAAACAGGGTCAGTGGGGGTCGGTTTACGCCAAGAGAATGTGGGCGATAGATTCAGGCGACACAGATTAACAGGGGACAAGCCACTGCGGCGCGTTTATTAACAGGGACAGACACACACAGAACCAATGCATCGCTGCTTCTCCCCTCTGGGCTGGATGGGACAGGCTACCTCACTATGGGGTCCCTCCACTGTACCTTTCATCCTTTGGGGTGTCTCCAGATCCTCCTTAGTTAGATGGGACTCCAGCACTTGTCCTCTATTACTGTCCTTAGGTCAGGTACCATCTCTGAGGTAGACAGCCTCTGCCTGCAGCTCACACTGCTATCTCATCCTCTCCTGGGCTGCAACTACTGACAACTCATCCAGCACCACTATATCCCTCACTCACCCCTCCCTCAGGAAACAGGCCCCCTCCTTTTTCTTATTTACATTAGATAAGTTCCCCTCTCAGCCTGTGACTCATTTTCCTTCAGAGTAAGATTAACCCTAGAGGGGGAGGACAGTGAAGCAGCACTGAATACAATACAAATCAACTGGTTATCAAACATAACGTAATGCAGTTTGAGGGGACATATCCCCATCTAGCACCGGGCGCCATCTAAGCTATGGCACCCGGATGGCGGGAGTGCGACGGTTTGCGGCAGGCTTAACCTTTATCTGGGTACAATGCCTGTAACCGTCACCCGTTCCGCCACACATGTAACAGTCACTATTGAATGCGGCATCTAAGGGGTTAAATGAGCGGGATCCCTCTAGTTGCAGCCAACACACACAATTTAAGGAGCGGGCTGAACCCATTCTATATTTTCCCTCCAAATACATAAATGGTGCATGTTGGGAAGGGGTTAAGCTCCTGCATTTTTAACTGGACACAGGTTCTCTGCTTATTCTTCTGTTCACTAGATGCACACAGTAGTCACACAGTAGTCAGGCGGTGCTGAGTCTTGTCATGTCCTGTACTCCGCTCTTCTGTTTATTTGCGGGTTTCACACTAAAATATCCTGGTTGTCCCTAGAGTGGTATCCCTGGGATCAAAAACAGAGTTACCCCCTGAAGAGAACCCCGAGCTGGAATGTTGCCTATATCTGCTAACCGTTCCGGATTCAGTGGGACAGTCCCAGATTCTGGGCAGTGGTATGTCCCGGTTCTCAATTGTATCTGCATCCTTAGGATGCAGATGCAGTTGAATCCAATGCTGAAGTAGGGAACTGTCAGCTCCCTGCTCCAGAATTCACTGTTTACTCGTCGAGGATTCCCAGGCAAATTGCTACTTTAAGCGCTGAGCCCAGGGAAGCCCTTAATGTTACTGCCCATATATGGACAGTGATGTCCGACTTTCAACTATGGAGTCCCTGGCCAGAGCAATGCATACATGGACAGTGACCTCAGGGGCTCCTCCTAAAGCGGATTCCCCAACAAGAGCTTTGCTGATAATCTGTCCAGGGATTCTGCTCCCACAGGGAGCCCCTGAAGTCACTGTCGTAAATGGATAGGGATATCAGGGTCACCCTAAAGGAGAGGAATCCTCGTGCCAGAGCATTGCCGACACTGTGGCCAGGGATTCGGTTTCTAGAGGGAACCCCTGAAGTCACTGTCCATATATGGACAATGACGTCAGTGCCTCCTCCACGAGCGAAATCCCCGGCCAATGCTCTGGCTGGGGATTCCGCTCCTACAGGGAGCACCAAAGGGGCTATCTATAGAGAGGAGTCACACGTGTATCTGACAGTCGGGTCACACGTGTACTTACAACGGTATGAAGATGCAGGAAAGAGGAAAGACAGCTCCGTGAAGGGCTAAGATCTGCCGTTCACGGATGAAAGTTGCTTTTAAAAACAAGAATCGATATTTCCAAGGAAATAAAGACATAAAATAGAGAAGTTGAAACGCTTGGAAAGACGTAGAGAAACAACCTGGATTAATAGTGGTTCCTTTCAGGAAAAGTTAGTAATGCTGATCGAGGAGAAAGGACGGAAGGGCTTAAAGTCAAGCCAGGTCAAGACCTGGGAAGCAGACATGGAAGATCAAGTACAAGGCTCACCTTATGTTGGGGGTGATGTAAAGGGGATGATGTAAAGGGGGTGATGTAAAGGTATGATGTAAAGGGGGTGATGTATAGGGGTGATGTAAAGGGGTGATGTAAAGGGGCTATGTATAGGGGGTGATGTAAAGGGGTGATGTAAAGGGGTGATGTAAAGGGGTGATGTATAGGGGGTGATGTATAGGGGTGATGTAGAGGGGTGATGTAGAGGGGGTGATGTAAGGGGGTGTTGTAAAGGGACTATGTATAGGAGTGATGTAAAGGGGGTGATGTAAAGGGGTGATGTAAAGGGGCTATGTATAGGGGTGATGTATAAGGGTTGATGTAAAGGGGGTTATGTAAAGGGGGTGATGTATAGGGTGTGATGTATAGGGGTGATGAAAAGGGGGTGATGTAAAGGGGGTGATTTAAAGGGGTGATGTAAAGGGGCTATGCATAGGGGTGATGTAAAGGGGGGATGTAAAGGGGTGATGTAAAGGTGCTATGTTTAGGGGTGATGTAAAGGGGGGGATGTAAAGAGTCTATTTATAGGGAGTAATGTAAAGGGGGTGATGTAAAGGGGTATGTATAGGGGGTGTTGTAAAGGGGTATGTATAGGGGGTGATGTAAAGGGGGTGATGTATAGGGGTGGTGTAAAGGGGCTATGTAAAGGGGGTGATGTAAAGGGGTGATGTAAAGGGGCTATGTTTAGGGGTGATGTAAAGGGGGTGATGTAAAGGGGCTATGTATAGGAGTGATGTAAAGGGGGTGATGTAAAGAGTCTATTTATAGGGGGTGATCTAAAGGGGTGATGTAAAGGGGTATGTATAGGGGATGATGTAAAGGGGGGATGTATAGGGGTGGTGTAAAGGGGCTATGTAAAGGGGGTGATGTAAAGGGGTGATGTAAAGGGGCTATGTATAGGAGTGATGTAAAGGGGGTGATGTAAAGAGTCTATTTATAGGGGGTGATGTAAAGAGTCTATTTATAGGGGGTGATGTAAAGGGGTGATGTAAAGGGGGTGATGTAAAGGGGGTGATGTAAAAGGGTTGATGTATAGGGGTGATGTAAAGGGGGTGATGTATAGGGGTGATGTAAAGGGGTGATGTATAGGGGTGATGTAAAGGGGCGATGTAAAGAGGGTGATGTAAAGTGGGAGAGAATGATGAGGACATCACGGATGCTGTGTGAGGGATGGTGGGAAGAACGATAGTGAGGATGTTAGGCTTGCGTTAGGGGGGGAAGGCAGGACATTTTGGGGCATCCTGTGTGAAGATTTGGTGTAATCTGTGTGGTCACCTTGTTCACCCGTGAAGTTGGTATCCTCAGTCCCTTGTCACCCTGGCCAGAACTTCAACAGGTGCTGGCCATGAAGCCGACCCTAGTAAAGAGGCGATCAGCTGGGGTGAGGATATAAGGTTACATACCAAAAAAGGCATCAGGAAGAACGCCAAAGGACCAGGAAGCCGGAAGAATCCTGGGTGGGAGTCGGAGGGTCCCTGCCCCTGGTCTGGAAGCCACGCATGCTGCTGAGGCCCTGAGGGATGGTGACCTAGAAGAGGCAGTCAAGAGACTTGAGAGAGAGGAGAAGGATAGCACTAATGCTAGTTCTTCCCAGTCTGGATGAGGATAGCAGAAAGTGGCTAGAGAAGAAGCGGGGTACAAAGAAAAAGAAGAAGAGGAATAGGGCAACTCTTCTTATTTACATCGGGATCCTTTTGTCCCATAAACCTTTGGCCAAATACCAGTGGTAGATTGTCTCCCCGCTTATTGATCTCTCCTACCAGAAACAACCTGAGGAGGAGGATATGGGCAAGGTGGTCGGCAGGTGGTCTTCAGAGGGTACTTCAATACTGTCATGAAGCCCCGTGATAGGGGTGGTTCCGCTGAGAGGCCGGCATATGGTAACGTTGTGTTAAATCGTATAGTCAGTGAGATCACATACGCCATACCCCAGGCCATGAGGGGTTCATTTATTTTAGAGACCCTGGGACTGACATGTTCTCTTCGCCGTTATCACTTGTGGAGGTGGAATTCTATAACTACTGTCTAATTATCTTTTCTTTGAAAGTTTCAGTGAAGTTTTTGGACGGTGAATTCATCACTCCTGAGGAAGCAGAAAAAAGACAGTCCTTTGAGGATTTTCTGCAGAGCCAGGTACCACTGCTGGGCCTATGCCCTGGCCGGGGACTCCGCTCATAGGGGGAGCCCCTGACTTCACTGTCCATATAGGGGCAGTGACGTCAGGGGCACCTCCTGCAGAGGAATCCCTCGGCAAGAGCATTGCGCTCGTTCTGGCTAGGGATTCCGCTCATAGAGGGAGCCACTGATGACGTCACTGTCAATATATGGACAGCGAAGTCAGGGGCTCCTCCTGGAGCGCCGAACTTCCCGGCCAAAGCATTACCGACGCCCTGGCCGGGGATTCTGCTCATAGATGGAGTTCATGACTTCACTGACCATATAAGGGCAGTGACGTAAGGGGCACCTCCTGTAGCGGAATCCCCGGCCAGACCATTACGACACTCTGGCCGGGGATTCCGCTCATACAGGTAGCCACTTACGACGTCACTGTTCATATATGTACAGTGAAGTCAGGGGCACCTCCAGGAGCGCCCGAATCTCTGGCCAGATGGTTGCTGACACTGGAGGAGCTGTTGGCTTCACTTATATGGACAGTTATGTCAAGGGTTTCTCCAGGAGAGGAATTCCTGACAAGAGCGTCGGCAACGTTCTGGCTGGGGATTCCCCTCCTAGAGGGAGCCACATTGGCTCTATCTACAGGGAGGGGTGTGCCTTCTACAAGGGGAGGTGTGTGGCACTATCTACAGGGGGAGTATGTGGCACTAACTACAGGGAGGTGTGTGTGGCACTATCTACAAGGGGGTGTGTGGCATCATCAACAGGGGGTCTGTGTGGCACCATCTACATTGGGCACTGTGGTATTATCTACAGAGGGCACTGTGGTATTATCTACAGAGGGCACTGTGTCACTATCTAAAAAGAGGATATGGCATCATCTATAAAGGGCACTGCAGCACTATCTACAGGGGGACCACGTGGCACTATATACAGGGGGCACTGTGGAACTATCTACAGGGAGCAGTTTATGGCACCACCTACAGGAGGCAGTGTGGAGAACCATCCACAAGGGGGCTGTGTGGTAATATCTACAGGGAGCAGTGTGTGGCGATATCTACTTGATTCCCAGCTACACTAATCTGTACTGTTGTATAATGTCCTCCATGCTGCTTCCAGTAAGTGTTATATCTCACCCCAGTGCTGGATTCACAGCTACACTGCTCATCACTGCTGTATAATGTCCTCCATGCTGCTTCCAGTAAGGGTTCTCTCTCACCCCAGTGCTAGGAGTCACAGCTAAAGTGCTCCTCACTGCTATATAATGTCCTCCATGCTGCTTCCAGTAAATGTTCTCTCTCACCCCAGTACTGGGAGTCACAGCTACACTGCTCATCACTGCTGTATAATGTCCTCCATGCTGCTTCCAGTAAGTGTTATCTCTCACCCCAGTGCTGGGAGTCACAGCTACACTGCTTAGTGTAGCGTCCATGGCCGCGGGCCATCGGGTTTACTCACCTCCCGACGCCCGCAGCCATGGATCTGTGAGCGCTGGTCCCCATCTCCTTCCTAGGAGACGCCAGCGCTCACTTCCGCTCCGTTCAGCTGTGTCCCGTAGGGTGCACGCGCACGCTCGTGCCCGGCCTTAAAGGGCCAGAGCGAGCAAATTAGAGGAAGTCATCATCATCAACTGCCACGATTTCCTGGTCTATAAGAAGGTCCCTGGCCTTCTAATCCTTGCCTGAGCATTGTTAGTTTTCCCAGTCTGTCTTGCAAATGGTCCCTTAGTGTTTCCCGTTGCTGTTTTTAGCCGTGCCTTGTTCCCCGTTCCTGTTTCCCGTGCTGTGCCTTAGTATCAAGTCGTGCCACGTCCGGTGTCTTCTGCCACATCCGGAGGAATCAACCACGTCCTGTGTCATCTGCCATGTCCTGTGTCATCTGCCACGTCCAGAGGAATCTGCCATGTCCTGTGTCATCTGCCACGTCCAGAGGAATCTGCCACGTCCTGTGTCATCTGCCACGTCCGGAGGAATCCGCCACGTCCTGTGTCATCTGCCACGTCTGGAGGAATCCGCCACATCTGGCGCAACTTGCGGCTCCTGTGTCATCTGCCACGTTTGGCGCTGTCTGCTGCAACCATCTCCATCTGTGCCAGAGCTGCGGCCACCGTCTGGACTATTCAGGTACCCTTGTGCGGGACATTGTATTTCTGGGGTGTCCTGTTGTTTGGCCAGCTGCCTCCCCGCTACGGCGGTACGGCCTAGTGGGTCCACTAACCCACTTCGTGACACTTAGTATTGCTGTATAATGTCACCATGCTGCTTCCAGTAAGTGTTCTCTCACCCCAGTGCTGGAAGTCACAGCTACACTAATCATCACTGCTGTATAATGTCCTCCATGCTGCTTCCATTAAGTGTTCTCTCTCACCTCAGTGCTAGGAGTCACAGCTACACTGCTCATCACTGCTGTATAATGTCTTCCATGCTGCTTCCAGTAAGTGCTCTCTCTCACCCCAGTGCTGGGAGTCACAGCTACACTGCTCCTCACTGCTGTATAATGTCCTCCATGCTGCTTCCAGTAAGTGTTTTCTCTCACCCCAGTGCTGGGAGTCATCACTCCTGTATAATGTCCTCCATGCTGCTTCCAGTAAATGCAATCTCACCCTAGTGCTAGGAGTCACAGCTAAACTGCTCATCACTGCTGTATCTCCTACATGCTGCTTCCAGTAAGGGTTCGCTCTCACCCCAGTGCTGAGAGTCACAGTTTCACTGCTCATCACTGCTGTATAATGTCCCCCATGCTGCTTCCAGTAAGTGCTCGCTCTCATCCCAGTGCTAGATTCACAGCTACACTGCTCATCACTGCTGTAAAATGTCCATTATGCTGCTTCCAATAAGTGCTATCTCACCCCAGCTAAACTGGAGTCACAGCTAAACTGCTCATCACTGCTGTATGTCCTCCATGCTGCTTCCAGGAAGTGCTCTCTCTCATCCAAGTGCTGGAAGTCACAGCTACACTGCTCATCACTGCTGTATATTGTCCTCCATGCTGCTTCCAGTAAGTGTTCTCTCTCACCACAGTGCTGGGAGTCACAGCTACACTGCTCATCACTGCTGCATAATGTCCTCCATGCTGCTTCCAGTAAGTGTTCTCTCTCACCCCAGTGCTGGGGCGTCACAGCTACACTGCTCATCACTGCTGTATAATGTCCTCCATGCTGCTTCCAGTAAGTGTTATATCTCACCCCAGTGCTGAAGTCATAGCTACTCTGCTCATCACTGCTGTATAATGTCCATTATGCTGCTTCTAGTAAATGCTCTCTCTCACCCCAGTACTGGAGTCACAACTACACTGCTCATCACTGCTGCATAATGTCCTCGATGCTGCTTCCAGTAAGTGTTATATCTCACCCCAGTGCTGAAGTCGTAGGTACTCTGCTCATTATTGCTGTATAATGCCCTCCATGCTTCTTCCAGTAAGTGTTCTCTCTACCCCAGTGATGGGAGTCACAGCTACACTGCTCATCACTCCTGTATAATGTCCTCCATGCTGCTTCCAGTAAGTGCTATCTCACCCCAGTGCTAGGAGTCACAGATAAACTGCTCATCACTGCTGTATGTCCTCCATGCTGCTTACAGTAAGTGTTCGCTCTCATCCCAGTGCTAGATTCACAGCTACACTGCTCATCATTGCTGTAAAATGTCCATTATGCTGCTTCCTGTAAGTGCTATCTCACCCCAGTACTGGAGTCACAGCTAAACTGCTCATCACTGCTGTATGTCCTCCATTCTGCTTCCATTAAGTTCTCTCTCTCACTCCAGTGCTGGGAGTCACAGCTGCTCTGATCATCACTGCTGTAAAATGTCCATTATGCTGCTTCCAGTAAGTGTTCTCTCTCACCCCAGTGCTGGATTCATAGCTACACTGCTTATCACTGCTGTATAATGTCCTCCATGCTGCTTCCAGTAAGTGCTCTCTCACCCCAGTGCTGGAGTCACAGCTACACTGCTCATCACTGCTGTATAATGTCCTCCATGCTGCTTCCAGTAAGTGCTCTCTCACCCTAGTGCTGGAGTCACAGCTACACTGCTCATCACTGCTGTATAATGTCCATTATGCTGTTTCTAGTAAATGCTCTCTCTCACCCCAGTACTGGAGTCACAGCTACACTGCTCATCACTGCTGTATAATGTCCTCCATGCTGCTTCCAGTAAGTGCAATTTCTCACTCCAGTGCTGGATTCACAGCTACATTGCTTATTACGGCTGTATAATTTCCTCCATGGTGCTTCCAGTAAGTGCTCTCTCTCACCCCAGTGCTGGAAGTCACAGCTACACTGCTCATCACTGCTGTATATTGTCCTCCATGCTGCTTCCAGTAAGTGCTCTCTCTCATCACAGTGCTGGGAGTCACAGATACACTGCTCATCACTGCTTTATAATGTCCTCCATGCTGCTTCCAGTAAGTGCTCTCTCTCACCCCAGTGCTAGATTCACAGCTACACTGCTCAACACTGCTGTAAAATGTCCATTATGCTGCTTCCTGTAAGTGCTATCTCACCCCAGTACTGGAGTCACAGCTAAACTGCTCATCACTGCTGTATATCCTCCATTCTGCCTCCATTAAGTTCTCTCTCTCACTCCAGCGCTGGGAGTCACAGCTGCTCTGCTCATCACTGCTGTAAAATGTCCATTATGCTGCTTCCAGTAAGTGTTCTCTCTCACCCCAGTGCTGGATTCATAGCTACACTGCTTATCACTGCTGTATTATGTCCTCCATGCTGCTTCCAGTAAGTGCTCTCTCACCCCAGTGCTGGAGTCACAGCTACACTGCTCATCACTGCTGTATAATGTCCTCCATGCTGCTTCCAGTAAGTGCTCTCTCAACCCTGTGCTGGAGTCACAGCTACACTGCTCATTACTGCTGTATAATGTCCTCCATGCTGCTTCCAGTAAGTGTTCTCTCTCACCCCAGTACAGGAGTCACAGCTACACTGCTCATCACTGCTGTATATTGTCCTCCATGCTGCTTCCAGTAAGTGTTATATCTCACCACAGCGCTGAAGTCATAGGTACACTGCTCATCATTGCTGTATAATGCCCTCCATGCAGCTTCCAGTAAGTGCGCTCTCCCCCCAGTGCTGGAGTCACAGCTACACTGCTCATCACTGCTGTATATTGTCCTCCATGCTGCTTCCAGTAAGTGTTCTCTCTCACCCCAATGCTGGGGGGTCACAGCTACACTGCTCATCACTGCTGTATAATGTCCTCCATGCTGCTTCCAGTAAGTGTTATATCTGACCCCAGTGCTGAAGTCAAAGCTACTCTGCTCATCACTGCTGTATAATGTCCATTATGCTGCTTCTAGTAAATGCTCTCTCTCACCCAAGTACTGGAGTCATAGCTACACTGCTTAGTACTGCTGTATAATGTCCTCCGTGCTACTAGTGCTTCTAGTAAGTGTTATATCTCACCCTAGTGCTGAAGTAACAGTTTTACTGCTCAGTACTGCTATGTAATTTCCTCCCTGCTGCTTCTAGTATGTGTTTTATCTCATCCCAGCGCTGGGAGTCACAGCTACACTGCTCATCACTGCTGAATAATGTCCTCCATGCTGCTTCCAGTAAGTGCTCGCTCTCACCCCAGTGCTGGAAGTTACAGCTACACTGCTCATCACTGCTGTATAATGTCCTCCATGCTGCTTCCAGTAAGTGTTATATCTCACCACAGTGCTGAAGTCATAGGTACTCTGCTCATCATTGCTGTATAATGCCCTCCATGCAGCTTCCAGTAAGTGCTCTCTCCCCCCAGTGCTGGAGTCACAGCTACACTGCTCATCACTGCTGTATATTGTCCTCCATGCTGCTTCCAGTAAGTGTTCTCTCTCACCCCAATGCTGGGGGGTCACAGCTACACTGCTCATCACTGCTGTATAATGTCCTCCATGCTGCTTCCAGTAAATGTTGTCTCTCACCCCAGTACTGGGAGTCACAGCTACACTGTTCATCACTGCTGTATAATGTTCTCAGTGCTGCTTCCAGTAACTGCTCTCTCACCACAGTACTGGGAGTCACAGCTACACTGCTCATCACTGCTGTATAATGTCCTCCATGCTGCTTCCAGTAAGTGCTCTCTCTCACCCCAGTGCTAGGAGTCACAGCTACACTGCTCATCACTGCTGTATAATGTCCTCCATGCTGCTTCCAGTAAGTGCTCTCTCTCACCCCAGTGCTAGGAGTCACAGCTACACTGCTCATCACTGCTGTATAATGTCCCCCCATGCTTCTTCCAGTAAGTGCTCTCTCTCATACCCCAGTGCTGGGAGTCAAAGCTACACTGCTCATCACTGCTGTATAATGTCCATTATGCTGCTTATAGTAAGTGTTCTCTCTCACCCCAGTGCTGGGAGTCACAGCTACACTGCTTATCACTGCTGTATAATGTCCTCCTTGCTGCTTCCATTAAGTGCGCTCTCTCACTGCAGTGCTGGGAGTCGAAGCTACACTGCTAATTACTGCTGAATAATGTCATCCATGCTGCTTCTAGTAAGTGTTCTCCCCCCAGTGCTGGGAGTCACAGCTACAATGCTGTATAATGTCCCCCATGCTGCTTCCAGTAAGTGCTCTCTCTCATACCCCAGTGCTGAGAGTCACAGCTACACTGCACATCACTGCTGTATAATGTCCATTATGCTGCTTATAGTAAGTGTTCTCTCTCGCCCCAGTGTTAGGAGTCACAGCTACACTGCTTATCACTGCTGTATAATGTCCTCCATGATGCTTCCATTAAGTGCGCTCTCTCACCGCAGTGCTGGGAGCCACAGCTACACTGCTCATTACTGCTGTATAATGACTTCCATGCTGCTTCCGGTAAGTGTTCTCTCTCACCCCAGTGCTGAAGTCATAGCTACTCTGCTCATCACTGCTGTATAATGTCCATTATGCTGCTTCCAGTAAGTGCTCTCTCTCTCACCCCAGTGCTGAAGTCATAGCTACACTGCTCATCACTGCTGTATAATGTCCTCCATGCTGCTTCTAGTAAGTGCTCTCTCTCACACCAGTGCTGGAAGTCACAGCTACACTGCTTATCACTGCTGTATAATGTCCTCCATGCTTCTTCTAGTAAGTATTATATCTCATCCCAGTGCTGGATTCTTAGCTACACTGCTCATTACTGCTGTTTAATGTCCTCCATGCTGCTTCCAGTAAGTGTTCTCTCACCCCAGTGCTGGGAGTCACAGCTACACTGCGCATCACTGCTGTATAATGTCCTCCATGCTGCTTCCAGTAAGTGCTCTCTCTCACTCTAGTGCTGGGAGTCACAGCTACACTGCTCATCACTGCTGTATTATGTCCTCCATGCTGCTTCCAGTAAGTGCTCTCTCTCACTCCAGTGCTGGGAGTCACAGCTACTCTGCTCATCACTGCTGTAAAATGTCCATTATGCTGCTTCCAGTAAGTGCTCTCTCATCCCAGTGCTGGATTCACAGCTACACTACTCATTACTGCTGAATAATTTCCTCCATGGTGCTTCCAGTAAGTGCTCTCTCTCACCCCAGTGCTGGGAGTCACAGCTACACTGCTCATCACTGCTCTATAATGTCCTCCATGCTGCTTCCAGTAAGTTTTCTCTCTCACCCCAGTGCTGGGGGTCACAGCTACACTGCGCATCACTGCTGTATTATGTCCTCCATGCTGCTTCCAGTAAGTGCTCTCTCTCACCACAGTGCTGGGAGTCACAGCTACACTGCTCATCACTGCTCTATAATGTCCTCCATGCTGCTTCCAGTAAGTTTTCTCTCTCACCCCAGTGCTGGGGGTCACAGCTACACTGCGCATCACTGCTGTATTATGTCCTCCATGCTGCTTCCAGTAAGTGCTCTCTCTCACTCCAGTGCTTGGAGTCAGAGCTACACTGCTCATCACTGCTGTATTATGTCCTCCTTGCTGCTTCCAGTAAGTGCTCTCTCTCACTCCAGTGCTGGGAGTCACAGCTACTCTGCTCATCACTGCTGTAAAATGTCCATTATGCTGCTTCCAGTAAGTGCTCTCTCACCCCACTGCTGGATTCACTGCTACACTGCTCATTACTGATACATAATGTCCTCCATGCTGCTACTAGTAAGTGTTAAATCTCACCACAGTGCTGGATTCTCATTTACATTTCTCATTACTGCTGTATAATGTCCTCCATGCTGCTTCTAGTAAGTGTTATATCTCACCCCTGTGCTGGATTTTCAGCTACACTGCTCATTACTTCTGTATAATATCCTCCATTCTGCTTCTAGCAAGTTTTATATCTTACCCCACTGCTGGAGTCACAGCTGCACTGCTTAGTGCTGCTGTATAATGTCCTCCATGCTGCTGCTTCAAGTAAGTGTTATATCTCACCTGAGTGCTGGACTCACACCTACACTGCTCATTATTGCTGTATAATGTCCTCCATGCTGCTCCTAGTAAGTGTTTTATCTCACCCCAGTGCTGGAGTAACAGCTACACAGCTCAGTACAGCTGTATAATGTCCCCCATGCTGATGCTGGTGCTTTTAGTAAGTGTTATATCTTACTTGAGTGCTGGATTAACAGCTACATTACTCATTACTGCTGTATAATGTCCTCCATGCTGCTGTGTCTAGCAATTGTTATATCTCAACCCAGTGCTGGAGTCACAGCTACACTGCTAATCACTGCTGTATAATGTCCTCCATGCTGCTACTAGTAAGTGTGCTCTCTCACCCCAGTGCTGGGAGTCACAGCTACACTGCTTATCACTGCTGTTTAATGTCCTCCATGCTGCTTCCAATAAATGTTCTCTCTCACTTCAGTTCTGGGAGTCACAGCTACACTGCTCATCACTGCTGTATAATGTCGTCCATGCTGCCTCCAGTAACTCTCTCACCCCAGTGATGGGAGTCACAGCTACACTGCTCATCACTGCTGTATAATGTCCTCCATGCTGCTTCCAGTAAGTGCTCTCTCAACCCTGTGCTGGAGTCACAGCTACACTGCTCATTACTGCTGTATAATGTCCTCCATGCTGCTTCCAGTAAGTGTTCTCTCTCACCCCAGTACAGGAGTCACAGCTACACTGCTCATCATTGCTGTATATTGTCCTCCATGCTGCTTCCAGTAAGTGTTATATCTCACCACAGCGCTGAAGTCATAGGTACACTGCTCATCATTGCTGTATAATGCCCTCCTTGCAGCTTCCAGTAAGTGCGCTCTCCCCCCAGTGCTGGAGTCACAGCTACACTGCTCATCACTGCTGTATATTGTCCTCCATGCTGCTTCCAGTAAGTGTTCTCTCTCACCCCAATGCTGGGGGGTCACAGCTACACTGCTCATCACTGCTGTATAATGTCCTCCATGCTGCTTTCAGTAAGTTTTATATCTGACCCCAGTGCTGAAGTCATAGCTACTCTGCTCATCACTGCTGTATAATGTCCATTATGCTGCTTCCAGTAAGTGCTCTCTCTCACCCAAGTACTGGAGTCATAGCTACACTGCTTAGTACTGCTGTATAATGTCCTCCATGCTACTAGTGCTTCTAGTAAGTGTTATATCTCACCCTAGTGCTGGAGTAACAGTTTTACTGCTCAGTACTGCTATGTAATTTCCTCCCTGCTGCTTCTAGTATGTGTTTTATCTCATCCCAGCGCTGGGAGTCACAGCTACACTGCTCATCACTGCTGAATAATGTCCATTATGCTGCTTCCAGTAAGTGCTCTCTCTCACCCAAGTACTGGAGTCATAGCTACACTGCTTAGTACTGCTGTATAATGTCCTCCATGCTACTAGTGCTTCTAGTAAGTGTTATATCTCACCCTAGTGCTGGAGTAACAGTTTTACTGCTCAGTACTGCTATGTAATTTCCTCCCTGCTGCTTCTAGTATGTGTTTTATCTCATCCCAGCGCTGGGAGTCACAGCTACACTGCTCATCACTGCTGAATAATGTCCTCCATGCTGCTTCCAGTAAGTGCTCGCTCTCATCCCAGTGCTGGAAGTCACAGCTACACTGCTCATCACTGCTGTATAATGTCCTCCATGCTGCTTCCAGTAAATGTTGTCTCTCACCCCAGTACTGGGAGTCACAGCTACACTGTTCATCACTGCTGTATAATGTCCTCAGTGCTGCTTCCAGTAACTGCTCTCTCACCCCAGTACTGGGAGTCACAGCTACACTGCTCATCACTGCTGTATAATGTCCTCCATGCTGCTTCCAGTAAGGGCTCTCTCTTACCCCTGTGCTGGCCATCACAGCTACACTGCTGTATAATGTCCCCCCATGCTTCTTCCAGTAAGTGCTCTCTCTCATACCCCAGTGCTGGGAGTCAAAGCTACACTGCTCATCACTGCTGTATAATGTCCATTATGCTGCTTATAGTAAGTGTTCTCTCTCACCCCAGTGCTGGGAGTCACAGCTACACTGCTTATCACTGCTGTATAATGTCCTCCTTGCTGCTTCCATTAAGTGCGCTCTCTCACTGCAGTGCTAGGAGTCGAAGCTACACTCCTCATTACTGCTGAATAATGTCATCCATGCTGCTTCTAGTAAGTGTTCTCCCCCCAGTGCTGGGAGTCACAGCTACACTGCTCATCACTGCTGTATAATGTCCTCCATGCTGCTTCCAGTAAATGTTGTCTCTCACCCCAGTACTGGGAGTCACAGCTACACTGTTCATCACTGCTGTATAATGTCCTCAGTGCTGCTTCCAGTAACTGCTCTTTCCCCCCAGTACTGGGAGTCACAGCTACACTGCTCATCACTGCTGTATAATGTCCTCCAAGCTGCTTCCAGTAAGTGTGCTCTCTCACCCCAGTGCTGGGAGTCACAGCTACACTGCTTAGTATTCCTGTATAATGTCCTCCATTCTGCTTCCAGTAAATGTTCTCTCACCACTGTAGCCTTTGTAAAATATAAAGAGCTTAATAAAATCTGTAAAAATGTAATAAAATTAGCAAAAATACAAAATGAAAGGCAGGTGGCCAAGGATAGTAAAACAAATCCCAAAAAATTCTTCAAGCATATAAATGCAAAAAAGCCCAGGTCTGAACATGTAGGACCCCTAGATAATGGTAATGGGGAGTTGATCACAGGGGATCAAGAGAAGGCAGAGTTACTAAATGGGTTCTTTAGCTCTGTATATACAACAGAAGAAGGAGCAGCTGATGTAGCCACTGCCAGTGCTGTTAATATATCAGTTGATATACTGAATTGGATGAATGTAGAAATGGTCCAAGGTAAATTAAATAAAATAAATGTGCACAAGGCCCCGGGACCAGATGGGTTACACCCTAGAGTTCTTAAAGAGCTTAGTTCAGTTATTTCTGTCCCCCTTTTCATAATATTCAGAGAATCTCTAGTGACTGGTATAGTGCCAAGGGACTGGCGCAGCGCAAATGTGGTGCCTATTTTCAAAAAGGGCTCTAGGTCTTCCCCGGGTAATTATAGACCAGTAAGCTTAACATCCATCTTGGGGAAAATGTTTGAGGGGCTATTGAGGGACTATATACAGGATTATGTGACAATAAATAACATTATAAGTGACAGCCAGCACGGTTTTACTAAGGACAGAATGTGTCAAACTAACCTAATCTGTTTTTATGAAGAGGTGAGCAGAAGCCTAGACAGAGGGGCCGCTGTGGATTTAGTGTTTTTGGACTTTGCAAAGGCATTTGACACTGTCCCCCATAGACGCCTAATGGGTAAATTAAGGACTATAGGTTTAGAAAATATAATTTGTAATTGGATTGAGAATTGGCTCAAGGACGTATCCAGAGGGTTGTGGTCAATGATTCCTTCTCTGAATGGTCACCGGTTATAAGTGGTGTACCCCAGGGTTCAGTGCTGGGACCACTATTATTCAACTTATTTATTAATGATATAGAAGATGGGATTAATAGCACTATTTCTATTTTTGCAGATGACACCAAGCTATGTAATATAGTTCAGTCTATGGAAGATGTTCATGAATTGCAGGCAGATTTAAACAAACTAAGTGTTTGGGCGTCCACTTGGCAGATGAAGTTTAATGTAGATAAATGTAAAGTTATGCATCTGGGTACCAACAACCTGCATGCATCATATGTCCTAGGGGGAGCTATACTGGCAGATTCACTTGTTGAGAAGGATCTGGGTGTACTTGTAAATCATAAACTCAATAACAGCATGCAGTGTCAATCAGCTGCTTCAAAGGCCAGCAGGATATTGTGGTGTATTAAAAGAGGCATGGACTCGCGGGACAGGGATGTAATATTACCACTTTACAAAGCATTAGTGAGGCCTCATCTAGAATATGCAGTCCAGTTCTTGGCTCCAGTTCATAGAAAGGATGCCCTGGAGTTGGAAAAAATACAAAGAAGAGCAACGAAGCTAATTAGGGGCATGGAGAATTTAAGTTATGAGGAAAGATTGAAAGAATTAAACCTATTTAGCCTTGAAAAAAGACGACTAAGGGGGGACATGATTAACTTATATAAATATATTAATGGCACATACAAAAAATATGGTGAAATCCTGTTCCTTGTAAAACCCCCTCAAAAAACAAGGGGGCACTCCCTCCGTCTGGAGAAAAAAAGGTTCAAGCTTCAGGGGCGACAAGGCTTCTTTACAGTGAGAACTGTGAATCTATGGAATAGTCTACCGCAGGAGCTGGTCACAGCAGGGACAGTAGATGGCTTTAAAAAAGGGTTAGATAATTTCCTAGAACAAAAAAATATTAGCTCCTATGTGTAGAAATTTTTCCTTCCCTTTTCCCTTCCCTTGGTTGAACTTGATGGACATGTGTCTTTTTTCAGCCGTACTAACTATGTAACCGCAGTGCTGGAAGTCACAGCTACACTGCTCATCACTGCTGTATAATGTCCTCCATGCTGCTTCCAGTAAGTGTTCTCTCTCACCCCAGTGCTAGGAGTCACAGCTACACTGCTCATCACTGCTGTATAATGTCCTCCATGCTGCTTCCAGTAAGGGCTCTCTCTTACCCCTGTGCTGGCCATCACAGCTACACTGCTGTATAATGTCCCCCCATGCTTCTTCCAGTAAGTGCTCTCTCTCATACCCCAGTGCTGGGAGTCAAAGCTACACTGCTCATCACTGCTGTATAATGTCCATTATGCTGCTTATAGTAAGTGTTCTCTCTCACCCCAGTGCTGGGAGCCACAGCTACACTGCTTATCACTGCTGTATAATGTCCTCCTTGCTGCTTCCATTAAGTGCGCTCTCTCACTGCAGTGCTGGGAGTCGAAGCTACACTGCTCATTACTGCTGAATAATGTCATCCATGCTGCTTCTAGTAAGTGTTCTCCCCCCAGTGCTGGGAGTCACAGCTACAATGCTGTATAATGTCCCCCATGCTGCTTCCAGTAAGTGCTCTCTCTCATACTCCAGTGCTGGGAGTCACAGCTACACTGCACATCACTGCTGTATAATGTCCATTATGCTGCTTATAGTAAGTGTTCTCTCTCACCCCAGTGTTGGGAGTCACAGCTACACTGCTTATCACTGCTGTATAATGTCCTCCATGATGCTTCCATTAAGTGCGCTCTCTCACCGCAGTGCTGGGAGTCACAGCTACACTGCTCATTACTGCTGTATAATGTCTTCCATGCTGCTTCCGGTAAGTGTTCTCTCTCACCCCAGTGCTGAAGTCATAGCTACTCTGCTCATCACTGCTGTATAATGTCCATTATGCTGCTTCCAGTAAGTGCTCTCTCTCTCACCCCAGTGCTGAACTCATAGCTACACTGCTCATCACTGCTGTATAATGTCCTCCATGCTGCTTCCAGTAAGTGCTCTCTCTCACACCAGTGCTGGAAGTCACAGCTACACTGCTTATCACTGCTGTATAATGTCCTCCATGCTTCTTCTAGTAAGTATTATATCTCATCCCAGTGCTGGATTCTTAGCTACACTGCTCATTACTGCTGTTTATTTTTTTTTTTAAACATATTTTTATTGAATTTTTTCACCACAAAAAAAACACAAATCATACAGTAATGCATTGCCATAATAATAAACATTACAAAAAATGTATAAATGAACATGTGATAGTGAATGCTTCCCAGCAAACTAGGTTTGATCTTGGAAGTTATTCCCCATGGGCTATCAGCCCTCCTTCATCTCCTCTATCTCCTCTATCCTTCCCTTCCTTTAACCCCACATGTCGGGTATTCCTGTAAACATTGTTACATAACTTTGCATATCTGCCTAACTTACATAACTAAACAATACACATAACAAATAAGAAATTGGAGCATACATAACAATTGGAGCTTCGTGAAGCAGTTCACCAACTCAGGCAGCTAGTCCGCAAGAATAAAGAAATCCTGCTGTTTAATGTCCTCCATGCTGCTTCCAGTAAGTGTTCTCTCACCCCAGTGCTGGGAGTCACAGCTACACTGCTCATCACTGCTGTATAATGTCCTCCATGCTGCTTCCAGTAAGTGTTCTCTCTCACCCCAGTGCTGGAAGTCACAGATACACTGCTCATCACTGCTGTATAAAGTCCACCATGCTGCTCTTAGGAAGTGTTATTTCTCATCCCAACACTGGATTTTCAGCTATATTGCTCAGTACTGCATGAATGTCCTCCATGCTGCTGGTGCTTCTAGTAAGTGTTATATCTCACCTGAGTGCTACACTTCTCCTTACTGCTGTATAATGTACTCCATGCTGCTGCTTCTAGTAAGTGTAATATATAAGTCCAGTATTGGATTCACAGCTACACTGTTTTTTACTGCTGTATAATATACTCTATGCTGCTGCAGGAAATATATATGATAGATGGGGATAAGGGAGCGGGATTTAGCACCACAACAGTATAGAAGTACTACTCATTACTGCTCTATAATGTCCTCAATGCTTCTTTTATTACGTTTTATTTCTCACCCCAGTGCTGGAGTCACAGCAACACTGCTCATTACTGCTGTATAATGTCCTCCATGCTTCTGTGTCTAGCAAGTGTTATATCTCAACCCAGTGCTGTAGTCACAGCAACACTGCTCATCACTGCTGTATAATGTCCTCCATGCTGCTGTGTCTAGCAATTGTTATATCTCAACCCAGTTGTGGAGTCACAGCTACACTGCACAGTACTGCTGTATAATGTCCTCGATGCTGCTGCTTCTAGGAAGTGTTATGCCTCACCCTAGTGCTGGATTCACAGATATACTGCTCATTACTGCTGTATAATGTACTCCATGCTGCTGCAGCAACTATATATGATAGATGGGAATAGGGGAGCGGGACTTAGCACCACAGCAGTATAGAAGTAATGATAGCACATAGGCTTTACCACTAGCTCAGAGAAAACTGAGAATTAGAGAAAGAGCTTGCAGAAGAGCGCTGCATGCAGTGTTATTCTTGCCATTAAAGCGATGGAAACTATGACGGAACGTCAATGGACCCCTATATAAGGCAGCCCCTTTAAAAGTCAATGGTCTTGATCTATTCATGTTGAGAGACTAAGAGGGACGTTTCATGCTCAAACCCTCATAAATCTAGTCTCAGGGTCCAGGAGCGCTTCCTAAAAAGGAGGTAATGTAATGTCCCGATCCAGCAAAGTCTGCAGGACTTTTGTGATGGACATTCGCCCCCATATATTTTGTGAAGTAAGAGAATCGTAAAACCTCTGATAAAATCCATCCCAGGCAATAAATGCTCCAGTGTGAATGCAGTCTTACCCTATCATGTGACATAGTGCCCTCAGTCTGCTCCATCCGTACGAGAATTCATGAACTGGATGTGGCCTCCTGCATTCTCCTCTGTAACCAGCAGAGGGGAGCAACCACCAATCTCTAGTACCTCAGTGCACATTGTGATTTCTCCAGTAGGGGGCGCTGGTGTGTGCAGTGCCCCGTCCTATATTATACACCACAGATGAGAATAAAAGCAGAATTACATTCAGATCTAAACCATTATTCTACCAGAGCAGTTTAACTTGTTCAGGACCTGGACCGCCCACCCTATATATACATCAGACGGTCAGCAACCAGTTAAGCGGGTCTTCCAGGATTAGACAAACAAGGCTGCTCTCGTCCAGAAACAGCGTTCCACCCATCCACAGGTCGTTAGGAATGCAGCTCTGCTTCATTGCAGTGAATGGGGCTGAGCTGCAATTAATCACACAGCCTGCGGACAGGTGTGGTGCTGGTGCTGTAAGAAGGCAGCCTTTACAACCCATCACGCGGAATATTTTTGTCATCTTTGCCTCCGCTTTTTCCACAACTTTTTATATTTTCCATTGTCATGTTAGATCTAGTTTCTTCTTTGGGGAATATTTTTTTTATGGCTTTTATGTAAATGTTTTGTTTTTTGTCGTTACCTGAACCCTCTCAGTGATATGATAACTTCATTGTGCGGCTCGTTACAATGATGGGGACACTTAATCTCTGTATATTTTCATGTTTTTTTTGGCTTTTATGTTATAATCTCCTTTATGTTGTTTTTTATTTTTTTACTTTTTGTCTCGCTGTGACTTGTACAGGAAATATCTCTATCTAAAAGCCTTGCAATATATCTACTATCTACACATCTCCTCCCGTCACGTGTCCAGGAAATAAAGGGTTAACCCTGATCGTGGGTGGAGTCGTGCAAACAATAACTTTACAGTTTGGGTCTGGAGCCACGGAGTCCTGTCTTCCCCCGTTTTGAGTCGTCATTAGTACAAGACTTGAAAAGCGCAGGAGACTCATCGGTGGGCGTTGTTTTATTTATTGTGTTGTTTTACTGCCATGGCACGTTTTACCGGGCTGTCAAAAAATGGAACAAGCCCTATTTTGGTGGCAGGAAGCATCTCCCGTTGATATAGAAGGAAGGAAGCGTCTCGCATTGATATAGATGGCAGGAAGTGTCTACCGTTGATATAGATGGCAGGAAGCGTCTCAAGGTTATATAGGTGGCAGGAAGCATCTCCACATGAGGTAGATGGAAGGAAGCGTCTCCAGGTGAGGTAGATGGAAGGAAGCGTCTCGCGTTGATATAGATGGCAGGAAGCGTCTCCCGTTGATATAGATGGCAGGAAGCGTCTCCCGTTAATATAGATGGCAGGAAGCGTCTCCCGTTGATATATATGTGGGGAAGCATCTCCCGTTGATATAGATGGAAGGAAGCATCTCCCGTTGATATAAATGGAGGGAAGCATCTCCTGTTGATATAGATGGCAGGAAGCGTATCCCTTTGATATAGATGACAGGAAGCGTCTCCCGTTGATATAGATGGAAGGAAGCATCTCCCGTTGATATAAATGGAGGGAAGCATCTCCTGTTGATATAGATGGCAGGAAGCGTATCCCTTTGATATAGATGACAGGAAGCGTCTCCCGTTGATATAGATGGAAGGAAGCGTCTCCCATTGATATAGATGGCAGGAAGCATCTCCCGTTATATAGATGGCACTAAGCATCTCCCGTTGATAAAGATGGAAGGAAGCGTCTCCCGTTGATATAGATGGCAGGAAGCGTGTCCCGTTGATACAGATGGCAGCAAGCGTCTCCCGTTGATATAAATGGCAGGAAGCATCTCCCATTGATATAGATGGCAGGAAGCATCTCCCATTGATATAGATGGCAGGAAGCATCCCCAGGTGATATAGATGTCAGGAAGCATCTCCCTTTGATGTAGATGACAGGAAGCGTCTCCCGTTAACATAGAGGGCAGGAAGCGTCTCCCGTTGATATAGATGGCAGGAAGCGTCTACCGTTTATATAGATGGCAGGAAGCATCTCCCGTTGATGTAGATGGCAGGAAGGGTCTCCCATTGATGTAGATGGCAGGAAGCGTCTCCCGTTGATGTAGATGGCAGGAAGCGTCTCCCGTTGATGTAGATGGCAGGAAGCGTCTCCCGTTGATGTAGATGACAGGAAGCGTCTCCCGTTGATATAGATGGCAGGAAGCGTCTCCCGTTGATATAGATGGCAGGAAGCGTCTTACGGTGATATAGATGGCAGGAAGCGTCTCCCGTTGATATAGATGGCAGGAAGCGTCTCACGGTGATATAGATGGAAGGTAGCGTCTCCTGTTGATATAGATGGCAGGAAGCCTCTCCCATCGATATAGATGGCAGGAAGCCTCTCCAGGTCACATAGATGGCCGGAAGTGTCTCCCGTTGATACTGATGGCAGGAAGCGTCTCCCATTGATTCAGATGGCAGGAAGCGTCTCCCATTGATACAGATGGAAGGAAGCGCCTACCGTTGATACAGATGGCAGGAAGCGTCTCCGGGTAATATAGGTGGCAGGAAGCGTCTCCTGTTGATATAGATGGCAGGAAGCCTCTCCCATCGATATAGATGGCAGGAAGCCTCTCCAGGTCACATAGATGGCCGGAAGTGTCTCCTGTTGATACAGATGGCAGGAAGTGTCTCCCATTGATACAGATGGCAGGAAGCGTCTCCCATTGATACAGATGGAAGGAAGCGCCTCCCGTCGATACAGATGGCAGGAAGCGTCTCTCATTGATGTAGATGGCAGGAAGCGTCTCCAGGTGATATAGATGGAAGGTAGCGTTTCCCGTTGATATAGATGGCGGGAAGCGTCTCCCGTTGATATAGGTGGCAGGAAGCGTCTCCCGTGTATATAGATGGCAGGAAGCGTCTCTCGTTGATGTAGATGGCAGGAAGCGTCTCACGGTGATATAGATGGCAGGAAGCGTCTCCCGTTGATATAGATGGCAGGAAGCGTCTCACGGTGATATAGATGGAAGGTAGCGTTTCCCGTTGATATAGATGGCAGGAAGCATCTCCCGTTGATATAGATGGCAGGAAGCGTCTCCCGTTGATAATGATGGCAGGAAGTGTCTCCCGTTGATATAGATGGCAGGAAGCGTCTCCCGTTGATATAGATGGCAGGAGGCGTCTTCCATTGATATAGATGGAAGAAAATGTCTCCCGTTGATATAGATGGAAGGAAATGTCTCCCGTTGATATAGATGTCAGGAAGCGTCTCCCGTTGATGTAGATGGCAGGAAGCGTCTCCCGTTGATGTAGATGGCAGGAAGCGTCTCCCATTGATATAGATGACAGGAAGCGTCTCCCATTTATATAGATGGCAGGAAGCGTCTCCCGTTGATATAGATGGCAGGAAGCGTCTCCCGTTGACATAGATGGCAGGAAGCGTCTCCCGTTGATATAGAGGGCAGGAAGCGTCTCCCGTTGATATAGATGGCAGGAAGCGTCTTTGGGTGATATAGATGGCAGGAAGCGTCTTCGGGTGATATAGATGGCAGGAAGCGTCTCCCGTTGATATAGATGGAAGGAAGCGTCTCCCGTTAATATAGATGGAAGGAAGTGTCTCCCGTTGATATAGATGGAAGGAAGCGTCTCCCGTTGATATAGATTGCAGGAAGCGTCTCCCGATGACATATATGGAGGGAAGCGTCTCCCGTTGATATAGATGGCAGGAAGCGTCTCCCGGTGATATAGATGGCAGGAAGCGTCTAGAATTGATAAAGATGTCAGGATGCATCTCCCGGTGATATAGATGGCAGGAAGCATCTCCCGTTGATACAGATGGAAGGAAGTGTCTCTCATTGACATAGATGGCAGGAAGCGTCTCCCATTGATATAGATGGCAGGAGACGTCTCCCGTTGATAAAGATGGCAGGAAGCGTCACCCATTGACATAGATGGCAGGAAGCGTCTCCCGTTGATATAGATGACAGGAAGCGTCTCCCATTGATATAGGTGGCAGGAAGTATCTCCCGTAGATATAGGTGGCAGGAAGCGTCTCCCGTTGATATAGATGGCAGGAAGCGTCTGCCATTAATATAGATGGCAGGATGCGTCTCCCGTTGATATAGATGGCAGGAAGCGTCTCCTGTTGATATAGATAGCAGGAAGCCTGTCCCATTGATATAGATGGCAGGAAGCCTCTCCAGGTCTTACAGATGGCTGGAAGCGTCTCCCGTTGATATAGATGGCAGGAAGCGTCTCCCGTTGATATAGATGGCAGGAAGCGTCTCCCGTTGATATAGATGACAGGAAGCATCTTCCGTTGATATAGATGGCAGGAAGAGACTCCCGTTGATATAGGTGTCAGGAAGCGGCTCCCATTGATATAGATGGCAGGAAGCGTCTCCCGTTGATATAGATAGCAGGAAGCGTCTCCCGTTGATATAGGTGTCAGGAAGCGGCTCCCGTTGATATAGATGGCAGGAAGCGTCTCCCATTTTGGTAGATGGAAGATAGCATCTCCTGTTGATATAGATGGCAGGAAGTGTCTCATGTTAATCTAGATGGAAGGCAGGGTCTCCATGTGAGATAGATAAAAGGATAGATAGATAGATAGATAGATAGATAGATAGATAGATAGATAGATAGATAGATAGATAGATAGATAGATAGATAGGAAGAGTCTTCCGTTGCACTAAATTGAAGGAAGTGTCTCCCGATAAGATAAATGGAAGGAAGCGTCTCAAGTTGAGGTAGATGGAAGGCAGTGTCTCCCGGTGAGATTGATAAAAGGAAGCATAACTAATTGGGATAGATAGAAGGAAGAGTCTACTGTTGCACGATATGGAAAGAAGCGTCTCCCAATAAGATAGGTGGAAGGAAGTGTCACACGTTGAGGTAGATGGAAGTCAGTGTCTCCCGGTGAGATATATAAAAGGAAGTGTCTCCCATTGAGATAGGTGGAAGTAAGCATCTCCCATTAAGGTAGATGGAAGGAAGTTTTCCCACATATCGAGGACAGAAACCCGTTGATATAGATGAAAGGAAGTGTCTCCCATTGATATAGATGGACTGAAGCTTTTCCCACTTAGGGAGGACAGAAACCTGCCGTGTAGCAGAAGGGAAGTGTCTACTGTTGAGGTAGATGGTAGGGAGCATTTTTCTGCTAAGATAGATGGAAGGAAGCGTTTCCCTTTGAGGTAGATGGAAGGAAGCGTCTTTCGTTGAGGTAGATGATAGGAAGTGTCTCCCATTCCACTAGATAGAAGGAAGCGTCTTCTAATGAAGAAGATGGAAGAGAGCATCTCACGTTGAGGTAGAAGGAAGGAAGAATCTCCAGATGAGGTGGATAGAAGTAATGTGTCTCCCATTGAAGTAGATGTAAGGAAGCATCCCGTTAAGGTAGATAGGAAGAAATGTCTCCCCTTGAAGTACATGGAAGGAAACGTCTCTGATTCAGGATTCAGGTAGATGAAAGGAAGTTTCCCACTTAGGGAGGACAGAAACCTACCATGGAGCAGAAATGAAGCGTCTACTGTTAAGGTATATGGAAGAAAGCATTTCCCTTTGAGGTAGATGGAAGGCAGCATTTCCAGCTAAGGTAGATGGATGGGAACGTTTCCCATTGAGCTAGACAGTAGGAAGCTTCTTCCGTTCCACTAGGTAGATGGAAAGAAGCGTCTCCCGTTGATATAGATGGCAGGAAGCGTCTCCTGGTGATATAGGTGGCAGGAAGCGTCTCCAGGTGATATAGATGGCAGGAAACGTCTCCCGTTGATATAGATGGCAGGAAGCGTCTCCCGTTAATATAGATGGCAGGAAGCGTCTCCAGTTGATATAGATGGCAGGAAGCGACTCCCGTTGATATAGATGGCAGGAAGCGACTCCCGTTGATAAAGATGCCAGGAAGCGTCTCCCGTTGACATAGATGGCAGGAAGCGTCTCCCGTTGATATAGAGGGCAGGAAGCGTCTCCCGTTGATATAGATGGCAGGAAGCGTCTTCGGGTGATATAGATGGCAGGAAGCGTCTTCGGGTGATATAGATGGCAGGAAGCGTCTCCCGTTGATATAGATGGAAGGAAGCGTCTCCCGTTAATATAGATGGAAGGAAGTGTCTCCCGTTGATATAGATGGAAGGAAGCGTCTCCCGTTGATATAGATTGCAGGAAGCGTCTCCCGATGACATATATGGAGGGAAGCGTCTCCCGTTGATATAGATGGCAGGAAGCGTCTCCCGGTGATATAGATGGCAGGAAGCGTCTAGAATTGATAAAGATGTCAGGATGCATCTCCCGGTGATATAGATGGCAGGAAGCATCTCCCGTTGATACAGATGGAAGGAAGTGTCTCTCATTGATATAGATGGCAGGAAGCGTCTCCCATTGATATAGATGGCAGGAGACGTCTCCCGTTGATAAAGATGGCAGGAAGCGTCACCCATTGATATAGATGGCAGGAAGCGTCTCCCGTTGATATAGATGACAGGAAGCGTCTCCCATTGATATAGGTGGCAGGAAGTATCTCCCGTTGATATAGGTGGCAGGAAGCGTCTCCCGTTGATATAGATGGCAGGAAGCGTCTGCCATTAATATAGATGGCAGGATGCGTCTCCCGTTGATATAGGTGGCAGGAAGCGTCTCCTGTTGATATAGATAGCAGGAAGCCTGTCCCATTGATATAGATGGCAGGAAGCCTCTCCAGGTCTTACAGATGGCTGGAAGCGTCTCCCGTTGATATAGGTGTCAGGAAGCGGCTCCCATTGATATAGATGGCAGGAAGCGTCTCCCGTTGATATAGATAGCAGGAAGCGTCTCCCGTTGATATAGGTGTCAGGAAGCGGCTCCCGTTGATATAGATGGCAGGAAGCGTCTCCCATTTTGGTAGATGGAAGATAGCATCTCCTGTTGATATAGATGGCAGGAAGTGTCTCATGTTAATCTAGATGGAAGGCAGGGTCTCCATGTGAGATAGATAAAAGGATAGATAGATAGATAGATAGATAGATAGATAGATAGATAGATAGATAGATAGATAGATAGATAGATAGATAGATAGATAGATAGATAGATAGATAGATAGATAGATGATAGGAAGAGTCTTCCGTTGCACTAAATTGAAGGAAGTGTCTCCCGATAAGATAAATGGAAGGAAGCGTCTCAAGTTGAGGTAGATGGAAGGCAGTGTCTCCCGGTGAGATTGATAAAAGGAAGCATAACTAATTGGGATAGATAGAAGGAAGAGTCTACTGTTGCACGATATGGAAAGAAGCGTCTCCCAATAAGATAGGTGGAAGGAAGTGTCACACGTTGAGGTAGATGGAAGTCAGTGTCTCCCGGTGAGATATATAAAAGGAAGTGTCTCCCATTGAGATAGGTGGAAGTAAGCATCTCCCATTAAGGTAGATGGAAGGAAGTTTTCCCACATATCGAGGACAGAAACCCGTTGATATAGATGAAAGGAAGTGTCTCCCATTGATATAGATGGACTGAAGCTTTTCCCACTTAGGGAGGACAGAAACCTGCCGTGTAGCAGAAGGGAAGTGTCTACTGTTGAGGTAGATGGTAGGGAGCATTTTTCTGCTAAGATAGATGGAAGGAAGCGTTTCCCTTTGAGGTAGATGGAAGGAAGCGTCTTTCGTTGAGGTAGATGATAGGAAGTGTCTCCCATTCCACTAGATAGAAGGAAGCGTCTTCTAATGAAGAAGATGGAAGAGAGCATCTCACGTTGAGGTAGAAGGAAGGAAGAATCTCCAGATGAGGTGGATAGAAGTAATGTGTCTCCCATTGAAGTAGATGTAAGGAAGCATCCCGTTAAGGTAGATAGGAAGAAATGTCTCCCCTTGAAGTACATGGAAGGAAACGTCTCTGATTCAGGATTCAGGTAGATGAAAGGAAGTTTCCCACTTAGGGAGGACAGAAACCTACCATGGAGCAGAAATGAAGCGTCTACTGTTAAGGTATATGGAAGAAAGCATTTCCCTTTGAGGTAGATGGAAGGCAGCATTTCCAGCTAAGGTAGATGGATGGGAACGTTTCCCATTGAGCTAGACAGTAGGAAGCTTCTTCCGTTCCACTAGGTAGATGGAAAGAAGCGTCTCCCGTTGATATAGATGGCAGGAAGCGTCTCCTGGTGATATAGGTGGCAGGAAGCGTCTCCAGGTGATATAGATGGCAGGAAACGTCTCCCGTTGATATAGATGGCAGGAAGCGTCTCCCGTTAATATAGATGGCAGGAAGCGTCTCCAGTTGATATAGATGGCAGGAAGCGACTCCCGTTGATATAGATGGCAGGAAGCGACTCCCGTTGATAAAGATGCCAGGAAGCGTCTCCCGTTGACATAGATGGCAGGAAGCGTCTCCCGTTGATATAGAGGGCAGGAAGCGTCTCCCGTTGATATAGATGGCAGGAAGCGTCTTCGGGTGATATAGATGGCAGGAAGCGTCTTCGGGTGATATAGATGGCAGGAAGCGTCTCCCGTTGATATAGATGGAAGGAAGCGTCTCCCGTTAATATAGATGGAAGGAAGTGTCTCCCGTTGATATAGATGGAAGGAAGCGTCTCCCGTTGATATAGATTGCAGGAAGCGTCTCCCGATGACATATATGGAGGGAAGCGTCTCCCGTTGATATAGATGGCAGGAAGCGTCTCCCGGTGATATAGATGGCAGGAAGCGTCTAGAATTGATAAAGATGTCAGGATGCATCTCCCGGTGATATAGATGGCAGGAAGCATCTCCCGTTGATACAGATGGAAGGAAGTGTCTCTCATTGATATAGATGGCAGGAAGCGTCTCCCATTGATATAGATGGCAGGAGACGTCTCCCGTTGATAAAGATGGCAGGAAGCGTCACCCATTGATATAGATGGCAGGAAGCGTCTCCCGTTGATATAGATGACAGGAAGCGTCTCCCATTGATATAGGTGGCAGGAAGTATCTCCCGTTGATATAGGTGGCAGGAAGCGTCTCCCGTTGATATAGATGGCAGGAAGCGTCTGCCATTAATATAGATGGCAGGATGCGTCTCCCGTTGATATAGGTGGCAGGAAGCGTCTCCTGTTGATATAGATAGCAGGAAGCCTGTCCCATTGATATAGATGGCAGGAAGCCTCTCCAGGTCTTACAGATGGCTGGAAGCGTCTCCCGTTGATATAGGTGTCAGGAAGCGGCTCCCATTGATATAGATGGCAGGAAGCGTCTCCCGTTGATATAGATAGCAGGAAGCGTCTCCCGTTGATATAGGTGTCAGGAAGCGGCTCCCGTTGATATAGATGGCAGGAAGCGTCTCCCATTTTGGTAGATGGAAGATAGCATCTCCTGTTGATATAGATGGCAGGAAGTGTCTCATGTTAATCTAGATGGAAGGCAGGGTCTCCATGTGAGATAGATAAAAGGATAGATAGATAGATAGATAGATAGATAGATAGATAGATAGATAGATAGATAGATAGATAGATAGATAGATAGATAGATAGATAGATAGATAGATAGATGATAGGAAGAGTCTTCCGTTGCACTAAATTGAAGGAAGTGTCTCCCGATAAGATAAATGGAAGGAAGCGTCTCAAGTTGAGGTAGATGGAAGGCAGTGTCTCCCGGTGAGATTGATAAAAGGAAGCATAACTAATTGGGATAGATAGAAGGAAGAGTCTACTGTTGCACGATATGGAAAGAAGCGTCTCCCAATAAGATAGGTGGAAGGAAGTGTCACACGTTAAGGTAGATGGAAGGCAGCGTCTCCCGGTGAGATATATAAAAGGAAATGTCTCCCATTGAGATAGGTGGAAGTAAGCATCTCCCATTAAAGGTAGATGGAAGGAAGTTTTCCCACATATCGAGGACAGAAACCCGTTGATATAGATGAAAGGAAGTGTCTCCCATTGATATAGATGGACTGAAGCTTTTCCCACTTAGGGAGGACAGAAACCTGCCGTGGAGCAGAAGGGAAGTGTCTACTGTTGAGGTAGATGGTAGGGAGCATTTTTCTGCTAAGATAGATGGAAGGAAGCGTTTCCCTTTGAGGTAGATGGAAGGAAGCGTCTTTCGTTGAGGTAGATGATAGGAAGTGTCTCCCATTCCACTAGATAGAAGGAAGCGTCTTCTAATGAAGAAGATGGAAGAGAGCATCTCACGTTGAGGTAGAAGGAAGGAAGAATCTCCAGATGAGGTGGATAGAAGTAATGTGTCTCCCATTGAAGTAGATGAAAGGAAGCATCCCGTTAAGGTAGATAGGAAGAAATGTCTCCCCTTGAAGTAGATGGAAGGAAACGTCTCTGATTCAGGATTCAGGTAGATGAAAGGAAGTTTCCCACTTAGGGAGGACAGAAACCTACCATGGAGCAGAAATGAAGCGTCTACTGTTAAGGTATATGGAAGAAAGCATTTCCCTTTGAGGTAGATGGAAGGCAGCATTTCCAGCTAAGGTAGATGGATGGGAACGTTTCCCATTGAGCTAGACAGTAGGAAGCTTCTTCCGTTCCACTAGGTAGATGGAAAGAAGCGTCTCCCGTTGATATAGATGGCAGGAAGCGTCTCCTGGTGATATAGGTGGCAGGAAGCGTCTCCAGGTGATATAGATGGCAGGAAACGTCTCCCGTTGATATAGATGGCAGGAAGCGTCTGCCGTTAATATAGATGGCAGGAAGCGTCTCCCGTTGATATAGATGGCAGGAAGCGACTCCCGTTGATATAGATGGCAGGAAGCGACTCCCGTTGATAAAGATGCCAGGAAGCGTCTCCCGTTGACATAGATGGCAGGAAGCGTCTCCCGTTGATATAGATGGCAGGAAGCGACTCCCGTTGATATAGAGGGCAGGAAGCGTCTCCCGTTGATATAGATGGCAGGAAGCGTCTTCGGGTGATATAGATGGCAGGAAGCGTCTTCGGGTGATATAGATGGCAGGAAGCGTCTCCCGTTGATATAGATGGAAGGAAGCGTCTCCCGTTAATATAGATGGAAGGAAGTGTCTCCCGTTGATATAGATGGAAGGAAGCGTCTCCCGTTGATATAGATTGCAGGAAGCGTCTCCCGATGACATATATGGAGGGAAGCGTCTCCCGTTGATATAGATGGCAGGAAGCGTCTCCCGGTGATATAGATGGCAGGAAGCGTCTAGAATTGATAAAGATGTCAGGATGCATCTCCCGGTGATATAGATGGCAGGAAGCATCTCCCGTTGATACAGATGGAAGGAAGTGTCTCTCATTGATATAGATGGCAGGAAGCGTCTCCCATTGATATAGATGGCAGGAGACGTCTCCCGTTGATAAAGATGGCAGGAAGCGTCACCCATTGATATAGATGGCAGGAAGCGTCTCCCGTTGATATAGATGACAGGAAGCGTCTCCCATTGATATAGGTGGCAGGAAGTATCTCCCGTTGATATAGGTGGCAGGAAGCGTCTCCCGTTGATATAGATGGCAGGAAGCGTCTGCCATTAATATAGATGGCAGGATGCGTCTCCCGTTGATATAGATGGCAGGAAGCGTCTCCTGTTGATATAGATAGCAGGAAGCCTGTCCCATTGATATAGATGGCAGGAAGCCTCTCCAGGTCTTACAGATGGCTGGAAGCGTCTCCCGTTGATATAGATGGCAGGAAGCGTCTCCCGTTGATATAGATGGCAGGAAGCGTCTCCCGTTGATATAGATGACAGGAAGCATCTTCCGTTGATATAGATGGCAGGAAGAGACTCCCGTTGATATAGGTGTCAGGAAGCGGCTCCCATTGATGTAGATGGCAGGAAGCGTCTCCCGTTGATATAGATAGCAGGAAGCGTCTCCCGTTGATATAGGTGTCAGGAAGCGGCTCCCGTTGATATAGATGGCAGGAAGCGTCTCCCATTTTGGTAGATGGAAGATAGCATCTCCTGTTGATATAGATGGCAGGAAGTGTCTCATGTTAATCTAGATGGAAGGCAGGGTCTCCATGTGAGATAGATAAAAGGATAGATAGATAGATAGATAGATAGATAGATAGATAGATAGATAGATAGATAGATAGATAGATAGATAGATAGATAGATAGATAGATAGATAGATAGATAGATAGATAGGAAGAGTCTTCCGTTGCACTAAATTGAAGGAAGTGTCTCCCGATAATATAAATGGAAGGAAGCGTCTCAAGTTGAGGTAGATGGAAGGCAGTGTCTCCCGGTGAGATTGATAAAAGGAAGCATAACTAATTGGGATAGATAGAAGGAAGAGTCTACTGTTGCACGATATGGAAAGAAGCGTCTCCCAATAAGATAGGTGGAAGGAAGTGTCACACGTTGAGGTAGATGGAAGGCAGCGTCTCCCGGTGAGATATATAAAAGGAAGTGTCTCCCATTGAGATAGGTGGAAGTAAGCATCTCCCATTAAGGTAGATGGAAGGAAGTTTTCCCACATATCGAGGACAGAAACCCGTTGATATAGATGAAAGGAAGTGTCTCCCATTGATATAGATGGACTGAAGCTTTTCCCACTTAGGGAGGACAGAAACCTGCCGTGTAGCAGAAGGGAAGTGTCTACTGTTGAGGTAGATGGTAGGGAGCATTTTTCTGCTAAGATAGATGGAAGGAAGCGTTTCCCTTTGAGGTAGATGGAAGGAAGCGTCTTTCGTTGAGGTAGATGATAGGAAGTGTCTCCCATTCCACTAGATAGAAGGAAGCGTCTTCTAATGAAGAAGATGGAAGAGAGCATCTCACGTTGAGGTAGAAGGAAGGTAGAATCTCCAGATGAGGTGGATAGAAGTAATGTGTCTCCCATTGAAGTAGATGAAAGGAAGCATCCCGTTAAGGTAGATAGGAAGAAATGTCTCCCCTTGAAGTAGATGGAAGGAAACGTCTCTGATTCAGGATTCAGGTAGATGAAAGGAAGTTTCCCACTTAGGGAGGACAGAAACCTACCATGGAGCAGAAATGAAGCGTCTACTGTTAAGGTATATGGAAGAAAGCATTTCCCTTTGAGGTAGATGGAAGGCAGCATTTCCAGCTAAGGTAGATGGATGGGAACGTTTCCCATTGAGCTAGACAGTAGGAAGCTTCTTCCGTTCCACTAGGTAGATGGAAAGAAGCGTCTCCCGTTGATATAGATGGCAGGAAGTGTCTCCTGGTGATATAGGTGGCAGGAAGCGTCTCCAGGTGATATAGATGGCAGGAAACGTCTCCCGTTGATATAGATGGCAGGAAGCGTCTGCCGTTAATATAGATGGCAGGAAGCGTCTCCCGTTGATATAGATGGCAGGAAGCGACTCCCGTTGATATAGATGGCAGGAAGCGACTCCCGTTGATAAAGATGCCAGGAAGCGTCTCCCGTTGATATAGATGGCAGGAAGCGACTCCCGTTGATATAGATGGCAGGAAGCGACTCCCGTTGATATAGATGGCAGGAAGCGACTCCCGTTGATATAGATGGCAGGAAGCGACTCCCGTTGATATAGATGGCAGGAAGCGTCTCCCGTTGATTTAGATGGCAGGAAGCGTCTCCCGTTGATATAGATGGCAGGAAGCGTCTCCCGTTGATATAGATGGCAGGAAGCGTCTCCCGTTGATATAGATCACAGGAAGCGTCTCCCGTTGATATAGGTGGCAGGAAGCGTCTGCCGTTAATATAGATGGCAGGAAGCGACTCCCGTTGATATAGATGGCAGGAAGCGACTCCCATTGATATAGATGGCAGGAAGCGACTCCCGTTGATATAGATGGCAAGAGAGACTCCCATTGATATAGATGGCAGGAAGCGTCTCCCGTTGATATAGATGGCAGGAAGCGTCTCCCGTTGATATAGATGGAAGGAAGCGTCTCCCGTTGATATAGATGGCAGGAAGCGACTCCCGTTGATATAGATGGCAAGAAGCGACTCCCGTTGATATAGATGGCAGGAAGCGTCTCCCGTTGATATAGATGGCAGGAAGAGTCTCCCATTGATATAGGTGGGAGGAAGCGTCTCCCGTTGATATAGGTGGCAGGAAGCGTCTCCCGTTGATATAGGTGGCAGGAAGCGTCTCCCGTTGACATAGGTGGCAGGAAGCGTCTCCCGTTGATATAGGTGGCAGGAAGCGTCTCCCGTTGATATAGGTGGCAGGAAGCGTCTCCCGTTGATATAGGTGGCAGGAAGAGTCTCCCATTGATATAGGTGGGAGGAAGCGTCTCCCGTTGATATAGGTGGCAGGAAGCGTCTCCCGTTGATATAGGTGGCAGGAAGTGTCTCCCGTTGATATAGGTGGCAAGAAGCGTCTCCCGTTGATATAGGTGGCACTCTACTTTCAGTGTGCAGTTTTCATGTTTTCTACACTTATATATTGTATTTTGTGTGGATTTTAGTTTTTATAATTTGTTTGTTATCACAGGTTGTTTGACAGTCGTGTTTTACCTTCTGCCCCCAGAAGCTTACACTCTAGTCCTCCTCTCCCGCTGTCCAGCTTCCTGCTTGCTTCCGCTCTGCGGAGCTCGGCTGCATTTCTTGGAAGGAGAGCGCGATCTTTGGAACGTCTGGGACACCTTTGCTCCTAAGCTGCTTTAACACTCTGAGCTCTGCATTTAGTGTTGTTGTGGCGAGGAGCCAGTGTACACAGTGCTGTGCAAACTAGAACACGGACATGTAATCCGTGACCCAAAGAGCTTCCGCTCTACATCCCTGCGCCAGGCCAGAGGCCGATGCATAATGAAGGTCGCGTCAAGGTCACATGACAATCCAACTGCAGCCTGGAGGCGCTGTACGAAGTTTATCTATAGTTTGTTTTATGTTCATACTCCCAGTATGTGATCAAATTTATTATGTATTAACACTGCACAGTACGACTTCTCCTGTCCTGTATACTGGGTGTAATTCTCAGTATCTGTATTATTCTGTATATATATATACTGCACAGTACCACTTCTCCTGTCCTGTATACTGGGTGTAATTCTCAGTATCTGTATTATTCTGTATATATGGACACTGCACAGCACCACTTCTCCTGTCCTGTATACTGGGTGTAATTCTCAGTATCTGTATTATTCTGTATATATGGACACTGCACAGTACCACTTCTCCTGTCCTGTATACTGGGTGTAATTATTAGTATCTATATTATTCTGTATATATACACTGCACAGTACCACTTCTCCTGTCCTGTATAGTGGGTGTAATTCTCAGTATCTGTATTATTCTGTGTATATATACACTGCACAGTACCACTTCTCCTGTCCTGTATACTGGGTGTAATTCTCAGTATCTGTATTATTCTGTATATATATACACTGCACAGTACCACTTCTCCTGTCCTGTATACTGGGTGTAATTATTAGTATCTATATTATTCTGTATATATACCCTGCACAGTACCACTTCTCCTGTCCTGTATACTGGGTGTAATTCTCAGTATCTGTATTATTCTGTATATATATACACTGCACAGTACCACTTCTCCTGTCCTGTATACAGGGTGTAATTCTCAGTATCTGTATTATTCTGTATATATACACTGCACAGTACCACTTCTCCTGTCCTGTATACTGGGTGTAATTCTCAGTATCTGTATTATTCTGTGTGTATATATATATACACTGCACAGTACCACTTCTCCTGTCCTGTATACTGGGTGTAATTCTCAGTATCTGTATTATTCTGTATATATGGACACTGCACAGTACCACTCCTCCTATCCTGTATACTGGGTGTAATTCTCAGTATCTGTATTATTCTGTATATATGGACACTGCACAGTACCACTTCTCCTGTCCTGTATACTGGGTGTAATTCTCAGTATCTGTATTATTCTGTATATATGGACACTGCACAGTACCACTTCTCCTGTCCTGTATACTGGGTGTAATTCTCAGTATCTGTATTATTCTGTATATATATACACTGCACAGTACCACTTCTCCTGTCCTGTATACTGGGTGTAATTCTCAGTATCTGTATTATTCTGTATATATGGACACTGCACAGTACCACTTCTCCTGTCCTGTATACTGGGTGTAATTCTCAGTATCTGTATTATTCTGTATATATATACACTGCACAGTACCACTTCTTCTGTCCTGTATACTGGGTGTAATTCTCAGTATCTGTATTATTCTGTGTATATGGACACTGCACAGTGCCACTTCTCCTGTCCTGTATACTGGGTGTAATTATTAGTATCTGTATTATTCTGTATATATATACACTGCACAGTACCACTTCTCCTGTCCTGCATGCTGGGTGTAATTCTCAGTATCTGTATTATTCTGTATAAATAGACACTGCACAGTACCACTTCTCCTGTCCTGTATACTGGGTGTAATTCTCAGTATCTGTATTATTCTGTATATATACACTGCATAGTACGACTTCTCCTGTCCTGTATTTTGGTTGTAATTCTCAGTATCTGTATTATTATGTATACATACACACTGCACAGTACCACTTCTCCTGTCCTGTATACTGGGTGTAATTCTCAGTATCTGTATTATTCTGTATATATGGACACTGCACAGCACCACTTCTCCTGTCCTGTATACTGGGTGTAATTCTCAGTATCTGTATTATTCTGTATATATGGACACTGCACAGTACCACTTCTCCTGTCCTGTATACTGGGTGTAATTCTCAGTATCTGTATTATTCTGTATATACACTGCACAGTACCACTTCTCCTGTCCTGTATACTTGGTGTAATTCTTCTATGATATGTGAGAATTTCGCTCGTGTTTTTCCTCAGTTTTTGGATGTTTTTGTGGTAAAGTTTCTTCTGGGGTCAGTTGCTGCTTTGGAACTTTCTGGTCCGGAACGTGCTCTGCTAGTTTGGACTTTGTGGTCTTCTTCCAGGGCATATATGGGGGGGCACTTATTTTTCAAGGCATGACGTCTCTGTTTTTTTCGCATTTGTTTTTGGTCCCTCCAGTTCTTGTTTTTGTGGTCCCGTGGACAGGGAGGACCTCTGAGCTCCACACATCCGGAGCTTTATTCTTCGGAGGTTTTGTGCCTCTCAGGAAAGATTTTTAACCACAATAATAAAGTTCAGGGTGTTTTTCTGTGAGGGACTGGGAGATATTTTCATAATCTGGAAGGTTTCAGAATATTTGGGTGGAAGGTCCCACCAGGAATCCTGTGCCAATCCTGAGCTTCTACCAAACGCTGCCGGCTACAATTCCTGTGTCCTTTTTTAAGGCCATCACCTGCACCTTCCACTCTTTCTTTTGGGGCAGTGAAGCAGCCGGGGTCAGGCGCCCCCTCCTCGCATGCAAAAAAAGAGGGTGCATCGTCCTCCCCGGCCTTAAATCTTGAAGCTCATTCGTCCCAGGGGTATAAGGCCATAGCCAGTTAGAACCGTGGCTTCCCTCGTGCAGTCCCCGATCTTCCTATCTCCTGACCCTTGTTTTTGGTTCTGGTTTCAAGTTCCCTCTAAGGGTCGATGGATGACCTGATCCTGGGTCTCTGCCGGCCGATTTCATGCCCCCCACTTTGCGGAGGGGGTAAACTGGCCATTATGTTACTCGTTGACATCCATTTGGGATCCTCTTCTACTGGGAACATGGGGATTGCTTCTACTGACACTCCTTCTCTAAGCTTCGACCTCGGTAGATGTTTGTATGGGACAACACTCCCTGTCGGGGCTGTTAGGATTAATTCTGGCTCCGGGACAACGGCTCCACACATTTGTTCTTACACACAAGTCCCCTATAAGTTGGCCATTCCAACAAGGTGGCGTCAAGTACTCTCATTAGTAGAGGGTGCCCACCCAATGACATCCACTCATGCCGGAAATTGACTGGTTGAAGGTGCGGTGATGCGGGTGGGTACTTTCTTCAGAATTTCTGGTCGTGTAATGCTCTTTCCCCTTTCTGGAAGAACATACAAGTCATACACGTTATTTCGGGGGTTGACCATGGACCTGCCCTGTTCCTCCTCCTCCGATCTCTCCTCCGCATCCTGGTGTTGATGGCTCAGATGTGTAGTCCTCTTCTGTGGAACAAACCAGATCCACCATCCAAGTCGCATCGGTTTTCAATGTTAATGATGTCATGACACATATGACAAATTCTATAAAACCTGGGACCACTGGATGGGCTTCCCGAAGTCCTTGGAATTTCCGGGACTTCCTCCACTATTCAGCCGGAATGGGATCCCGTACAGGAGCTTATCATCCAGTCTGAACTCCACTCTGGAGGCCACCGCAGCTTTCTCTCTCCCATAACTCCCTTTATTCCCTACCTTCTACGTTGTTCCTCCATGATTGGGTGGTACCGGAGTGGGAGTTGGAATACCCCCTACCCTCAGCTTTTTTTTATATAGCTTACATGTATTTAACTACTGCTGCACTTGTGACAATTTCTGCCGTATTTTTCGTACTGTTTGAGGGTTGCACGTCGCGTGGAGATGGCTCCTACTTGTAATACTGCTTCTGTTGATATATATATATATATATATATATACATATATAATCACACACACACACACACACGGGGGATAATAATAATTTTTTACATTCTATATTTTAGGTTTGTTTAAACATATCAGAAGTGTGAATATTGTCCAGGCGAAGAGATCTCCAGAAACGGCGGGTAGTAAAAGGGTTACGGTGGGTTCACAACAGCTAATAAATTATCCTGGACTACGACACAAAACGATTGTCCTCTGTCTGGACGCCTCTAGATCGTGGTCACTATTCTTGCAACGGACTACTCCAGCGCTGTATACAACACGTCTATGCAGCCACAGATAAATGACACCCCCACGAGGGTGAGCCCATATAATATATACACAAAATTATCACTCCATGCGTTAAATCTGAATCATCCGCCACCACTGCCAACTGTGAAAGCCAGCGAGAACTGACAGCCAAGAGAAACCAATAAAAGTCCCGGCCACGACAAACATATAAAACTAGGATCTTACCTCTTATGAGAACCGGAGCAACAAGTGCTAAACAGAGACGCGAGAATCGATTCTATGCCAGAAAAATTAATTACCAATTTCTCAAAAGATTCACAAGTGCAAAACTTTTAGGATTCGTCCCGCGTGAATAGTTTAAAATAATGGTCCCCATTTTACAGATCGGAAAAAGCCAGCGGGCCTCGCCATAGGGCCTTTCAAGCAGCCCTCCCCTCGCACAGCCAATTATGAGGGGTATAACTGATTCACTGATGTCAGTCATAGCCACTCTCAACAGCCTAACCAGGGAATGCTGCTGCTTTGTGGGGATACAGAGGGGAGAGAGAGGACGTCAGACAGGGAGTGAGAGATAGTAACACAGAATACAGAGAGAGAGGACGTCAGACGGAGTTAGAGATAGTTACACACAGAAGAGAGAGAGAGAGAAAGTCAGAAAGTGTGCGTACCTCCCACCTGTCCCGGGTTCAGCAGGACAGTCACGGATTCCGGGAGGTGTCCCGCAGCCCCAGTGGTATGTCAACTGTATCTGCATCCTCAGAACGGAGATACAGTTGAATCCAATGCTAAAGCAAGGAACTGTCAGCTCACTGCTTCAGCATTCAACTAGGAAGTCCCCGGCCAGAGCAACACAAGCTCTCTGGCCGGGGACTCCTGTCTTGGGAAAGCACTTTCCATATATGCACATTGCGGATGCTCTGGCCGGTGATTCCGCTCGTAAAGGGAGCCCTGCCCTGACATCACTGTAATGACGTCAGGGACTCTCTCCAGGAGTGGAATCCCGGCCAGAGCGTTGCCGACACTCTGCCCATGGATTCCGCTCCTGAAAAGCCTCTGACGTTACTATCCATCCATGGACAGTGATGCCAGGAGTTCCTCCTGGAGCGGAATCCCCAGCCAAAGCATTGCCGACACTCTTGCCGGGAATTCCACTCGTGGAGAAGCCCTGGTATAACTATCTATATATGGACAGTAACGGCAGGGGCTCCTCCTGGAGCGGAATTCCTGGCCAAAGCGTGGTCGATGTGGTGCCTGAGGATTCCATTCCTACATGGAGCCCCTATGGCACTATTTACAGAGGGGTGGTGCTATCCAAGTGGAGTGTGGCACTATATGGGCACTATCTACATGGGCACTGTGTGTTGCACTATATGGGCACCTGCAGTAGCTACAGTCAGCACTGTGGCACTATGTAGACACTGGCATCATCTCTGTGGGCACGGTCTACAGTGGGCACTGTGCCACTATGTACAGTGGCATCACAGCACAAAGGGGTATTATATGTATTGGGCAGCTATGGTGGCATACTGTGTGGGTTCTATGGGGGGCATTATACTGTGTGGGCATTCTATGGGAGCATATTCTGTGTGGGCTAAACAGGCTGTGTATGGGCAGGGCAGGCTTAGAGGCATGGCTTAAAAAGGAAAAAAAATTGCTGCATCGGTTGTTCGTCTTTGCAGTACTTGAAAGTTGGGAGGTATGGAGAGTGAGAGATAGTAACAGAGAGGAGACGTCAGACAGAGAGTGAGAGAAAGTAACACACAGAATACAGATAGATCGTGGATTAGTGTCAGTGAGTGTGTTTCATAGTGAGAAGAAAATAGTTAGATTTATAATAATTTGATAGGGAGAGAGATTTTACAGAGAGATAGGAGTCAGTCAGTGTCAGGGTGTTAGTTAGACAGGCAGCCATTGCTGTGAGTGAGTGCTGCTGCAGCTATACAATTCTTACATTCAGATGTGAATCACCAAATCTTCATCACATCATTCTCTTTCAATAATATAAATCCTGGTGCCGCTGCCTTCTAAAAGAAACATCACGGTCACGGCCACGACCCTCACAAACTTCTCCCAGGGGGAACAGACAAAATATATACACGTGGAAAATTAGGGTATAAAAAAGGAAGAGGGAGGGAAAAAGAGCAATAATAAAAAAATAAAAAAGAAGCGAAGGGGGAGAAGTTTCACCTCTCACCGTTCCCTTCCTCAAACAGCCAGGTGCGTCTTCCAGACTTACCAAAATTCTCAATTGTAATCGATGATACTCGTCAATTGGTCGTTGACCATGAAGCACAGGAGCTCGGATTTGACAAGCTCCATGGGGATTGTGGGTGTGCGCCAAGGTTAAGTAGTTGTATTTTCCGCTGCTTAGAACATATTGTATAAATTTACAGGTATGTTTAGGTTTTGATGGCAAAGGTCCGTTGTGCAATTCGTCAACAGGATCGAGTGAGATATGGGTCAGAGCCGTTATAAGGTTGTACATCTCTTTCCAAAACATGGTCACAATCGAGCACTGCCACCAAGTGTGAGTGAACGTCCCCGCTGTACCATGTCATCAATAGAAGTGAGATTCATAGGACGGAGATATCCAAGACCTCCACGATGGGAGACTATAGACCACCCCAGAAGCATTGTGTAGCCACTTCTGTTAGACAAGTAGAAATGGACAATTTAGATGTTTAATATGCAATGTCTCACCACCACCGGAGATGTAACTACCTGCAGAGCACCGATTCACATTTTGTCATATAAAATAATTAGCACGAGGAAGTTACCAGAGGAAAGTCTGGAGGGGGTTAAACCATTTCTAAATCTCTCTACTCCATCATACTTTATAACAGTGTCTCGTTGGCATAGGGAAACATCATCACTTCACCACTTCGGTTTCAGACAACGTCACAAATGGTGGAGCTGCCCCCGCTTCCATCGGTTCTGGACCCAGGTCCATAAACGAAGAGGTGGCAACCTCTATAACCATCTCAACACACCTGAAGCCCGTATTCTATTTAGGTTTCCCACCAGTTTCCCGAGATTCAAGTTGTCTCTCGCGGTCTCTTCAGGCGGCCAAACACTTTCTACCCTGACACTGGAAAAGCAGAGACCCCTCTTCATTAGAGGAGTGGTTGGCAGAGTTCTCTCTCCTATATAGAATGGAGAAATACATTGCGGACAGCCCAGAGGCTGTGACTTGTTATACCTCCACCTGGTGGGACTGGATCAACTTCCAGAACTCAAACTCACGCAGAACCTTGCCAATCTATCCAAATACCTTCACCTGCGCATTCTCGGACTACTTACCACACTTTACAAAACTTGCATTGCCATCAAATGAGCCAATATCTTCACCTGGAGAAGACTTGGAGCAGTCATGAATCTGCCCAAATCTGACAAAACGACTGGAAGGAACTGGAGACAACTAATTGAGGAAGGGACAGAAGCTCCTAGAAGAACATCCAGAGACTTGCAACTTCTCCAGCCTCAGGTAAGACTCCACAATAAGAATGAAAGTCCTAGGTAAAGGAGATCACTGCTATCCAAGAGGAACATCAATGCTTTGGCTCACACTGGACATAAACCCCTGGAGAATGTTCTATGGATGGAGGAGACAGAAGTGGAGCTTTATGGATTATACAAGTCCCACTATGTCTGCAGTAAAGCCAGCATTCTCCAGAACCTCAACTAGGCATACGTGGGGGGTGAAGGGCAAGGTATTCTGCCTCAAGAACTGGACATGGATGAATAAATTATGAATTCTGCACTGTACCATTAAGTTCTTAAGGAGAATGTCTGCTCATCTGTAAACTAAGGCTGAATAAGGTGATACAGAAGGACAATGGAGAGGAGACACAACACGGAAGGTTCTCGAGTCACAGTCCTGGTCTAAAAACAATGGAGAGAAGACCTGAATGAATCTGGATTACTGAAGTCCTGGAGGAATACAGCAACGGGAAAGACTGAGATCCAAGATTAGGAGGACAGTTACTCTTTCACATTGGGGTTTGAACTTTGTCCCATGGATTTATACAGTAATAATTCAATGATATAATTACTGAGATTCCCTCCGTCAGAAACTATTCAACGTGACAAACATGTAACAGGGGCAAACGTTCAAGGGGAAAGGGAGGCGTAGGGTACAAGTCAGTATTTGGAGAGGAGCCACCTTCTCCCCGTCCCAGTTTTGCGCCGCTTCTTTCTTGCATCAAGAGGTTAAGAGCCTGTGTCTCCAGGGACCAGCCGGTCGGTGCCAGTCCACACTGTGATCTCAGTAGAAAGGAATTTGTAGTCTCCCAGGGCCTGTTCTGCGGCAGGAAATGTATGAAAAATTATGGAAGAACCGAAGCTCTGATCTGACGGTAAAACACCTGTGAAACGCAGGCATGATCGGGAAGCTGGCACAGATCCCTGAGGTGTTGGCATAGAACGCCCTCAACCCTTCCAGTTTCCCACTTATCCAGTCATTTATGCTTATAAAATCTGCTAATTAAGAAGGACGGAGACGAGCATTAATGTCAACCAAGTCAGCTGCCACGTGGGGCGACGAGGCAAACGGCAAGAAATGAGAGTCAGCAAGCGGGTGTGGATCTGATCCATGGCGCATAGTCTCTATCGCTGACCCGCCACACCTTGGTTAAAGGTCCACACAGAAAACAGTTGTAGTGGGTCGGAAGAGTGGCGAAAGTGGCAAAGTGCAAAAATCTAAATAAAATAAAAAAAATCGAAAGGCAGGTCCACATGCAGAAACACAACGAAGTAACATCTGGATAAACAAGGAGCCAACTTACACACCCAACGCATTCCACCGCAAGGCTTCATCAGGAGATGGTGGCTCACGGGTATATAAAGGGAAGAGGAGAAGTACAGATGGACCCTACCTGGGACATGGGGTGTGTTTGGAGGGATACCTACTGGCAGCAAAAAGATGGCGGCCACGGATTACAACCATTCAGCATTTAGTACGAGGTACGGTCACTACACCTACTAGGTCATTCCATTTACACCGTAGGGACATTCCTGCTGTCTTCCAGGAATTACATACCCCCGAGATATCCTCAATACCTGTGGGGGTATAGATGGGACATGATTGCCAATAACTCTCTTCAGTCCTGTTGTGACCACTGCCCTGGGGGCTCAAACCATCCAGCATCCGCTACTAATGGTCGCCAGTTCATCCATCACGTCTCCACCCCTGTGGCTTCCATCCCTGCTCGGACTTCAAAGGAAACAAATGATAAAGTACGGGCAACTAAAGCGTTGGATGGTTTTAAGAAGAAGAAATGTTTTTGCCTTTATTCCAGTTCTTCAGCGCCCCCGCTCCAGCCATCAGCTCATTCGGGAAGTTGGCGCTTCATCCAGGCGATTGGTGCAGTCCTTTTGCAAAGAAAATTTGGACACTGCCATATTCTGCTGGTGCACGTGTTTCACCTCCTGGTGATGACCTCTGGTCAGTTTTCAGATCTAGTCTTCGCTTGTCCCATCATAGCCTCTCTCCTGATAATGACCATTGGTATTTTTTCAGATCTAGTCTTCGCTTGTCCCATCATGGCCGTTCTCCTGGTGATGAGCCCTGGTCTGTTTTCAGATCTAGTCTTCACTTGTCCCATCATGGCCGCTCTCCTGGTGATGAGCCCTGGTCTGTGTTCAGATCTTGTCCCATCATAGCCGCTCTTCTGGTGATGAACCCTGGTCTGTTTTCAGATCTAGTATTCGCTTGTCCCATCATGGCCGCTCTTCTGGTGATGACCCCTGGTCAGTTTTCAGATCTAGTCTTCGCTTGTCCCATCAGGGCCGCTCTCCTGGTGATGACCCCTGGTCTGTTTTCAGATCTAGTCTTCACTTGTCCCATCATGGCCGCTCTCCTGGTGATGTCCCCTGGTCTGTTTTCAGATCTAGTCTTCGCTTGTCCCATCATGGCCGCTCTCCTGGTGATGTCCCCTGGTCTGTTTTCAGATCTAGTCTTCGCTTGTCCCATCATAGCCGCTCTTCTGGTGATGACCCCTGGTCTGTTTTCAGATCTAGTATTCGCTTGTCCCATCATAGCCGCTCTTCTATGAGGAGGTTCCTTACACTCCGCACCACAGTTTAAACAAGACCAAACCAAATCTGACTTCTGATTCTCACCCAGAAAGTGGATCCTTAACACTGGGCCTGTGGTTTCGTCTTCAATACTGCAAAATGAAATGACTCCATAGGTGATCGGGAGATATTCGCCATTAAATTGGTGCTAGAAGAGTGGAGACGTCTACTGGACAGATCTCGTTATTCAGTAATTCTCTAATTGAAAGACGAAAACTTTAAGAAATTGTACCAGAAAAAGGTCCAGAGACTGAAGCTTTACCAAGCGAGTTGACTTTCAGCTCCACTTCAATCCTGCTGAGAAAACTTTAAACCTAAAGCTCTGTCCAGAACCTTCGATCCGCAGAATGCGGATGTTGAACCACAGTAGACTATTAAACTTTTCCGCATAATCCAAGCATGTGCCGCTCATCTTTAGGACATACCCTACAGGTAAAACCTTTACCCCAAACAGCAATGTGGAAGAACTCTTTAATGAGAAAATCGCTTCCAAGTAAATGGTTCCTCCGGCATCCTCAAGTCTCTGGAACTAATCTCCCACATGTACTAGGGGTCCAGGTGGTCTAAAGATGTGGAAGACTTTGTTGTAGCTGTCACGGTCAGTGCCTAAAATAAAACTTCTTGGCAGAGACCTGCGGGGCTTCTGCTTCCATCTCCTGATCACCCCCAGGTCCATATTCCATGGATATTATTACAGACTAGCCGGAGTTGCTGTTGTGGCTGGTGGTGGACAGATCTTCTGGCCCACTTCATACCACTCGGAGGTCTGCCTGCTGCCGTTCAACTGCCTTCACTCTTTGTAGACCACGTTGGACCGTTTAGTTCTAGATTCTAGTTTGCTATTTGTAAACCAGTTGTATTATCGTGTCCAGACGAATGGCCAGACTGAACGCATCAACCAGGTACTAAATCGATTTCCGAGGAGCTTTGTGTCTTTTCATCAGGACCATTGGGTGAATCTGCTTTCCTTGGCCAAATTTTCCAAAAATAGTGATTTTTTTTGTGCATGAGAAGGTCCCATTAACTCTTTATATTCCTAGTTTTTTTAAATTTTGAAGTAGCCACGTCAGCAACACGTACAAGCCACCATTGGTTACAAGAAATTTGCCAATAGGAAACGTGGGACTTCCCAACACTACCCAGGAGATAAAGTGTGGCAGTCTTCGACACATTCGTAGTGTGCTACCAGTTTCATCCTGGTTTCCTAAGTCGCTTTTCTTTCTTACGATCCCTGGGATTTATAAGCTCAGAATTGCTGCCTCCCTGTACGTCCCCCTCATTCTACGAGTCGCTGTTGAAACCTCTGGTGCTGAATGACGAAGCAGTCTGAGCCAGCGATCCTATCAAGATGGAGAATACGAGGCAGCCAAAAAGATCAGAGGAAACATGTTATTTTTAATTGATTGGAAAGAACTCGAGATCCTGTACAGAACCTTAATGATCATTCTCTTCGCCACAGATTTCATCTGAGCTTCCCTAACAAGCCAAAGAGGATGAGGTGTTATTCTAACAGGACACCGCAAACTGCGTATAACCGTGCGGCCAACATCCCTCTCCTGGTATCACCACCACCAGGGGTGGTGATCGGCTTTTCAGGTGAAGATTGTAAAATCCCTTGGACTCAAACCTCTAGACGAAGTTAACGAAAGATGAAATCCCGAAGGAGGACGTACTGGGAGGAGGGGGCTCGATGTTCTCTACTCAAAGCGTTTAGATCCGTCTTCTGTAGGAACTCTGAATCTTGAATGGATGGCCCCATTCCTCCAGCCGCTCGCCCTCACCCTGAGACATGGACACAGATTTACCAACGTGCCTGTGCTTCGACGACGACCTAAAAAACGCAGCAAAATTTCTGGCGCACGATGTAGAATTTCGCCTTAGATCTATCTGTAAAGCAAATGCGCCAAAAAGAACGAATGTTTGTGCCTCTTAACAGGGGGCATGGCTGTGAGGCGCACCGTCCGACAGCGTGGTCTATGTTTACCAGGTCGAAGACTTCGTAAATCGGCGACTCTGCCCCAGAGCTGTGAAATATTTCTTGTACCTGCGCAGGATTTTTGTCTGAGGGAATATGATGTTTTACGCGAGTAGAAAGTCTCATGACTGAAGGTTTTTTGGGACTTTTGCATCTTCTGAATGGATGTCACAAACTTCCTGACCCACATCATATCCTCAGTAGTGGGTTCCTGATCGATCGCTAAATCCTTCCACCTCTGACAGATCGTGTGTTCATCTCCATCAGGTACAGGGGTATTTGCATCCTCTGCATTTAAGGTGGATCCAGGGGATACACACGACCCGCAGGTGGATCCAGGGGATACACACGACCCGCAGGGGGATCCAGGGGATACTCACGACCCGCAGGGGGATCCAGGGGATACACACGACCCGCAGGGAGAGCCAGGGGATACACACGACCCGCAGGGAGATCCAGGGGATACACACGACCCGCAGGGAGATCCAGGGGATACACACGACCCGCAGGGAGATCCAGAGGATACACCCCCTACAGAGAGATCCAGAGGATACACCCCCTACAGAGAGATCCAGAGGATACACCCCCTACAGGGAGATCCAGAGGATACACCTCCTACAGGGAGATCCAGAGGATAGACCCCCTACAGGGAGATCCAGAGGATACACACCGCCTACAGGGAGATCCAGAGGATACACACACACACACACACCCTACAAATGAGATCCAGAGGATACACACACACACACCCCCTACAAATGAGATCCAGAGGATACACACACACAACCTACAAATGAGATCCAGAGGGTACACACACACACCCTACAAATGAGATCCAGAGGATACACACACACCCCCTACAAATGAGATCCAGAGGATACACACACACCCCCTACAATGAGATCCAGAGGATACACACACACCCCCTACAATGAGATCCAGAGGATACACACCGCATACAGGGAGATCCAGAGGATACACACCGCATACAGGGAGATCCAGAGGATACACACCGCATACAGGGAGATCCAGAGGATACACACCGCATTCAGGGAGATCCAGAGGATACACACAGAATACAGGAAGATCCAGAGGATACACACTACATACAGGAAGATCCAGAGGATACAAACCGCATACAGGGAGATCCAGAGGATACACACCGCATAAAGGGATATCCAGAAGATACACACCGCATACAGGGAGATCCAGAGGATACACACCGCATACAGGGAGATCCAGAGGATACACACCGCATACAGGGAGATCCAGAGGATACACACCGCATTCAGGGAGATCCAGAGGATACACACAGAATACAGGAAGATCCAGAGGATACACACTACATACAGGAAGATCCAGAGGATACAAACCGCATACAGGGAGATCCAGAGGATACACACCGCATACAATGAGATCCAGAGGATACACACCGCCTACAATGAGATCCAGAGGATACACATCCCCTACAATGAGATCCAGAGGATACACACACACCCTACAACTGAGATCCAGAGGATACACACACACACCCTACATACAGGAAGATCCAGAGGATACAAACCGCATACAGGGAGATCCAGAGGATACACACCGCATAAAGGGATATCCAGAAGATACACACCGCATACAGGGAGATCCAGAGGATACACACCGCATACAATGAGATCCAGAGGATACACACCGCCTACAATGAGATCCAGAGGATACACATCCCCTACAATGAGATCCAGAGGATACACACACCCCCTACAATGAGATCCAGAGGATACACCCCCTACAAAGTGATCCAGAGGATACACCCACCCCCTACAATGAGATCCAGAGGATACACCCCCTACAGAGAGATCCAGAGGATACACCCCCTACAGGGAGATCCAGAGGATACACACTGCATACAGGGAGATCCAGAGGATACACACTGCATACAGGGAGATCCAGAGGATACACCCCCTACAGGGAGATCCAGAGGATACACCCCCTACAGCGAGATCCAGAGGATACACACCGCATACAGGGAGATCCAGAGGATACACACCGCATACAGGGAGATCCAGAGGATACAAACCGCATACAGGGAGATCCAGAGGATACCCACCACATACAGGGAGACCCAGAGGATACACACCGCCTACAGGAAGATCCAGAGGACACACAGAGGATACACACCCCTACAGGGAGATCCAGAGGATACACCCACCCCCTACAGGGAGATCCAGAGGATACACCCCCTACAGGGAGATCCAGAGGATACACACTGCATACAGGGAGATCCAGAGGATACACACCGCCTACAGGGAGATCCAGAGAACACACACACCACCTACAGGGAGATCCAGAGGAAACACACACCGCCTACAGGGAGATCCAGAGAACACACACACCGCCTACAGGGAGATCCAGAGGACACACACACCGCCTACAGGGAGATCCAGAGGACACACACCGCCTGCAGGGAGATCCAGAGGACACACACACCGCCTACAGGGAGATCCAGAGGACACACACCGGCTACAGGGAGATCCAGAGGATACACCCCGCCTACAGGGAGATCCAGAGGACACACACCGCCTACAGGGAGATCCAGAGGATACACACCGCCTACAGGGAGATCCAGAGAACACACACACCGCCTACAGGGAGATCCAGAGGACACACACACCGCCTACAGGGAGATCCAGAGGACACACAGAGGATACACACCGCCTACAGGGAGATCCAGAGGACACACAGAGGATACACACCGCCTACAGGGAGATCCAGAGGACACACACCGCCTACAGGGAGATCCAGAGGACACACACCGCCTACAGGGAGATCCAGAGGATACACCCCCTACAGGGAGATCCAGAGGATACACCCCGCCTACAGGGAGATCCAGAGGACACACACCGCCTACAGGGAGATCCAAAGGATACACCCCCTACAGGGAGATCCAGAGGATACACATTGCCTACAATGAGATCCAGAGGATACACACACCCCCTACAATGAGATTCAGAGGATACACCCCCTACAGGGAGATCCAGAGGATACACACCGCCTACAATGAGATCCAGAGGATACACACATCCCCTACAATGAGATCCAGAGGATACACACATCCCCTACAATGAGATCCAGAGGATACACACATCCCCTACAATGAGATCCAGAGGATACACCCCCTACAATGAGATCCAGAGGATACACACTGCATACAGGGAGATCCAGAGGATACACACCGCATACAGGGAGATCCAGAGGATACACCCCGCCTACAGGGAGATCCAGAGGATACACCCCGCCTACAGGGAGATCCAGAGGATACACCCCGCCTACAGGGAGATCCAGAGGATACACCCCGCCTACAGGGAGATCCAGAGGATACACCCCGCCTACAGGGAAATCCAGAGGATACACCCCGCCTACAGGGAGATCCAGAGGATACACCCCGCCTACAGGGAGATCCAGAGGATACACCCCGCCTACAGGGAGATCCAGAGGATACACCCCGCCTACAGGGAGATCCAGAGGATACACCCCGCCTACAGGGAGATCCAGAGGATACACCCCGCCTACAGGGAGATCCAGAGGATACACCCCGCCTACAGGGAGATCCAGAGGATACACCCTGCCTACAGGGAGATCCAGAGGATACACCCCGCCTACAGGGAGATCCAGAGGATACACCCGCCTACAGGGAGTTTCAGAGGATACACCCCGCCTACAGGGAGATCCAGAGGATACACCCGCCTACAGGGAGTTTCAGAGGATACACCCCGCCTACAGGGAGATCCAGAGGATACACCCCCTACAGGGAGATCCAGAGCTGGGGCATAACTAGGAAAGACTGGGCCCCATAGCAAACTTTTGACTGGGGCCCCCCCTCCCCTGGGTATCACACAACCCCCCCTTGTAGATAGTGCCTCCTCTTAGATTCCGCCACACAGCGCTCCCTATAGACCGCACCATAGAGCCCCTGTAGATATCATACAGCCCCCCCCCCCCTGTAGATAACGCCAGAGGATACACACACACCCCCTACAGGGAGATCCAGAGAATACACACACACCCCCTACAGGGAGATCCAGAGGATACACACACACCCCCTACAGGGAGATCCAGAGGACACACACACGCACGCACGCACGCACACACCCTACAGGGAGATCCAGAGGATACACACACACCCCCCTACAGGGAGATACAGAGGATACACACACACACCCCCTACAGGGAGATCCAGAGGATACACACACACACCCTACAGGGAGCTCCAGAGGATACACACCGCCTACAGGGAGATCCAGAGGATACACACCGCCTACAGGGAGATCCAGACGATACACACACCCCCTACAGGGAGCTCCAGAGGATACACACCGCCTACAGGGAGATCCAGACGATACACACACCCCCTACAGGGAGCTCCAGAGGATACACACCCTACAGGGAGATCCAGAGTATAGACTACTTTACCTGCTCTGATAAGTGTGTTATGAGTGAATGCAGCTGTGGATGTGACTGGAGTATAAGACATGATGTGACGGCAGATATGCGAGTGCAGCTGTGGGTGTGACTGGAGTAGAAGACATGATGTGACAGATTTGTGAGTGCAGCTGTGGATGTGACAGCAGATTTAGGAGTGCAGCTCTGGATGTGACTTGAGTTGGCGGTTCCGGATGTGCTGACCTCTCAGGTAAGGAGATTAGATTGTCAGCTCCGCGGCGCAGGTGGCTGGTTTTCCATGATCAGAGGTCCTGTCAGGGTTCCTCAGGATGGTGCCAGCCCCGGGACAGACCCCCTCGGAGGGGCACTGAATCACATTTTCACACCTTGTTAATAACAGAAAGCGCCTTCATCGGGGGTTGTTTTTCTGCCTTTCACGTCAGGAAATGAGTTTTATGGGATTTCCAGGTTCTGGCCACAAAATGATATAAATATCTGGAGAGAAAGTGCAGAGGAGAAGAGTCCACACACCGCAGCCATGGTGCCCGCTCCTCTGCCCGTCCTGGTCCTGCTACTCTGCCTGCTGCTTCCATGTGCACAGAGCCGCTGCTACTTCCAAGCCAAAGGTGAGTCCAGTGTACATCAGCCAGCAGGGGTCCTGTGTACAACAGACAGCGGGGGTCCTGTTTACATCAGCCAGCAGGGGTCCTGTGTACATCAGACAGCGGGGGTCCTGCGTACACATCAGACAGCAGACGTCCTGTGTACTTCAGCCAGCAGACGTCCTGTGTACTTCAGCCAGCAGGGGTCCTGTGTACACATCAGCCAGCAGGGGTCCTGTGTACATCAGCCAGCAGGGGTCCTGTGTACATCAGCCAGCAGGGGTCCTGCGTACACCAGCCAGCAGGGGTCCTGCGTACACCAGCCAGCAGGGGTCCTGCGTACACATCAGCCAGCAGGGGTCCTGTGTACACATCAGCCAGCAGGGGTCCAGTACACATCAGCCAGCAGGGGTCCTGTGTACACATCAGCCAACAGGGGTCCTGTGTACACATCAGCCAGCAGGGGTCCTGTGTACACATCAGCCAGCAGGGGTCCTGTGTACACATCAGCCAGCAGGGGTCCTGTGTACATCAGCCAGCGGGGGTCCTGTGTACACATCAGCCAGCAGGGGTCCTGTGTACACATCAGTCAGCGGGGTCCAGTGTACATCAGCCAGCGGGGGTCCTGTGTAAACCAGCCAGCGGGGGTCCTGCGTACACATCAGACAGCGGGGGTCCTGTGTACATCAGACAGCGGTGGTCCTGCGTACACATCAGACAGCGGGGGTCCTGTGTACATCAGCCAGCGGAGGTCCTGTGTAAACCAGCCAGCGGGGGTCCTGCGTACACATCAGACAGCGGGGGTCCTGCGTACACATCAGACAGCGGGGGTCCTGCGTACATCAGACAGCAGGGGTCCTGCGTACACATCAGACAGCGGGGGTCCTGTGTACATCAGATAGCGGGGTCCAGTGTACATCAGACAGCGGGGGTCCTGTGTACATCAGACAGCGGGGGTCCTGTGTAAACCAGCCAGCGGGGGTCCTGCGTACACATCAGACAGAGGGGGTCCTGCGTACATCAGACAGCAGGGGTCCTATGTACACATCAGACAGCGGGGGTCCTGTGTACATCAGACAGCGGGGGTCCTGTGTACATCAGACAGCGGGGGTCCTGTGTACAGACAGCGGGGGTCCTGTGTACATCAGACAGCGGGGGTCCTGTGTACATCAGACAGCGGGGGTCCTGTGTACATCAGATAGCGGGGGTCCTGTGTACATCAGGCAGCGGGGGTCCTGTGTACACATCAGCCAGCGGGGGTCCTGTGTACACATCAGCCAGCGGGGGTCCTGTGTACACATCAGCCAGCAGGGGTCCTGTGTACACATCAGCCAGCAGGGGTCCTGTGTACACATCAGCCAGCAGGGGTCCTGTGTACACATCAGCCAGCAGGGGTCCTGTGTACACATCAGCCAGCAGGGGTCCTGTGTACACATCAGCCAGCGGGGGTCCTGTGTACACATCAGCCAGCGGGGGTCCTGTGTACACATCTGACAGCGGGGGCCCTGTGTACATCAGACAGCGGGGGTCCTGTGTACACATCAGCCAGTGGGGGTCCTGTGTACACATCAGCCAGCGGGGGTCCTGCGTACACATCAGACAGCGGGGTCCAGTGTATACATCAGACAGCGGGGGTCCTGTGTATACATCAGACAGCGGGGGTCCTGTGTACACATCAGCCAGCGGGGGTCCTGTGTACACATCAGCCGTACTGATCCTGAGTTATAGCATGTCTTATACTCCAGTCACATCCAGAGCTGTAGTAGCATCATGTCATACTCCAGTCACATCCAGAGCTGTAGTTACTATTCTGCTGTCACATCAGGTCACACTCCATCCAGAGCTGCAGTCGCAATTCTGCTGTTACACCATGTCTTATACTCCAGTAACATCTAGAGCTGTAGTCACAATTCTGCAGATACATCATGTCTTATACTCCAGTAACATCCACAGCTGTAGTTATTATTCTTCTGTCACATCATGTCATACTCGTGTCACATCCAGAGCTGTAGTTACTATTCTGTTATAGCATCATGTCATACTCCAGTCACATCCAGAGCTGTAGTTACTATTCTGCTGTCACAACATGTCATACTCCAGTCACATCCAGAGCTGTAGTTACTATTCTGTAGTAGCATCATGTCATACTCCAGTCACATCCAGAGCTGTAGTTACTATTCTGCTGTCACATCATGTCATACTCCAGTCACATACAGAGCTGTAGTTACTATTCTGTAGTAGCATCATGTCATACTCCAGTCACATACAGAGCTGTAGCTACTATTCTGCGGTCACAACATGTCATACACCAGTCACATCCAGAGCTGTAGTTACTATTCTGCGGTCACATCATGTCATACTCCAGTCACATCCAGAGCTGTAATTACTATTCTGTTATAGCATCATGTCATACTCCAGTCACATCCAGAGCTGTAGTTACTATTCTGTATAGCATCATGTCATACTCTAGTCACATCCAGAGCTGTAGTTATTATTCTGCTGTCACATCATGTCATACTCATGTCACATCCAGAGCTGTAGTTACTATTCTGTTATAGCATCATGTCATACTCCAGTCACATCCAGAGCTGTAGTTACTATTCTGCTGTCACATCATGTCATAATCCAGTCACATCCACAGCTGTAGTCACTATTCTGTAGTAGCATCGTGTCATACTCCAGTCACATCCAGAGCTGTAGCTACTATTCTGCGGTCACATCATGTCATACTCCAGTCACATCCAGAGCTGTAATTACTAGTCTGCGGTCACATCATGTCATACTCCAGTCACATCCAGAGCTGAAATTACTAGTCTGCTGTCACATCATGTCATACTCCAGTCACATCCAGAGCTGTAATTACTAGTCTGCTGTCACATCATGTCTTATACTCCAGTCACATCCAGAGCTGCAGTCACTATTCTGTAGAAGCATCATGTCTTATACTCCAGTAACATCCACAGCTGTAGTTACTATTCTGCTGTCACATCATGTCATACTCGTGTCACATCCACAGCTGTAGTTATTATTCTTCTGTCACATCAGGTCATACTCCAGTCACATCCAGAGCTGTAGTTACTATTCTGTTATAGCATCATGTCATACTCCAGTCACATCCACAGCTGTAGCTACTATTCTGTAGTAGCATCATATTATACTCCAGTCACATCCAGAGCAGCATTTAGAATTCTGTAGATACGTCTTAAAGTCCAGGTCACATCCAGAGCTGTAGTTACTATTCTGCTGTCGCATCATGTCATACTCCAGTCACATCCACAGCTGTAGCTACTATTCTGCTGTCGCATCATGTCATACTCCAGTCACATTCAGAGCTGTAGTTACTATTCTGTATAGCATCATGTTATACTCCAGTCACATCCCGAGCTGTAGTTACTATTCTGCTGTCACATCATGTCATACTCCAGTCACATTCAGAGCTGTAGTTACTATTCTGTATAGCATCAGGTCATACTCCAGTCACATCCAGAGCTGTAGTTACTATTCTGTATAGCATCATGTCATACTCCAGTCACATCCAGAGCTGTAGTAACTATTCTGCGGTCACATCATGTGATATTCCAGTCACATCCATAGCTGTAGTTACTATTCTGTATAGCATCAGGTCATACTCCAGTCACATCCAGAGCTGTAGTTACTATTCTGTATAGCATCAGGTCATACTCCAGTCACATCCAGAGCTGTAGTTACTATTCTGCTGTCACATCATGTCATACTCCAGTCACATCCACAGCTGTAGTTACTATTCTGCTGTCCCATCATGTCATACTCCAGTCACATCCACAGCTGTAGTTACTATTCTGCTGTCCCATCATGTCATACTCCAGTCACATCCAGAGCTTTAGTTACTATTCTGTATAGCATCAGGTCATACTCCAGTCACATCCAGAGCTGTAGTTACTATTCTGTATAGCATCATGTCATACTCCAGTCACATCCAGAGCTGTAGTTACTATTCTGTATAGCATCAGGTCATACTCCAGTCACATCCAGAGCTGTAGTTACTATTCTGCTGTCACATCATGTCATACTCCAGTCACATGCAGAGCTGTAGTTACTATTCTTTATAGCATCGTCATACTCCAGTCACATCCAGAGCTGTAGTTACTATTCTGTATAGCATCAGGTCATACTCCAGTCACATGCAGAGCTGTAGTTACTATTCTGTATAGCATCAGGTCATACTCCAGTCACATCCAGAGCTGTAGTTACTATTCTGTATAGCATCAGGTCATACTCCAGTCACATCCAGAGCTGTAGTTACTATTCTGTATAGCATCAGGTCATACCCCATCCAGAGCCACATTCACAATTATGCGGTTACACCATGTCTTTTACTCCAGTCACATCCTTAGCTGCAGTCACAATTCTGCTGGTACACCATGTCTTATACTCCAGTGACCACAGTTTTCCCATATACTTCCGGTCTTAATTCCTCATATATATTTTTCTAAGATCTCTGCTTGCTGTTATTCAATAGAAGCTTCATTAATTGGGGATAGACATCTATTCTGGTCCTATGATGATCACACAGGGGCACGGCTCGTTGCAGTTCATGCTCAGGCATGTGTACGGGGCTGTATCTCATCAGGATCGGGGATCTCATTCACATCTATGGAGCACTCGGAGGGAGGGCGCAGACCGCTGGTACAGTCTCTCAGGCAATGCTTCATGGGAAAAGTACGCAAAGCTCTCCTCCAGGAGAAGGAAATCCATCTCTCCATACAGTAGGTGGCAGTAGAGAGCGGGTTCTCCTGCCACTAATCTGCCGCGTGTGAACATAACCTTCAGTCACTCAGTGAGGAGGAGGGGCCAGGAACATCACAAGGGACAAGTCCAGACCATTCAGAGTGGAGGGGGTGGGGGCAGGACAAGTATTATATACAAGTTACCGAGAGACGGGCAGCCATGTTATATACACATCACCTAGAGACAGGCGGCCGTGTTATACACATCACCTAGAGACAGGCGGTCGTGTTATATACATCACCTAGAGACAGGCGGCTGTGTTATATACACATCACCTAGAGACAGGCGGCTGTGTTATATACACATCACCTAGAGACAGGCGGCCGTGTTATATACATCACCTAGAGACAGCCGGCCGTGTTATATACATCACCTAGAGACAGCCGGCCGTGTTATATACATCACCTAGAGACAGACGGCCGTGTTATATACATCACCTAGAGACAGGCAGCCGTGTTATATACAAGTTACCGAGAGACGTGCAGCCCTGTTATATACACATCACCTAGAGACAGGCGGTCGTGTTATATACAAGTTACCGAGAGACGGGCAGCCATGTTATATACACATCACCTAGAGACAGGCGGCCGTGTTATACACATCACCTAGAGACAGGCGGTCGTGTTCTATACATCACCTAGAGACAGGCGGCCGTGTTATATACATCACCTAGAGACAGGCGGCCGTGTTATATACAAGTTACCGAGAGACGGGCAGCCATGTTATATACACATCACCTAGAGACAGGCGGCCGTGTTATACACATCACCTAGAGACAGGCGGCCGTGTTATACACATCACCTAGAGACAGGCAGCCGTGTTATATACAAGTTACCGAGAGACGGGCAGCCCTGTTATATACACATCACCTAGAGACAGGCGGTCGTGTTATATACAAGTTACCGAGAGACGGGCAGCCATGTTATATACACATCACCTAGAGACAGGCGGCCGTGTTATACACATCACCTAGAGACAGGCGGCCGTGTTATATACATCACCTAGAGACAGGCGGCTGTGTTATATACACATCACCTAGAGACAGGCGGCCGTGTTATATACATCACCTAGAGACAGGCGGCTGTGTTATATACACATCACCTAGAGACAGGCGGCCGTGTTATATACAAGTTACCGAGAGACGGGCAGCCATGTTATATACACATCACCTAGAGACAGGCGGCCGTGTTATATACATCACCTAGAGACAGGCGGTCCTGTTATATACATCTCCTAGAGACAGGCAGTCCTGTTATATACATCTCCTAGAGACAGGCGGCCGTGTTATATACATCACCTAAAGACAGGCGGCCGTGTTATATACATCACCTAGAGACAGGCGGCCGTGTCATATACATCACCTAGAGACAGGCGGCCATGTTATATACACATCACCTAGAGACAGGCGGCCGTGTTATATACACATCACCTAGAGCAGGGGTCTCAAGCACGCGGCCCGCATGCGGCCCCTGGGGCTGTCATCTGCGGCCCGCGGGACACAGAGCCGCTAGTATCGGCTCTGCTACGAGACTCTGGAATTCCCCGACATCGCTGTCCACATATGAACAGCGATGTCTGGGGCTTCCCCAGAGCCGGAGTCCCGAGCAGAGCGCTGGTGTCGGCTCTGCTCCGGGACTCTGTGGAATTCCCTGACATCGCTGCCCATATATGGACAGTGTGTCAGGGTCTTCCCCAGAGCGGAGTCCCGGGCAGAGCGCTATTATCGGCTCTGCTCCGGGACTCTGGGGAAGCCTCTGACATCGCTGTCCATACATCGACAATGATGTCAGGGGCTTCCCCAGAGCAGGAGTCCCAGTGATGTCAGGAGCACAGCTGGAGTCCCAGGAAGAGCCTACTAGCGCTCTGCCTGGGACTCCAGCTCTGGGCAAGCCCCTGACATCACTGGGGCAGCCTCTACAGAGGGCACTGGGGCAGCCTCTACAGAGGGCATTGTGGCGTTATCTACAAGTGGGTGTGTGACAGTATCTGAAGAGGACACTGGCATTATCTAGGGGTGTGTTGCATTATCTACAGAGGGCACTGTGGCCTTATCTACAGAGGGCACGGTGGCCTTATCTACAGCGGGCACTGTGGCCTTATCTACAGAGGGCACTGTGGCCTTATCTAGGGGTGTGTTGCATTATCCACAGAGGGCACTGCGGCAGCATCCACAGAGGGCACTGCGGCACTATCTAAAAAGGGGCTGCCCAATCTTGACATGTGTGCTAACTGAGCCGCCGGACTGCATTTAGCGACACTTAAACTGGAAAGCTGGATTGTTGAAATAAGCACGTGGAGAAATATCTCAAATTTTAAACCTAGCGCTATTATTATAGTAATGTAGTGTTATTATTCTAGTAATGTAGTGTTATTATAGTAATGTAGTATTATTATTATAGTAATGTAGTGTTATTATTCTAGTAATGTAGTGTTATAGTAGTTCAAATAACTAATTGATTAACAATAATTTTGTATTGTATCAAATTTGAAAGTAATGCGGCCCGTCAACTTCCCATTTTTTCTATATTCGGCCCACTTACCCGGCCGAGTTTGAGACCCCTGACCTAGAGACATGCGGCCGTGTTATATACACCACCTAGAGACATGCGGCCGTGTTATATACATCACCTAGAGACAGGCGGCCGTGTTATATACGTCACCTAGAGACAGGCGGCCCCGTTATATACATCTCCTAGAGACAGGCGGCCGTGTTATATACATCACCTAGAGACAGGCGGTCATGTTCTATACATCAGCTAGAGACAGGCGGTCGTGTTCTATACATCTCCTAGAGACAGGTGGCCGTGTTATATACATCACCTAGACAGGCAGCCGTGTCATATACATCACCTAGAGAAAGGTGGTCCTGTTATATACATCTCCTAGAGACAGGCGGTGCTGTTATATACATCTCCTAGAGACAGGCAGTCCTGTTATATACATCTCCTAGAGACAGGCGGCCCCGTTATATACATCTCCTAGAGACAGGCGGCTGTGTTATATACACATCACCTAGAGACAGGCGGCCGTGTTATATACACATCACCTAGAGACAGGCGGCCGTGTTATATACATCACCTAGAGACAGGCGGCCGTGTCATATACATCACCTAGAGACAGGCGGCCGTGTCATATACATCACCTAGAGACAGGCGGCCGTGTTATATACACATCACCTAGAGACAGGCGGCAATGTTATATACATCTCCTAGAGACAGGCGGCCATGTTATATACATCACCTAGAGACAGGCGGCCGTGTTATATACGTCACCTAGGGACAGGCGGTCATGTTATATACATCTCCTAGAGACAGGCGGCCATGTTATATACACATCTCCTAGAGACAGGCGGCCATGTTATATACACATCTCCTAGAGACAGGCGGCCATGTTATATACATCTCCTAGAGACAGGCGGCCATGTTATATACATCTCCTAGAGACAGGCGGCCATGTTATATACATCACCTAGAGACAGGCGGCCGTGTTATATACGTCACCTAGAGACAGGCGGTCATGTTATACACATCTCCTAGAGACAGGCGGCCATGTTATACACATCTCCTAGAGACAGGCGGCCATGTTATATACACATCTCCTAGAGACAGGCGGCCATGTTATATACACATCTCCTAGAGACAGGCGGCCATGTTATATACATCTCCTAGAGACAGGCGGCCATGTTATATACATCTCCTAGAGACAGGCGGCCATGTTATATACATCACCTAGAGACAGGCGGCCGTGTTATACGAGTTGCGTTTTATAGGTGCTGGTTCAGTGATCTGACGTAGCAGTGCCGTATGGTTCTACAGTGCTGCTATTCCGGGTCATGACCGGCGCTCGTACTATAGATGAAGGTTGTAGTTCTTTACGGTGGTGTCCGGTGTGTTCGCCATGTAACCCTGTGAATGCCAGGGAGTCACATGACTGATTCCACGCCAAGTCCCGATCAGGTACATTACATAGGACTGATATATGGTCCATACCATTCTACTGTGCAGACAGGGGACGCCTGATATACAAGGGACACGTATGGGGTTATTCTATAAACGATTATATCCCCCAAAAGACAGGACCTCATTAACGTTTGGTCGCAGTAGTGGGTGGAGTACGGCACCTCCTACGTGTAACCACCTACGACGCCGCTCCTCATCTTCATGTCTTTATGTTGCAGCCCTTTGTCGCTACGCTGGGAAGAGTTTCAAACTGGGTGAATCGTGGCTGCGGCCGGACTGCCAGCTCTGCACGTGTCTGCACCCGGTGGGAGTCGGATGTTGTGAGATGTGAGTATCAGAATAGAATTCTAGTAAGTCTTACACTGCAGCCCTACTGAGATGTCCCTCCTGATCTGTGGTCCTAGAGATGCCACCCACATCAATGTCCACACGTAGTGGCCGGGTCATCAGTCTCAGTAGTGCAGCCTTCCGGTCACGACAGATCGGCCCCCGCGGGCACTAGGACCCAGGTGTGACTACTCCCCCCGAGAAAAGGGTCCCAGGAAATAACGAGAATAAACCACAATGGAGATGATCGGCCACTCTTTAATGGGACATTCTGCTCACATTTAACCCTTTCTTTCTAGAACGCAGCACCCCATTGACTTCCCATCCTGGTGCGAAGCTCGTTATGACCCTCAGACGTGTCAAATCTCCGTGGTACAGAAAGCCGATCCTAAACTGCCGTGTGTGCACAGCGCCGACTATGAATGGGGGTCGGCAGGAGCGCCAGAAGCTTCCGCCCAGACCGTCTATCCGTCACACCTGGGCAGATAGACGCTCGTGCCCCTAAGGACACTCTATGGACTGCCCTAGTGGACATCTCGCATTACTTCTTTCTCCAACAAACCACTTCATGTGTGTCTAGAGTGAGTGACTGCCGCGCATGTTCTCCTACATATAGCCTCAACCGCCCGGGATGTAGGACCGCGCGCACCATGGCGGTGTACATCATCCCACGGAGACCATGACGGCAATGGTGGGACACATAGCCACTGACCACTGAGAGCAACACTAATCCCTGCACTCCTTCTGTACCGGGCCGGTGTATTCTCATGCTGTGCTTCCTAATAAAGTCTTATCGTTCTACGAGAGTCTCTCCTGTGTGATGGACTTCAGAAACGATCATGGTCAGGCCATCTACACTAGACCAGAACCGTGGGCAGCTGAGATTACTGCTCCTCTACTAGAGAAAGGAGCCATGGGTAATATAGCTCCTCCCACTGCAGGGTGGCCCCAAAGCTGCTCCGGGCTTAAGAGATTGAGTTCATCCACACAATCCATGAAAAAGTCCCAAGAGCACCCAACTTCCCCGTTAGATACAGATGGAGTGTGATGAGGAGACAGGAGACACATATGAGGCCAGTAAGGGATTGGTGGGTAACACTCGAATAGGCAGGTCCCAGCTGAAGGTGTCCACATCAATGTGCTCGGCCCCCGTCCACGTGATGATTTCTGCTTGGTTCTCCGGCACAGTCGGGGTTTCCACGGGCTCACGTGCAGTCACGAACTCAAAGTGAAGACGCCACTTGAGGGAAACTGCAAGAGAAGGAGAGAGAGGGGTCAGGAATCATCCATGTAGTTAAATAACCATCCAGTAATCTAGAACTCGTCTGATCGAGAATCAGGACCCTACGAGTCCATGGTTAGGTGGAGAAGTTGTATCTACACTGGCTGCCCCCACATCAATTATAACATCTACTCTATAAAGTCTGGTGAACATCTAGTGAAGATGAGGTGGCCACACAGCAAACATCAGAGAGTCCAAGCACCGAGAAATTGACGGTGCCGAATCCCGAAAAGACCAACGTCTCAAGACTCTTAATGACTGTAGAGTCCAGGAATCTCATCACACCTGATCCAACACGAAGGTATAGTCAACTCCAGAGCCCGTCCCGAATATCCTGAAGAAGCTCGAATGGTCAAGGTCGTTCTGTTTACAAAATATCCAGCTCAAAGACCATTTTACCCGACAATATCATAATCCCAACACTCAGACAAACCGGAGAAAAACCTAAATGTAGTCCTGTAGTCAGACGAGGCCGGGACAAGTCAGGAACCAAAGAGGACTTTCCTTGAGGAACATGAAATCGGGATGTCAAGATTTCTGCTCACGTTGGTTTTCTGAAAAGATTTGACACAACGATGGTCAGACCTTCATGTGATGGAGGACGTCATCGATGCTTCACTCCACAGATGTCAGGTATAAGACAAGACGTGAAACGGAAGACGGGACGTCCATTCTGAAGAGCAAAAACATATCCAATGGTGGTGGTGGTAGTCTGTCCAACCGTTTTCCATGGCCGTCAAAAAAAACACATGAGATTTCATTGGTCAGGGTCCCAACCCCTTCAAAACACCACAGTGCCTATGTAGATAATGCTGCAATGTTCCTGTAGATGGTGCCACAGTGCCCACTGTCGATAATGCCCACATAGGGCGCAGCGCTCACAGTAGAGCCGTCTGTGGGGAGTCCTCGACCAGGATCAGTTTTTACCGGCTGTTATAAAGATTGATTCCTGAAAAACAGCCGGTAAAAACTGATCCATTGACTTCTATGGGAGCCATAGCAGCAAAAACCTCTGTGTGAACTGAGTTTTACAGCATAAAAGAAACGGATCATCCAAAAAATACTTTAGTTCAATCAGATCACTACCAAAAAACGGCCGAAATATCTTCCCATTGATTTCAACGGGAGGCCGAGGGGTTTTCTCTTCTTTAGCCGCTCTCGCCGGAAAAAAAAGCGGCATGTCCTTTCTTGCGGCAGCTCCGCCTCTGAATGAACACACACACACACACACACACACACACACACACACACACACACACACACTCACTCTTTCGACTTGTCCTGCGGCTAGTGATCGCTGTGATCAGTGTGGGAACCTGCCCACAAGTGTACAATTTCTCTGCAGAAACTCCACAGGACAAATAAAGCATTACACCTGAACATCAATGATAAAAAGTACTTACAAAATTGAGACGCCCCAATAATCATTAATATTAAACGTGGGGAGACCCCTGTAGGCCATTATCCAGCAGACAAATAAAGGAACCAACTGGAAATAACAAAACAGACAAAATTTCTACACGACGTCCAAGCACACGCAGAAAGCCAGACCGAGGCCTCAGGGTCGCCATTGTTTGAGCTTCCGTTCTAGGTTTAGTTTCCATTTAATGAAAGTGAAGATGCGGCCAATGGTCTTCAGATGCTAAATTCAAATGAAAAAAACACGGCGCCACATAGTGCAGAGGAGTATAAAAGGAACAGGGGAACACATAATAGAACGCGCGCTCACCTTAAAGTTTTGAATACTGGCAGGTATTACAATTAATAGTGTGGAACGCACTTCGCAGTGTAACAAGAAGCCGCTGCCCGGTCCCATACGCGGCGATCACAAGGAGTTGCCGGTAATGGCAAGTGTAACGAGGGAAACAAAAAGAGGAACCACATTGGCGCTGCTTATGGTAAACATGAAATAGCAAGGGATAAAATGGAGTAAATGCTACGCGTTTCAACACCGGACTGGTGTCTTCATCAGGCAAGAGAAATACATGCAGTTAAAGTAATTTTAGGTTTGACTGGAAGGAGCGTTTTCATGAATGGATCATTGGTCAGGATACGCCAATGTTTTTGTAGTGTGGATGTAATTAATCTGCGGCCCTTATTAAAGGGAGTAATGAAATTGCATGTACAGTCCATACGCGTTTTTTTCTTTGTGCCATGGGCTACAGGATTTACACATTCTAGTTGGGTTAGTTGACTTTCTCTAGATTCGGCACCCTTAATTAAACTGAAGGGATAATTACGTAGTTCTCAGAAGGTCACATTCTTTGGAAAACTCCTTATCGCTAGAACAGTTTTTTCGTATACTCCTGAACTGGCCAAACGGTACGTTTTTTTAGCTAAGGGGGCGCTCTTGAAATCCAGATAACCGTTTACGTCCACTGATTTAAAATTAGTTTTTGTAGTGAAAGAGTGGCCATTCTTCTCAATCGTGAGGTCAAGAAAATCTATTTTACTGTTCGAAAATGTATGTGTGAAAGTGAGCATTTACTCCATTTTATCACTCGCTATTAAACATGAACCGGTCTTCATTCTTACCAGAAGCAGCGCCACTATGATGGTCTTCAGAGTCCTCAGCTCTGCATGTGTGGAAGAATCAAACCCTCTTACCTCACCTGATCCAGTCCCCCAGGTGTGTAGCGACGCTGTGCGGGAGGACTGCAGCATTGACGCTGGTCCCTATAGGGGGAGAACTGCCCTCGATTCTCAGCAGATGACCGGAACATCCATAACATCATCATTCCAGCCTCTGCTCGAAACCGAGGCGGCCTCGGGGGGGCTCTGCTCGACACCGGGGAGGGGCTCTGCTCGACACCGGGGAGGGGCTCTGCTCGACACCGGGGAGGGGCTCTGCTCGACACCGGGGAGGCCTCGCGGGGGGGGCTCTGCTCGACACCGGGGAGACCTCGGGGGGGGGGGGCTCTGCTCGACACCGGGGAGGCCTGGGGGGGGGGGGGGCTCTGCTCGACACCGAGGAGGCCTGGGGGGGGGGGGCTCTGCTTGACACCGAGGAGGTCTCGGGGGGGGGGGGCTCTGCTCGACACCGAGGAGGTCTCGGGGGGGGCTCTGCTCGACACCGAGGAGGTCTCGGGGGGGGGGCTCTGCTCGACACCGAGGAGGTCTCGGGGGGGGGGCTCTGCTCGACACCGAGGAGGTCTCGGGGGGGGCTCTGCTCGACACCGAGGAGGTCTCGGGGGGGGGGCTCTGCTCGACACCGAGGAGGTCTCGGGGGGGCTCTGCTCGACACCGAGGAGGTCTCGGGGGGGCTCTGCTCGACACCGAGGAGGCCTCGGGGGGGGGGGGGGAGGGGGCTCTGCTCAACACCGGGGAGGACTCGGGGCTCTACACAATTTATGGGAAAGTAATAAAGCACTGGTCTCTCCTACATCGCAGCCATCTCCATCCACAAGTACAGGACACCTCTGACCCTCCTCCCTGTATGTTGGCTGTGGGCCGGACACTGTACACCCCAGAACACTCCAACTGCACTACTACCTCCATGACAGGAGACCGGAGACCACTTACCGATATTCGTGCTGAAGCCGGGGCAGGAACTTAGAGGCACGGGGAGGCTAAAATTACTTCTGGCCGTGTGTAGACAGGACTCGTGATGCTGGGCATGGGTACTGATGGATAAAGGCTGTCCGCGGGAGCGTCTGTACTCCTCCTGCACACCCTCTTCCGTCTGGAGGGACACTGAATACTGCACAGAGAGAAAGCAAGGAGAACGTGAGACAAAACTACAACCCCATCATCTACCGAAAGTTTATCAGTGTGGAGGATGATGATGATGATTATCCAGGGTCTGATGTAATGACAGTTATCCGTGTGAGGGATGATGAGGATGATGATCCGGGGTCTGATGTAATGACAGTTATCCGTGTGAGGGATGATGAGGATGATGATCCGGGGTCTGATGTAATGACAGTTATCCGTGTGAGGGATGATGAGGATGATGATCCGGGGTCTATGATGTAATGACAGTTATCCGTGTGAGGGATGATGAGGATGATGATCTGGGGTCTATGATGTAATGAGGACATAGTCCTCAGAATGGAGGATGATGATGATGATGTTAGGACTACAGGTATTGGTTTTCGGGGGTCAGGTTATTATAGATATTGGTAATGTAGTTTCTCACCTGTAAACAGGGAATTTCCCCATCAGAAAAGTTGAAAGTCCCGATAACGTCCTCCCCAATCTTATAAACGGTCTTAAAGATACAGAATGTCCCGACCCGGCCCCGCGTGTTACTGATGTTGTACTGGTCTGAGGAGAAACGAGGAGACAATCACTATACAGAGAGAACACGCACCGGCTCCACTATATCATATATCCACCTACGTAAGGTTCTCCGCGAGGTCACGCTCATCAGGATTTCCACCGCTGAATCCAGGAGTCTCGAGTCTTTCTTACAGATCTCATCATCCTCCAGGAAAGGATTGGAAGGAGCCACCTCGTCCTCCTGTAATGGCTGGAAACCCTGCAGAGCTGCGAGACACAAAGCTGATTAATCCCGCGCCTGTGGGAGGAGTACGGAGTCACTTTCTACCTAGTGTCTCCTCCTAGTGGTATATACCCATAGTGCGGTGCCCCCCAATGACATCACTGAGAAGTCTAGTGTCCTGCGCTGACGGTCAGGGAGGAGAAGAGTGCATCAGGTGGTGACGGGACAGCAGGCTCCAATGCTACACCGTGTAATACTGCTACTGTATGATCCAGCAAGAGACAATGAACCCGACCTCTCCAGCTCTCACCGTGCAGTAACAAGACGCGGAATGGAAGCCGCAGCAGCTGGATGGGGCAGTTCACTCTCTGGCAGCCGATAGTCAACTTGTAGACATACTTAACCGACTGCCCTCTGAAAGATGGAGGAGCAGTGAGGGGCAGCGTCTCGCTGTAGGAGTCTGAAACAAGAGAAACAGCAGCGTCATCTACAGGAGGTGTCAACTCATGATCTGCTGATCCCCAAACCTAGAAACACCCCAACCAAGAGAAACGTAATCTACAGGGGGGTCAACTCATGATCTGCTGCTCCTCAAAACCAGAAACACCCCAACTATGATCAACCAAGAGAAACGTCATATACAGGTGTTAGCAACTCATGATCTGCTGCTCCTCAAAACAACCAGAAACACCCCAACTATGATCAACCCAGAGAAACGCCATATACAGGAGGTGTCAACTCATGATCTGCTGATCCTCAAACCTAAAAACAACCCCAACTATGATCAACCAAGAGAAACGTCATCTACAGGTGTTAGCAACTCATGATCTGCTGCTCCTCAAACCTAGCAACACCAAAACTATGATCAACCAAGAGAAACGTCAGCGTCATATACAGGTGGTGTCAAGTCATGATCTGCTGATCCCCAAAGCTAGAAACACTCCAACTATGTTCAACCCAGAGAAACGTCATATACAGGAGGTATCAACTCATGATCTGCTGATCCTCAAACCTAAAAACAACCCCAACTATGATCAACCAAGAGAAACGTCATCTACAGGTGGTGTCAACTCATGATCTGCTGATCCTCAAACCTAGAAACACCAAAACTATGATCAACCAGGAGAAACGTCATCTACAGGTGGTGTCAAGTCATGATCTGCTGATCCCCAAAGATAGAAACACTCCAACTATGTTCAACCCAGAGAAACGTCATATACAGGAGGTATCAACTCATGATCTGCTGATCCTCAAACCTAAAAACAACCCCAACTATGATCAACCAGGAGAAACATCATCTACAGGTGGTGTCAACTCATGATCTTCTGCTCCTCAAACCTAGAAACACCAAAACTATGATCAACCAGGAGAAACGTCATCTACAGGTGGTATCAACTCATGATCTGCTGCTCCTCAAAACCAGAAACAACCCAACTATGATCAACCAAGAGAAACGTCATCTACAGGTGGTGTCAACTCATGATCTGCTGATCCTCAAACCTAGAAACACCAAAACTATGATCAACCAGGAGAAACGTCATCTACAAGTGGTGTCAACTCATGATCTGCTGATCCCCAAACCTAGAAACATCAAAACTATGATCAATCAAGAGAAACGTCAGCGTCATCTACAGGTGGTGTCAACTCATGATCTGCTGCTCCTCAAAACCAGAAACAACCCAACTATGATCAACCAAGAGAAACGTCATCTACAGGTGGTGTCAACTCATGATCTGCTGATCCTCAAAACCAGAAACAACCCAACTATGATCAACCAAGAAAACACGTTATAAACAAGAGATTTCCTGTTCCTTACATGATTTGGTCTCTCCAGGGTCTAGACGCAGGTCACAAAACAAAATTTTCGGAGGTGTAGAAAGGATGCACTGTCCCCTCTCACCTAGGAAAAAAGAAAAGATTAGGGAGATCATAGAGGTTGCTGCAGAGGGCAGGGGGGGTGTAATAACTGACCTCTGTTAGGGATGAAGACCGTCTCGTTCTCCGCCTGCACATCCTGCCGAGGCTCCTCACTGGCAGGTAGCTGTACCCGGCTGTCACTCGCATGAAACTGGCAGTGTATCTGTGCACTAGCCCAAGCAAGAGTCTCACTGCAAGAGGGGGATTCAAAAACATCAAACTCATTCAGCAGAGAAGTCTCCCGACCCGAACCTTCCCATATATACGGAAAACCCCCATCACATTACGACTCTATACAAGCTCCATGAAGCCATGACACTGCAAGGAAATTATGGGCCCGTATTGTAGCTGAGAATCCAGCACGGGGTTGAGATATAACTCACCAGCAGCCTGTGTCTCCTCTCTGCTCCCCCTTCCCTCTTCATAGACTTATGGGCTGCAGCGCTTGTGTCTCTCCTTGCTCCTGCTCCCTCTTCTATAGACATCTATGGGCAGCGTCGGTCTCTCGACTCCTTCCGCTATCTATAGACAGCACACCTGTCTGTCTGTCTCTATTTCTCTACTCCCCCTCCCCTCTCCAAAGACTTTTTTGGTCTTTCTTACTATACTCCTGCTCCACCCTACCCGCTCTATAGACTTGTATAGTCAGGCAGTGAAGAGACACCCCCACCTTCTGCAGGCCATCTGTAACTACAGAAGAAATTTGCTTGACAACTGGGACAGATTACAAGAAGGGAGACACCTAGTGGCATTAAGTTCACACAGAAATCGCAGGGATAAAACACAATTTTAAAAGTAAATGACCAAGTTCTTATATAACATCTCCTCCTAATAGTACACCTGATATATAACATCTCCTCCTAATAGTATACCTGATATATAACATCTCCTCCTAATAGTACTCCTGATATATAACATCTCCTCCTAATAGTGCTCCTGATATATAACATCTCCTCCTAATAGTACTCCTGATATATAACATCTCCTCCTAATAGTACTCCTGATATATATCATCTCCTCCTAATAGTATACCTGATATATAACATCTCCTCCTAATAGTATACCTGATATATAACACCTCCTCCTAATAGTACTCCTGATATATAACATCTCCTCCTAATAGTACACCTGATATATAACACCTCCTCCTAATAGTACTCCTGATATATAACACCTCCTCCTAATAGTACACCTGATATATAACATCTCCTCCTAATAGTACTCCTGATATATAACACCTCCTCCTAATAGTACTCCTGATATATAACATCTCCTCCTAATACATAACATCTCCTCCTAATAGTACTCCTGATATATAACCTCTCCTCCTAATAGTACTCCTGATATATAACATCTCCTCCTAATAGTACTCCTGATATATAACATCTCCACCTAATAGTGCTCCTGATATATAACACCTCCTCCTAATAGTACTCCTGATATATAACATCTCCTCCTAATACATAACATCTCCTCCTAATAGTACTCCTGATATATAACCTCTCCTCCTAATAGTACTCCTGATATATAACCTCTCCTCCTAATAGTACTCCTGATATATAACCTCTCCTCCTAATAGTACTCCTGATGTATAACACATCCTCCTAATAATACTCCTGATATATAACACCTCCTCCTAATAGTACTCCTGATATATAACATCTCCTCCTAATAGTACACCTGATATATAACATCTCCTCCTAATAGTACACCTGATATATAACATCTCCTCCTAATAGTACACCTGATATATAACATCTCCTCCTAATAGTACTCCTGATATATAACATCTCCTCCTAATAGTACTCCTGATATATAACATCTCCTCCTAATAGTACTCCTGATATATAACATCTCCTCCTAATAGTACTCCTGATATATAACATCTCCTCCTAATAGTACTCCTGATATATAACACCTCCTCCTAATAGTACTCCTGATATATAACATCTCCTCCTAATAGTACTAATGATGTATAACACATCCTCCTAATAATACTCCTGATATATAACACCTCCTCCTAATAATACTCCTGATATATAACACCTCCTCCTAATAGTACACCTGATATAACATCTCCTCCTAATAGTACTCCTGATATATAACATCTCCTCCTAATAGTACTCCTGATATATAACATCTCCTCCTAATAGTACTCCTGATATATAACATCTCCTCCTAATAGTGCTCCTGATATATAACATGTCCTCCTGATATATAACACCTCCTCCTAATAGTACACCTGATATATAACATCTCCTCCTAATAGTACTCCTGATGTATATCATCTCCTCCTAATAGTACTCCTGATATATAACATCTCCTCCTAATAGTATACCTGATATATAACATCTCCTCCTAATAGTACTCCTGATATATAACATCTCCTCCTAATAGTACTCCTGCTATATAACATCTCCTCCTAATAGTACACCTGATATATAACATCTCCTCCTAATAGTACACCTGATATATAACATCTCCTCCTAATAGTACATCTGATATATAACATCTCCTCCTAATAGTAGTCCTGATATATAACATCTCCTCCTAATAGTAGTCCTGATATATAACATCTCCTCCTAATAGTACACCTGATATATAACATCTCCTCCTAATAGTACTCCTGATATATAACATCTCCTCCTAATAGTGCTCCTGATATATAACATCTCCTCCTGATATATAACATCTCCTCCTAATAGTACACCTCATATATAACATATCCTCCTAACAGTACTCCTGATATATAACATCTCCTCCTAATAGTACTCCTGATGTATATCATCTCCTCCTAATAGTGCTCCTGATATATAACATCTCCTCCTGATATATAACATCTCCTCCTAATAGTACACCTCATATATAACATATCCTCCTAACAGTACTCCTGATGTATATCATCTCCTCCTAATAGTACTCCTGATGTATATCATCTCCTCCTAATAGTACTCCTGATGTATATCATCTCCTCCTAATAGTACTCCTGATGTATATCATCTCCTCCTAATAGTACTCCTGATATATAACATCTCCTCCTGATAGTATACCTGATATATAACACCTCCTACTAATAGTACACCTGATATATAACATCTCCTCCTAATAGTACTCCTGATATACAACATCTCCTCCTAATAGTACACCTGATATATAACATCTCCTCCTAATAGTACTCCTGATATATAAAATCTCCTCCTAATAGTACAACTGATATATAACATCTCCTCCTAATAGTACACCTGATATATAACATCTCCTCCTAATAGTACACCTGATATATAACATCTCCTCCTAATAGTACTCCTGATATATAACATCTCCTCCTAATAGTACTCCTGATATATAACATCTCCTCCTAATAGTACTCCTGATATATAACATCTCCTCCTAATAGTACTCCTGATATATAACATCTCCTCCTAATAGTACACCTGATATATAACATCTCCTCCTAATAGTGCTCCTGATATATAACATCTCCTCCTGATATATAACATCTCCTCCTAATAGTACACCTGATATATAACATCTCCTCCTAATAGTACTCCTAATATATAACATCTCCTCCGAATAGTACACCTGATATATAACATCTTCTCCTAATAGTGCACCTGATATATAACATCTCCTCCTAATAGTGCTCCTGATATATAACACCTCCTCCTGATATATAACATCTCCTCCTAATAGTACTCCTGATATATAACATCTCCTCCTAATAGTACTCCTGATATATAACATCTCCTCCTAATAGTACACCTGATATATAACATCTTCTCCTAATAGTGCACCTGATATATAACATCTCCTCCTAATAGTACTCCTGATATATATCATCTCCTCCTAATAGTACTCCTGATATATATCATCTCCTCCTAATAGTACTCCTGATGTAATCTCCTCCTAATAGTACTCCTGATATATAACATCTCCTCCTAATAGTATACCTGATATATAACATCTCCTCCTAATAGTACTCCTGATAAATAACACCTCCTCCTAATAGTACACCTGATATATAACATCTCCTCCTAATAGTACTCCAGATATATAACATCTCCTCCTAATAGTACACCTGATATATAACACCTCCTCCTAATAGTACACCTGATATATAACATCTTCTCCTAATAGTACACCTGATATATAACATCTCCTCCTAATAGTACTCCTGATATATAACATCTCCTCCTAATAGTACTCCTGATATATAACATCTCCTCCTGATATATAACATCTCCTCCTAATAGTACTCCTGCTATATAACATCTCCTCCTAATAGTACACCTGATATATAACATCTCCTCCTAATAGTACATCTGATATATAACATCTCCTCCTAATAGTACTCCTGATATATAACATGTCCTCCTAATAGTACACCCGATATATAACACCTCCTCCTAATAGTACACCTGATATATAACATCTCCTCCTAATAGTACACCTGATATATAACATCTCCTCCTAATAGTACTCCTGATATATAACATCTCCTCCTAATAGTACACCTCATATATAAAATATCCTCCTAACAGTACTCCTGATGTATATCATCTCCTCCTAATAGTACTCCTGATATATATCATCTCCTCCTAATAGTACTCCTGATATATAACATCTCCTCTTGATAGTACACCTGATATATAACATCTCCTCCTAATAGTACTCCTGATATATAACACCTCCTCCTAATAGTACTCCTGATATATAACATCTCCTCCTAATAGTACTCCTGATATATAACACCTCCTCCTAATAGTACACCTGATATATAACATCTCCTCCTGATATATAACATCTCCCCCTAATAGTACTCCTGCTATATAACATCTCCTCCTAATAGTACACCTGATATATAACATCTCCTCCTAATAGTACATCTGATATATAACATCTCCTCCTAATAGTACTCCTGATATATAACATGTCCTCCTAATAGTACACCCGATATATAACACCTCCTCCTAATAGTACACCTGATATATAACATCTCCTCCTAATAGTACACCTGATATATAACATCTCCTCCTAATAGTACTCCTGATATATAACATCTCCTCCTAATAGTGCTCCTGATATATAACAACATCTCCTCCTGATATATAACATCTCCTCCTAATAGTACACCTCATATATAAAATATCCTCCTAACAGTACTCCTGATGTATATCATCTCCTCCTAATAGTACTCCTGATGTATATCATCTCCTCCTGATAGTACTCCTGATATATAACATCTCCTCTTGATAGTACACCTGATATATAACATCTCCTCCTAATAGTACTCCTGATATATAACATCTCCTCCTAATAGTACACCTGATATATAACATCTCCTCCTAATAGTACATCTGATATATAACATCTCCTCCTAATAGTACTCCTGATGTATATCATCTCCTCCTAATAGTACTCCTGATGTATATCATCTCCTCCTAATAGTACTCCTGATGTATATCATCTCCTCCTAATAGTACTCCTGATGTATATCATCTCCTCCTAATAGTACTCCTGATATATAACACCTCCTACTAATAGTACACCTGATATATAACATCTCCTCCTAATAGTACACCTGATATATAACATCTCCTCCTAATAGTACTCCTGATATATAACATCTCCTCCTAATAGTACTCCTGATATATAAAATCTCCTCCTAATAGTACACCTGATATATAACATCTCCTCCTAATAGTACTCCTGATATATAACATCTCCTCCTAATAGTGCTCCTGATATATAACATCTCCTCCTGATATATAACATCTCCTCCTAATAGTACACCTGATCTATAACATCTCCTCCTAATAGTACTCCTAATATATAACATCTCCTCCTAATAGTATACCTGATATATAACATCTCCTCCTAATAGTACACCTGATATATAACATCTTCTCCTAATAGTACACCTGATATATAACATCTTCTCCTAATAGTGCACCTGATATATAACATCTCCTCCTAATAGTGCTCCTGATATATAACATCTCCTCCTAATAGTGCTCCTGATATATAACATCTCCTCCTGATATATAACATCTCCTCCTAATAGTACACCTGATATATAACATCTCCTCCTAATAGTACTCCTGATATATAACACCTCCTCCTAATAGTACTCCTGATATATAACACCTCCTCCTGATATATAACATCTCCTCCTAATAGTACTCCTGATATATAACATCTCCTCCTAATAGTGCACCTGATATATAACATCTCCTCCTAATAGTACTCCTGATATATATCATCTCCTCCTAATAGTACTCCTGATATATATCATCTCCTCCTAATAGTACTCCTGATATATAACATCTCCTCCTAATATTACTCCTGATATATAACATCACCTCCTAATAGTACTCCTGCTATATAACATCTCCTCCTAATAGTACTCCTGCTATATAACATCTCCTCCTAATAGTACACCTGATATATAACATCTCCTCCTAATAGTACATCCGATATATAACATCTCCTCCTAATAGTATACCTGATATATAACACCTCCTCCTAATAGTATACCTGATATATAACATCTCCTCCTAATAGTACTCCTGATATATAACATCTCCTCCTAATAGTACTCCTGATATATAACATCTCCTCCTAATAGTACACCTGATATATAACATCTCCTCCTAATAGTATACCTGATATAGAACACCTCCTCCTAATAGTACACCTGATATAGAACATCTCCTCCTAATAGTACACCTGATATATAACATCTCCTCCTAATAGTGCTCCTGATATATAACATCTCCTCCTAATAGTACTCATGATATATAACATCTCCTCCTAATAGTACTCCTGATATATAACACCTCCTCCTAATAGTACACCTGATATATAACATCTCCTCCTAATAGTACTCCTGATATATAACATCTCCTCCTAATAGTACATCCGATATATAACATCTCCTCCTAATAGTATACCTGATATATAACACCTCCTCCTAATAGTATACCTGATATATAACATCTCCTCCTAATAGTACTCCTGATATATAACATCTCCTCCTAATAGTACTCCTGACATATAACATCTCCTCCTAATAGTACTCCTGACATATAACATCTCCTCCTAATAGTACTCCTGATATATAACATCTCCTCCTAATAGTATACCTGATATATAACACCTCCTCCTAATAGTACTCCTGATATATAACATCTCCTCCTAATAGTACTCCTGATATATAACATCTCCTCCTGATATATAACATCTCCTCCTGATAGTACTCCTGATATATAACATCTCCTCCTGATATATAACATCTCCTCCTAATAGTACTCCTGCTATATAACATCTCCTCCTAATAGCACACCTCATATATAAAATATCCTCATAACAGTACTCCTGATGTATATCATCTCCTCCTAATAGTACTCCTGATGTATATCATCTCCTCCTAATAGTACTCCTGATATATAACATCTCCTCTTGATAGTACACCTGATATATAACATCTCCTCCTAATAGTACTCCTGATATATAACATCTCCTCCTAATAGTATACCTGATATAGAACATCTCCTCCTAATAGTACTCCTGATATATAACATCTCCTCCTAATAGTACTCCTGATATATAACATCTCCTAATAATAGTACACCCGATATAGAACATCTCCTCCTAATAGTACTCCTGATATATAACATCTCCTCCTAATAGTACTCCTGATATATAACACCTCCTCCTAATAGTACACCTGATATATAACATCTCCTCCTAATAGTACTCCTGATATATATCATCTCCTCCTAATAGTACACCTGATATATAATATCTCCTCCTAATAGTACTCCTGATATATAACATCTCCTCCTAATAGTACTCCTGATATATAACACCTCCTCCTAATAGTACACCTGATATATAACATCTCCTCCTGATATATAACATCTCCTCCTAATAGTACTCCTGCTATATAACATCTCCTCCTAATAGTACACCTGATATATAACATCTCCTCCTAATAGTACTCCTGATATATAACATCTCCTCCTAATAGTACACCTGATATATAACATCTCCTCCTAATAGTACACCTGATATATAACATCTCCCCCTAATAGTACTCCTGATGTATATCATCTCCTCCTAATAGTACTCATGATATATAACATCTCCTCTTGATAGTACACCTGATATATAACACCTCCTACTAATAGTACACCTGATATATATAACATCTCCTCCTAATAGTACTCCTGATATATAACATCTCCTAATAATAGTACTCCTGATATAAAACCTCTCCTCCTGATAGTACTCCTGATATATAACATCTCCTCCTAATAGTACACCGGATATATAACATCTCCTCCTAATAGTATTTCTGATATATAACATCTCCTCCTAATAGCACACCTGATATATAACACCTCCTCCTAATAGTACACCTGATATATAACATCTCCTCCTAATAGTGCTCCTGATATATAACATCTCCTCCTAATAGTACACCTGATATATAACATCTCCTCCTAATAGTATACCTGATATAAAACCTCTCCTCCTAATAGTACACCTGATATAGAACACCTCCTCCTAATAGTACTCCTGATATATAACATCTCCTCCTAATAGTATACCTGATATAGAACATCTCCTCCTAATAGTACTCCTGATATATAACATCTCCTCCTAATAGTACACCTGATATATAACATCTCCTCCTAATAGTGCTCCTGATATATAACATCTCCTCCTAATAGTACTCCTGATATATAACATCTCCTCCTAATAGTACTCCTGATATATAACATCTCCTCCTAATAGTACTCCTGATATATAACATCTCCTCCTAATAGTACTCCTGATATATAACATCTCCTCCTAATAGTATACCTGATATAGAACATCTCCTCCTAATAGTACACCTGATATAGAACATCTCCTCCTAATAGTACACCTGATATATAACATCTCCTCCTAATAGTACTCCTGATATATAACATCTCCTCCTAATAGTACACCTGATATATAACATCTCCTCCTAATATTACTCCTGATATATAACATCTCCTCCTAATAGTAATCCTGACATATAACATCTCCTCCTAATATTACTCCTGATATATAACATCTCCTCCTAATAGTACTCCTGACATATAACATCTCCTCCTAATAGTACACCTGACATATAACATCTCCTCCTAATAGTGCTCCTGATATATAACATCTCCTCCTAATAGTACACCTGATATATAACATCTCCTCCTAATATTACTCCTGATATATAACATCTCCTCCTAATAGTACACCTGATATATAACATCTCCTCCTAATATTACTCCTGATATATAACATCTCCTCCTAATAGTACACCTGATATATAACATCTCCTCCTAATAGTACTCCTGATATATAACATCTCCTCCTAATAGTACTCCTGATATATAACATCTCCTCCTAATAGTACTCCTGATATATAACATCTCCTCCTAATAGTACACCTGATATATAACACCTCCTCCTAATAGTACTCCTGATATATAACATCTCCTCCTAATATTACTCCTGATATATAACATCTCCTCCTAATAGTAATCCTGACATATAACATCTCCTCCTAATATTACTCCTGATATATAACATCTCCTCCTAATAGTACTCCTGACATATAACATCTCCTCCTAATAGTACACCTGATATATAACATCTCCTCCTAATATTACTCCTGATATATAACATCTCCTCCTAATAGTACACCTGATATATAACATCTCCTCCTAATAGTACACCTGATATATAACATCTCCTCCTAATAGTACACCTGATATATAACATCTCCTCCTAATAGTGCTCCTGATATATAACATCTCCTCCTAATAGTGCTCCTGATATATAACATCTCCTCCTAATAGTACTCCTGATATATAACATCTCCTCCTAATAGTACTCCTGATATATAACACCTCCTCCTAATAGTACTCCTGATATATAACACCTCCTCCTAATAGTACACCTGATATATAACATCTCCTCCTAATAGTACTCCTGATATATAACATCTCCTCCTAATAGTACTCCTGATATATAACATCTCCTCCTAATAGTACTCCTGATATATAACATCTCCTCCTAATAGTACTCCTGATATATAACATCTCCTCCTAATAGTAGTCCTGATATATAACATCTCCTCCTAATAGTACTCCTGATATATATCCTCTCCTCCTAATAGTACTCCTGACATATAACCTCTCCTCCTAATAGTACTCCTGATATATAACATCTCCTCCTAATAGTACACCTGATATATAACATCTTCTCCTAATAGTACACCTGATATATAACATCTCCTCCTAATAGTACTCCTGATATATAACATCTCCTCCTAATAGTACTCCTGATATATAACATCTCCTCCTAATAGTACTCCTGACATATAACATCTCCTCCTAATAGTACTCCTGACATATAAAATCTCCTCCTAATAGTACTCCTGATATATAACATCTCCTCCTAATATTACTCCTGATATATAACATCTCCTCCTAATAGTACTCCTGATATATAACATCTCCTCCTAATAGTACACCTGATATATAACATCTCCTCCTAATAGTACACCTGATATATAACATCTCCTCCTAATAGTACTCCTGATATATAACATCTCCTCCTAATAGTACACCTGATATATAACATCTCCTCCTGATATATAACATCTCCTCCTAATAGTGTTCCTGATATATAACATCTCCTCCTAATAGTACTCCTGATATATAACATCTCCTCCTAATAGTACACCTGACATATAACCTCTCCTCCTAATAGTACTCCTGATATATAACATCTCCTCCTAATAGCAGTCCTGATATATAACATCTCCTCCTAATAGTAGTCCTGATATATAACATCTCCTCCTAATAGTACACCTGATATATAACATCTCCTCCTAATAGTAGTCCTGATATATAACATCTCCTCCTAATAGTACTCCTGATATATAACATCTCCTCCTAATAGTACACCTGATATATAACATCTCCTCCTAATAGTACACCTGATATATAACATCTCCTCCTAATAGTACTCCTGATATATAACATCTCCTCCTAATAGTACACCTGATATATAACATCTCCTCCTGATATATAACATCTCCTCCTAATAGTATACCTGATATATAACATCTCCTCCTAATAGTACTTCTGATATATAACATCTCCTCCTAATAGTACACCTGATATATAACATCTCCTCCTAATAGTATACCTGATATATAACATCTCCTCCTAATAGTACTCCTGATATATAACATCTCCTCCTAATAGTGCTCCTGATATATAACATCTCCTCCTAATAGTACACCTGATATATAACATCTCCTCCTAATAGTACACCTGATATATAACATCTTCTCCTAATAGTATACCTGATATATAACATCTCCTAATAGTACTCCTGATATATAACATCTCCTAATAGTACTCCTGATATATAACATCTCCTCCTAATAGTACTCCTGATATATAACACCTCCTCCTAATAGTACTCCTGATATATAACACCTCCTCCTAATAGTACTCCTGATATATAACACCTCCTCCTAATAGTACTCCTGATATATAACACCTCCTCCTGATATATAACATCTCCTCCTAATAGTACACCTGATATATAACATCTCCTCCTAAAAGTACTCCTGATAAATAACATCTCCTCCTAATAGTACACCTGATATATAACATCTCCTCCTAATAGTACACCTGATATATAACATCTCCTCCTAATAGTACACCTGATATATAACATCTCCTCCTAATAGTACACCTGATATATAACATCTCCTCCTAATAGTACACCTGATATATAACACCTCCTCCTAATAGTACTCCTGATATATAACACCTCCTCCTAATAGTACTCCTGATATATAACATCTCCTCCTAATAGTACACCTGATATATAACATCTCCTCCTAAAAGTACTCCTGATATAACATCTCCTCCTAATAGTACACCTGATATATAACATCTCCTCCTAATAGTACACCTGATATATAACATCTCCTCCTAATAGTACACCTGATCTATAACATCTCCTCCTAATAGTACTCCTGATCTATAACATCTCCTCCTAATAGTACTCCTGATATATAACATCTCCTCCTAATAGTGCTCCTGATATAGAACATCTCCTCCTAATAGTGCTCCTGATATATAACATCTCCTCCTAATAGTACTCCTGATATATAACATCTCCTCCTAATAGTACTCCTGATATATAACATCTCCTCCTAATAGTACATCTGATATATAACATCTCCTCCTAATAGTAGTCCTGATATATATCATCTCCTCCTAATAGTACTCCTGATATATAACATCTCCTCCTAATAGTAGTCCTGATATATAACATCTCCTCCTAATAGTACTCCTGATATATATCATCTCCTCCTAATAGTACTCCTGATATATAACATCTCTTCCTAATAGTACTCCTGATATATAACATCTCCTCCTAATAGTACTCCTGACATATAACATCTCCTCCTAATAGTACTCCTGATATATAACATCTCCTCCTAATAGTACTCCTGATATATAACATCTCCTCCTAATAGTACTACTGATATATAACATCTCCTCCTAATAGTACATCTGATATATAACATCTCCTCCTAATAGTAGTCCTGATATATAACATCTCCTCCTAATAGTACTCCTGATATATATCATCTCCTCCTAATAGTACTCCTGATATATAACATCTCCTCCTAATAGTACATCTGATATATAACATCTCCTCCTAATAGTACTCCTGATATATATCATCTCCTCCCAATAGTACTCCTGACATATAACCTCTCCTCCTAATAGTACTCCTGATATATAACATCTCCTCCTAATAGTACACCTGATATATAACATCTCCTCCTAATAGTACACCTGATATATAACATCTCCTCCTAATAGTACACCTGATATATAACACCTCCTCCTAATAGTACACCTGATATATAACACCTCCTCCTAATAGTACACCTGATATATAACACCTCCTCCTAATAGTACTCCTGATATAGAACACCTCCTCCTGATATATATCAGGTGTACTATTAGGAGGAGATGTTATATAACATCTCCTCCTAAAAGTACTCCTGATATAACATCTCCTCCTAATAGTACACCTGATATATAACATCTCCTCGTAATAGTACACCTGATATATAACATCTCCTCCTAATAGTACACCTGATATATAACATCTCCTCCTAATAGTACTCCTGATATATAACATCTCCTCCTAATAGTACTCCTGATATATAACATCTCCTCCTAATAGTGCTCCTGATATATAACATCTCCTCCTAATAGTGCTCCTGATATATAACATCTCCTCCTAATAGTACTCCTGATATATAACATCTCCTCCTAATAGTGCTCCTGATATATAACATCTCCTCCTAATAGTACTCCTGATATATAACATCTCCTCCTAATAGTACTCCTGATATATAACATCTCCTCCTAATAGTACTCCTGATATATAACATCTCCTCCTAATAGTACACCTGACATATAACCTCTCCTCCTAATAGTACTCCTGATATATAACATCTCCTCCTAATAGCAGTCCTGATATATAACATCTCCTCCTAATAGTAGTCCTGATATATAACATCTCCTCCTAATAGTACACCTGATATATAACATCTCCTCCTAATAGTAGTCCTGATATATAACATCTCCTCCTAATAGTACTCCTGATATATAACATCTCCTCCTAATAGTACACCTGATATATAACATCTCCTCCTAATAGTACACCTGATATATAACATCTCCTCCTAATAGTACTCCTGATATATAACATCTCCTCCTAATAGTACACCTGATATATAACATCTCCTCCTGATATATAACATCTCCTCCTAATAGTATACCTGATATATAACATCTCCTCCTAATAGTACTTCTGATATATAACATCTCCTCCTAATAGTACACCTGATATATAACATCTCCTCCTAATAGTATACCTGATATATAACATCTCCTCCTAATAGTACTCCTGATATATAACATCTCCTCCTAATAGTGCTCCTGATATATAACATCTCCTCCTAATAGTACACCTGATATATAACATCTCCTCCTAATAGTACACCTGATATATAACATCTTCTCCTAATAGTATACCTGATATATAACATCTCCTAATAGTACTCCTGATATATAACATCTCCTAATAGTACTCCTGATATATAACATCTCCTCCTAATAGTACTCCTGATATATAACACCTCCTCCTAATAGTACTCCTGATATATAACACCTCCTCCTAATAGTACTCCTGATATATAACACCTCCTCCTAATAGTACTCCTGATATATAACACCTCCTCCTGATATATAACATCTCCTCCTAATAGTACACCTGATATATAACATCTCCTCCTAAAAGTACTCCTGATAAATAACATCTCCTCCTAATAGTACACCTGATATATAACATCTCCTCCTAATAGTACACCTGATATATAACATCTCCTCCTAATAGTACACCTGATATATAACATCTCCTCCTAATAGTACACCTGATATATAACATCTCCTCCTAATAGTACACCTGATATATAACACCTCCTCCTAATAGTACTCCTGATATATAACACCTCCTCCTAATAGTACTCCTGATATATAACATCTCCTCCTAATAGTACACCTGATATATAACATCTCCTCCTAAAAGTACTCCTGATATAACATCTCCTCCTAATAGTACACCTGATATATAACATCTCCTCCTAATAGTACACCTGATATATAACATCTCCTCCTAATAGTACACCTGATCTATAACATCTCCTCCTAATAGTACTCCTGATCTATAACATCTCCTCCTAATAGTACTCCTGATATATAACATCTCCTCCTAATAGTGCTCCTGATATAGAACATCTCCTCCTAATAGTGCTCCTGATATATAACATCTCCTCCTAATAGTACTCCTGATATATAACATCTCCTCCTAATAGTACTCCTGATATATAACATCTCCTCCTAATAGTACATCTGATATATAACATCTCCTCCTAATAGTAGTCCTGATATATATCATCTCCTCCTAATAGTACTCCTGATATATAACATCTCCTCCTAATAGTAGTCCTGATATATAACATCTCCTCCTAATAGTACTCCTGATATATATCATCTCCTCCTAATAGTACTCCTGATATATAACATCTCTTCCTAATAGTACTCCTGATATATAACATCTCCTCCTAATAGTACTCCTGACATATAACATCTCCTCCTAATAGTACTCCTGATATATAACATCTCCTCCTAATAGTACTCCTGATATATAACATCTCCTCCTAATAGTACTACTGATATATAACATCTCCTCCTAATAGTACATCTGATATATAACATCTCCTCCTAATAGTAGTCCTGATATATAACATCTCCTCCTAATAGTACTCCTGATATATATCATCTCCTCCTAATAGTACTCCTGATATATAACATCTCCTCCTAATAGTACATCTGATATATAACATCTCCTCCTAATAGTACTCCTGATATATATCATCTCCTCCCAATAGTACTCCTGACATATAACCTCTCCTCCTAATAGTACTCCTGATATATAACATCTCCTCCTAATAGTACACCTGATATATAACATCTCCTCCTAATAGTACACCTGATATATAACATCTCCTCCTAATAGTACACCTGATATATAACACCTCCTCCTAATAGTACACCTGATATATAACACCTCCTCCTAATAGTACACCTGATATATAACACCTCCTCCTAATAGTACTCCTGATATAGAACACCTCCTCCTGATATATATCAGGTGTACTATTAGGAGGAGATGTTATATAACATCTCCTCCTAAAAGTACTCCTGATATAACATCTCCTCCTAATAGTACACCTGATATATAACATCTCCTCGTAATAGTACACCTGATATATAACATCTCCTCCTAATAGTACACCTGATATATAACATCTCCTCCTAATAGTACTCCTGATATATAACATCTCCTCCTAATAGTACTCCTGATATATAACATCTCCTCCTAATAGTGCTCCTGATATATAACATCTCCTCCTAATAGTGCTCCTGATATATAACATCTCCTCCTAATAGTACTCCTGATATATAACATCTCCTCCTAATAGTACTCCTGATATATAACATCTCCTCCTAATAGTACATCTGATATATAACATCTCCTCCTAATAGTACTCCTGATATATAACATCTCCTCCTAATAGTACTCCTGATATAGATCATCTCCTCCTAATAGTACTCCTGATATATAACATCTCCTCCTAATAGTAGTCCTGATATATAACATCTCCTCCTAATAGTACTCCTGATATATATCATCTCCTCCTAATAGTACTCCTGACATATAACCTCTCCTCCTAATAGTACTCCTGATATATAACATCTCCTCCTAATAGTACTCCTGATATATAACATCTCCTCCTAATAGTACTCCTGATATATAACATCTCCTCCTAATAGTGTTCTTGATATATAACATCTCCTCCTAATAGTACTCCTGATATATTACATCTCCTCCTAATAGTACACCTGACATATAACCTCTCCTCCTAATAGTACTCCTGATATATAACATCTCCTCCTAATAGTACTCCTGATATATAACATCTCCTCCTAATAGTACATCTGATATATAACATCTCCTCCTAATAGTAGTCCTGATATATAACATCTCCTCCTAATAGTACTCCTGATATATATCATCTCCTCCTAATAGTACTCCTGATATATAACATCTCCTCCTAATAGTACACCTGATATGTAACATCTTCTCCTAATAGTATACCTGATATATAACATCTCCTCCTAATAGTACTCCTGATATATAACATCTCCTCCTAATAGTAGTCCTGACATATAACATCTCCTCCTAATAGTACTCCTGATATATAACATCTCCTCCTAATAGTACTCCTGATATATAACATCTCCTCCTAATAGTACACCTGATATATAACATCTCCTCCTAATAGTACTCCTGATATATAACATCTCCTCCTAATAGTACACCTGATATATAACATCTCCTCCTGATATATAACATCTCCTCCTAATAGTACTCCTGATATATATCATCTCCTCCTAATAGTACTCCTGATATATAACATCTCCTCCTAATAGTACACCTGATATGTAACATCTTCTCCTAATAGTATACCTGATATATAACATCTCCTCCTAATAGTACTCCTGATATATAACATCTCCTCCTAATAGTAGTCCTGACATATAACATCTCCTCCTAATAGTACTCCTGATATATAACATCTCCTCCTAATAGTACTCCTGATATATAACATCTCCTCCTAATAGTACACCTGATATATAACATCTCCTCCTAATAGTACTCCTGATATATAACATCTCCTCCTAATAGTACTCCTGATATATAACATCTCCTCCTAATAGTACTCCTGATATATAACACCTCCTCCTAATAGTACTCCTGATATATAACATCTCCTCCTAATAGTACACCTGATATACAACATCTCCTCCTAATAGTACTCCTGATATATAACCTCTCCTCCTAATAGTACTCCTGATATATAACATCTCCTAATAGTACTCCTGATATATAACATCTCCTCCTAATAGTACACCTGATATATAACATCTCCTCCTAATAGTACTTCTGATATATAACATCTCCTCCTAATAGTACACCTGATATATAACACCTCCTCCTAATAGTACTCCTGATATATAACATCTCCTCCTGATATATAACATCTCCTCCTAATAGTGTTCCTGATATATAACATCTCCTCCTAATAGTACTCCTGATATATATCATCTCCTCCTAATAGTACTCCTGATATATAACATCTCCTCCTGATATATAACACCTTCTCCTAATAGTACTCCTGATATATATCATCTCCTCCTAATAGTACACCTGATATATAACATCTCCTCCTAATAGTACTTCTGATATATAACATCTCCTCCTAATAGTACACCTGATATATAACACCTCCTCCTAATAGTACTCCTGATATATAACATCTCCTCCTGATATATAACATCTCCTCCTAATAGTGTTCCTGATATATAACATCTCCTCCTAATAGTACTCCTGATATATAACATCTCCTCCTAATAGTACTCCTGATATATATCATCTCCTCCTAATAGTATACCTGATATATAACATCTCCTCCTAATAGTATACCTGATATATAACATCTCCTCCTAATAGTACTCCTGATATATAACATCTCCTCCTAATAGTACTCCTGATATATAACACCTCCTCCTAATAGTACTCCTGATATATAACATCTCCTCCTAATAGTACTCCTGATATATAACATCTCCTCCTAATAGTACTCCTGATATATAACATCTCCTCCTAATAGTACACCTGATATATAACATCTCCTCCTAATAGTACTTCTGATATATAACATCTCCTCCTAATAGTACACCTGATATATAACATCTCCTCCTGATATATAACATCTCCTCCTAATAGTACTCCTGATATATAACATCTCCTCCTGATATATAACATCTCCTCCTAATAGTACTCCTGATATATATCATCTCCTCCTAATAGTACACCTGATATATAACATCTCCTCCTAATAGTACTTCTGATATATAACATCTCCTCCTAATAGTACACCTGATATATAACACCTCCTCCTAATAGTACTCCTGATATATAACATCTCCTCCTGATATATAACTAACATCTCCTCCTAATAGTGTTCCTGATATATAACATCTCCTCCTAATAGTACTCCTGATATATAACATCTCCTCCTAATAGTACACCTGACATATAACCTCTCCTCCTAATAGTACTCCTGATATATAACATCTCCTCCTAATAGTACATCTGATATATAACATCTCCTCCTAATAGTAGTCCTGATATATAACATCTCCTCCTAATAGTACATCTGATATATAACATCTCCTCCTAATAGTACTCCTGATATATATCATCTCCTCCTAATAGTACTCCTGACATATAACCTCTCCTCCTAATAGTACTCCTGATATACAACATCTCCTCCTAATAGTACACCTGATATATAACATCTTCTCCTAATAGTACACCTGATATATAACATCTCCTCCTGATAGTACACCTGATATATAACATCTCCTCCTAATAGTACTCCTGATATATAACATCTCCTCCTAATAGTACACCTGATATATAACATCTCCTCCTAATAGTACTTCTGATATATAACATCTCCTCCTAATAGTACACCTGATATATAACACCTCCTCCTAATAGTACTCCTGATATATAACATCTCCTCCTGATATATAACTAACATCTCCTCCTAATAGTGTTCCTGATATATAACATCTCCTCCTAATAGTACTCCTGATATATAACATCTCCTCCTAATAGTACTCCTGATATATAACATCTCCTCCTAATAGTACACCTGATATATAACATCTCCTCCTAATAGTACTCCTGATATATAACATCTCCTCCTAATAGTACACCTGATATATAACATCTCCTCCTAATAGTACTTCTGATATATAACATCTCCTCCTAATAGTACACCTGATATATAACATCTCCTCCTAATAGTACTTCTGATATATAACATCTCCTCCTAATAGTACACCTTATATATAACACCTCCTCCTAATAGTACTCCTGATATATAACATCTCCTCCTGATATATAACTAACATCTCCTCCTAATAGTGTTCCTGATATATAACATCTCCTCCTAATAGTACTCCTGATATATATCATCTCCTCCTAATAGTACACCTGATATATAACATCTCCTCCTAATAGTACTTCTGATATATAACATCTCCTTTTAATAGTACACCTGATATATAACACCTCCTCCTAATAGTACTCCTGATATATAACATCTCCCCCTAATAGTGTTCCTTATATATAACATCTCCTCCTAATAGTACTCCTGATATATAACATCTCCTCCTAATAGTACACCTGACATATAACCTCTCCTAATAGTACTCCTGATATATAACATCTCCTCCTAATAGTACTCCTGATATATAACATCTCCTCCTAATAGTACATCTGATATATAACATCTCCTCCTAATAGTAGTCCTGATATATAACATCTCCTAATAGTACTCCTGATATATATCATCTCCTCCTAATAGTACTCCTGATATATAACATCTCCTCCTAATAGTACATCTGATATATAACATCTCCTCCTAATAGTACTCCTGATATATATCATCTCCTCCTAATAGTACTCCTGACATATAACATCTCCTCCTAATAGTACACCTGATATATAACATCTCCTCCTAATAGTACACCTGATATATAACATCTTCTCCTAATAGTACTCCTGACATATAACATCTCCTCCTAATAGTACTCCTGATATATAACATCTCCTTCTAATAGTACACCTGACATACAACCTCTCCTCCTAATAGTACTCCTGATATATAACATCTCCTCCTAATAGTACTCCTGATATATAACATCTCCTCCTAATAGTACATCTGATATATAACATCTCCTCCTAATAGTAGTCCTGATATATAACATCTCCTCCTAATAGTACTCCTGATATATAACATCTCCTCCTAATAGTACTCCTGACATATAACATCTCCTCCTAATAGTACTCCTGATATATAACATCTCCTCCTAATAGTACTCCTGATATATAACACCTCCTCCTAATAGTACTCCTGATATATAACATCTCCTCCTAATAGTACACCTGATATATAACATCTCCTCCTAATAGTACTCCTGATATATAACATCTCCTCCTAATAGTACTCCTGATATATAACATCTCCTCCTAATAGTACTCCTGATATATAACATCTCCTCCTAATAGTACTCCTGACATATAACATCTCCTCCTAATAGTACACCTGATATATAACATCTCCTCCTAATAGTACACCTGATATATAACATCTCCTCCTAATAGTACTCCTGATATATAACATCTCCTCCTAATAGTACTCCTGACATATAACATCTCCTCCTAATAGTACACCTGATATATAACATCTCCTCCTAATAGTACTCCTGATATATAACATCTCCTCCTAATAGTAGTCCTGATATATAACACCTCCTCCTAATAGTACTCCTGATATATAACATCTCCTCCTAATAGTACACCTGATATATAACATCTCCTCCTAATAGTACTCCTGATATATAACATCTCCTCCTAATAGTACTCCTGATATATAACATCTCCTCCTAATAGTACTCCTGATATAGAACATCTCCTCCTAATAGTACACCTGATATATAACATCTCCTCCTAATAGTACACCTGATATATAACATCTCCTCCTAATAGTACACCTGATATATAACATCTCCTCCTAATAGTACACCTGATATATAACATCTCCTCCTAATAGTACTTCTGATATATAACATCTCCTCCTAATAGTACACCTGATATATAACACCTCCTCCTAATAGTACTCCTGATATATAACATCTCCTCCTGATATATAACATCTCCTTCTAATAGTGTTCCTGATATATAACATCTCCTCCTAATAGTACTCCTGATATATAACATCTCCTCCTAATAGTACACCTGACATATAACCTCTCCTCCTAATAGTAATCCTGATATATAACATCTCCTCCTAATAGTGCTCCTGATATATAACATCTCCTCCTAATAGTACTCCTGATATATAACATCTCCTCCTAATAGTACATCTGATATATAACATCTCCTCCTAATAGTACTCCTGATATATAACATCTCCTCCTAATAGTACTCCTGATATATATCATCTCCTCCTAATAGTACTCCTGATATATAACATCTCCTCCTAATACATAACATCTCCTCCTAATAGTACATCTGATATATAACATCTCCTCCTAATAGTACTCCTGACATATAACCTCTCCTCCTAATAGTACTCCTGATATATAACATCTCCTCCTAATAGTACACCTGATATATAACATCTTCTCCTAATAGTACACCTGATATATAACATCTCCTCCTGATAGTACTCCTGATATATAACATCTCCTCCTAATAGTACACCTGATATATAACATCTCCTCCTAATAGTACACCTGATATATAACATCTTCTCCTAATAGTACACCTGATATATAACATCTCCTCCTAATAGTACTCCTGATATATAACATCTCCTCCTAATAGCACACCTGATATATAACATCTCCTCCTAATAGTACTCCTGATATATAACATCTCCTCCTAATAGTACTCCTGACATATAACATCTCCTCCTAATAGTACTCCTGATATATAACATCTCCTCCTAATAGTGTTCCTGATATATAACATCTCCTCCTAATAGTACTCCTGATATATAACATCTCCTCCTGATAGTACTCCTGATATATAACATCTCCTCCTAATAGTACACCTGATATATAACATCTCCTCCTAATAGTACTCCTGATATATAACATCTCCTCCTGATAGTACTCCTGATATATAACATCTCCTCCTAATAGTACACCTGATATATAACATCTCCTCCTAATAGTACACCTGATATATAACATCTTCTCCTAATAGTACACCTGATATATAACATCTCCTCCTAATAGTACTCCTGATATATAACATCTCCTCCTAATAGTACACCTGATATATAACATCTCCTCCTAATAGTACTCCTGATATATAACATCTCCTCCTAATAGTGTTCCTGATATATAACATCTCCTCCTAATAGTACTCCTGATATATAACATCTCCTTCTAATAGTACACCTGACATATAACCTCTCCTCCTAATAGTACTCCTGATATATAACATCTCCTCATAATAGTACTCCTGATATATAACATCTCCTCCTAATAGTACACCTGATATATAACATCTTCTCCTAATAGTACACCTGATATATAACATCTCCTCCTAATAGTACTCCTGATATAAAACATCTCCTCCTAATAGTACACCTGATATATAACATCTCCTCCTAATAGTACACCTGATATATAACATCTCCTCCTAATAGTACACCTGATATATAACATCTCCTCCTAATAGTACTCCTGACATATAACATCTCCTCCTAATAGTACTCCTGATATATAACATCTCCTCCTAATAGTACTCCTGATATATAACATCTCCTCCTAATAGTGTTCCTGATATATAACATCTCCTCCTAATAGTACTCCTGATATATAACATCTCCTTCTAATAGTACTCCTGACATATAACATCTCCTCCTAATAGTACTCCTGATATATAACATCTCCTCCTAATAGTACTCCTGATATATAACATCTCCTCCTAATAGTGTTCCTGATATATAACATCTCCTCCTAATAGTACTCCTGATATATAACATCTCCTTCTAATAGTACACCTGACATATAACCTCTCCTCCTAATAGTACACCTGATATATAACATCTCCTCCTAATAGTACTCCTGATATATAACATCTCCTCCTAATAGTACACCTGACATATAACCTCTCCTCCTAATAGTACTCCTGATATATAACATCTCCTCCTAATAGTACTCCTGATATATAACATCTCCTCCTAATAGTACTCCTGACATATAACATCTCCTCCTAATAGTACTCCTGATATATAACATCTCCTCCTAATAGTACTCCTGATATATAACATCTCCTCCTAATAGTGTTCCTGATATATAACATCTCCTCCTAATAGTACTCCTGACATATAACATCTCCTTCTAATAGTACACCTGACATATAACCTCTCCTCCTAATAGTACTCCTGATATATAACATCTCCTCCTAATAGTACTCCTGATATATAACATCTCCTCCTAATAGTACACCTGATATATAACATCTTCTCCTAATAGTATACCTGATATATAACATCTCCTCCTAATAGTACTCCTGATATATAACATCTCCTCCTAATAGTACACCTGATATATAACATCTTCTCCTAATAGTATACCTGATATATAACATCTCCTCCTAATAGTACTCCTGATATATAACATCTCCTCCTAGTAGTACTCCTGATATATAACATCTCCTCCTAATAGTACTCCTGATATATAACATCTCCTCCTAATAGTACTCCTGATATATAACATCTCCTCATAATAGTACTCCTGATATATAACATCTTCTCCTAATAGTACACCTGATATATAACATCTCCTCCTAATAGTACTCCTGATATATAACATCTCCTCCTAATAGTACTCCTGATATATAACATCTCCTCCTAATAGTACTCCTGATATATAACATCTCCTCCTAATAGTACACCTGATATATAACATCTTCTCCTAATAGTACACCTGATATATAACATCTCCTCCTAATAGTACTCCTGATATAAAACATCTCCTCCTAATAGTACTCCTGATATATAACATCTCCTCCTAATAGTGTTCCTGATATATAACATCTCCTCCTAATAGTACTCCTGATATATAACATCTCTTTCTAATAGTACACCTGACATATAACCTCTCCTCCTAATAGTACTCCTGATATATAACATCTCCTCCTAATAGTACTCCTGATATATAACATCTCCTCCTAATAGTACATCTGATATATAACATCTCCTCCTAATAGTAGTCCTGATATATAACATCTCCTCCTAATAGTACTCGTGATATATAACATCTCCTCCTAATAGTACTCCTGATATATAACATCTCCTCCTAATAGTACACCTGATATATAACATCTCCTCCTAATAGTACTCCTGACATATAACCTCTCCTCCTAATAGTACTCCTGACATATAACATCTCCTCCTAATAGTACTCCTGATATATAACATCTCCTCCTAATAGTACTCCTGATATATAACATCTCCTCCTAATAGTACACCTGATATATAACATCTCCTCCTAATAGTACACCTGATATATAACATCTCCTCCTAATAGTACTCCTGATATATAACATCTCCTCCTAATAGTACACCTGATATATAAAATCTCCTCCTAATAGTACTTCTGATATATAACATCTCCTCCTAATAGTACACCTGATATATAACACCTCCTCCTAATAGTACTCCTGATATATAACATCTCCTCCTGATATATAACTAACATCTCCTCCTAATAGTGTTCCTGATATATAACATCTCCTCCTAATAGTACTCCTGATATATAACATCTCCTCCTAATAGTACTCCTGATATATAACATCTCCTCCTAATAGTACACCTGATATATAACATCTCCTCCTAATAGTACTCCTGATATATAACATCTCCTCCTAATAGTACACCTGATATATAACATCTCCTCCTAATAGTACTTCTGATATATAACATCTCCTCCTAATAGTAGTCCTGATATATAACATCTCCTCCTAATAGTACACCTGATATATAACATCTCCTCCTAATAGTACTCCTGATATATAACATCTCCTCCTAATAGTACACCTGATATATAACATCTCCTCCTAATAGTACACCTGATATATAACATCTTCTCCTAATAGTATACCTGATATATAACATCTCCTCCTAATAGTACACCTGATATATAACACCTCCTCCTAAGGGTATGTGCACACACACTAATTACGTCCGTAATGGACGGACGTATTTCGGCCGCAAGTCCCGGACCGAACACAGTGCAGGGAGCCGGGCTCCTAGCATCATACTTATGTACGACGCTAGGAGTCCCTGCCTCGCTGCAGGACAACTGTCCCGTACTGTAAACATGATTATACTACGGGACAGTTGTCCTGCAGCAAGGCAGGGACTCCTAGCGTCGTACATAAGTATGATGCTAGGAGCCCGGCTCCCTGCACTGTGTTCGGTCCGGGACTTGCGGCCGAAATACGTCCGTCCATTACGGACGTAATTAGTGTGTGTGCACATACCCTAATAGTACTCCTGATATATAACATCTCCTCCTAATAGTACTCCTGATATATAACATCTCCTCCTAATAGTGCTCCTGATATATAACATCTCCTCCTAATAGTACTCCTGATATATATAATCTCCTCCTAATAGTACACCGGATATATAACATCTCCTCCTAATAGTACACCTGATATATAACATCTCCTCCTAATAGTACACCTGATATATAACATCTCCTCCTAATAGTACTCCTGATATATAACATCTCCTCCTAATAGTACTCCTGATATATAACATCTCCTCCTAATAGTACTCCTGATATATAACATCTCCTCCTAATAGTACTCCTGATATATAACATCTCCTCCTAATATTACTCCTGATATATAACATCTCCTCCTAATAGTACTCCTGATATATATCATCTCCTCCTAATAGTACTCCTGATATATAACATCTCCTCCTGATATATAACATCTCCTCCTAATAGTGTTCCTGATATATAACATCTCCTCCTAATAGTACTCCTGATATATAACATCTCCTCCTAATAGTACACCTGATATATAACATCTCCTCCTAATAGTACTCCTGATATATAACATCTCCTCCTAATAGTACATCTGATATATAACATCTCCTCCTAATAGTACTCCTGATATATATCATCTCCTCCTAATAGTACTCCTGATATATAACATCTCCTCCTGATATATAACATCTCCTCCTAATAGTGTTCCTGATATATAACATCTCCTCCTAATAGTACTCCTGATATATAACATCTCCTCCTAATAGTACACCTGACATATAACCTCTCCTCCTAATAGTACTCCTGATATATAACATCTCCTCCTAATAGTACTCCTGATATATAACATCTCCTCCTAATAGTACATCTGATATATAACATCTCCTCCTAATAGTACTCCTGATATATATCATCTCCTCCTAATAGTACTCCTGATATATAACATCTCCTCCTGATATATAACATCTCCTCCTAATAGTGTTCCTGATATATAACATCTCCTCCTAATAGTACTCCTGATATATAACATCTCCTCCTAATAGTACACCTGACATATAACCTCTCCTCCTAATAGTACTCCTGATATATAACATCTCCTCCTAATAGTACTCCTGATATATAACATCTCCTCCTAATAGTACATCTGATATATAACATCTCCTCCTAATAGTAGTCCTGATATATAACATCTCCTCCTAATAGTACACCTGATATATAACATCTCCTCCTAATAGTACTCCTGACATATAACCTCTCCTCCTAATAGTACTCCTGATATATAACATCTCCTCCTAATAGTACACCTGATATATAACATCTTCTCCTAATAGTACTCCTGATATATAACATCTCCTCCTAATAGTACTCATGACATATAACATCTCCTCCTAATAGTACTCCTGATATATAACATCTCCTCCTAATAGTCTCCTGATATATAACATCTCCTCCTAATATTACTCCTGATATATAACATCTCCTCCTAATATTACTCCTGATATATAACATCTCCTCCTAATAGTACTCCTGATATATAACATCTCCTCCTAATAGTACTCCTGATATATAACATCTCCTCCTAATATATAACATCTCCTCCTAATAGTACACCTGATATATAACATCTCCTCCTAATAGTACTCCTGATATATAACATCTCCTCCTAATAGTATACCCGATATATAACACCTCCTCCTAATAGTACTCCTGATATATAACATCTCCTCCTGATATATAACATCTCCTCCTAATAGTACACCTGATATATAACATCTCCTCCTAATAGTACTCCTGATATATAACATCTACTCCTAATAGTACACCTGACATATAACCTCTCCTCCTAATAGTACTCCTGATATATAACATCTCCTCCTAATAGTACATCTGATATATAACATCTCCTCCTAATAGTAGTCCTGATATATAACATCTCCTCCTAATAGTACATCTGATATATAACATCTCCTCCTAATAGTAGTCCTGATATATAACATCTCCTCCTAATAGTACTCCTGATATATAACATCTCCTCCTAATAGTACATCTGATATATAACATCTCCTCCTAATAGTACTCCTGATATATATCATCTCCTCCTAATAGTACTCCTGATATATAACATCTCCTCCTAATAGTACTCCTGATATATATCATCTCCTCCTAATAGTACTCCTGACATATAACCTCTCCTCCTAATAGTACTCCTGATATATAACATCTCCTCCTAATAGTACACCTGATATATAACATCTTCTCCTAATAGTATACCTGATATATAACATCTCCTCCTGATAGTACTCCTGATATATAACATCTCCCCCTAATAGTACACCTGATATATAACATCTCATCCTAATAGTACACCTGATATATAACATCTCCTCCTAATAGTACACCTGATATATAACATCTCCTCCTAATAGTACTCCTGATATATAACATCTCCTCCTAATAGTACACCTGATATAGAACACCTCCTCCTAATAGTATACCTGATATATAACATCTCCTCCTAATAGTACTCCTGATATATAACATCTCCCCCTAATAGTACACCTGATATATAACATCTCCTCCTAATAGTACTCCTGATATATAACATCTCCTCCTAATAGTACACCTGATATAGAACATCTCCTCCTGATATATAACATCTCCTCCTAATAGTATACCTGATATATAACATCTCCTCCTAATAGTACACCTGACATATAACCTCTCCTCCTAATAGTACTCCTGATATATAACATCTCCTCCTGATATATAACATCTCCTCCTAATAGTACACCTGATATATAACATCTCCTCCTGATATATAACACCTCCTCCTAATAGTACTCCTGATATATAACATCTCCTCCTAATAGTACTCCTGATATATAACATCTCCTCCTAATAGTACACCTGATATATAACATCTCCTCCTAATAGTACACCTGATATATAACATCTCCTCCTGATAGTACTCCTGATATATAACATCTCCTCCTAATAGTACTCCTGATATATAACATCTCCTCCTAGTAGTACTCCTGATATATAACATCTCCTCCTAATAGTACTCCTGATATATAACATCTCCTCCTAATAGTACTCCTGATATATAACATCTCCTCCTAATAGTACTCCTGATATATAACATCTCCTCCTAATAGTACTCCTGATATATAACATCTCCTCCTAATAGTACACCTGATATATAACATCTCCTCCTAATAGTACTCCTGATATATAACATCTCCTCCTAATAGTACACCTGATATATAACATCTCCTCCTAATAGTATACCCGATATATAACACCTCCTCCTAATAGTACTCCTGATATATAACATCTCCTCCTAATAGTGCTCCTGATATATAACATCTCCTCCTAATAGTACTCCTGATATCTAACATCTCCTCCTAATAGTACTCCTGATATATAACATCTCCTCCTAATAGTACACCTGATATATAACATCTCCTCCTAATAGTACTCCTGATATATAACACCTCCTCCTAATAGTATACCTGATATATAACACCTCCTCCTAATAGTACACCTGATATATAACATCTCCTCCTAATAGTACTCCTGATATATAACATCTCCTCCTAATAGTACACCTGATATATAACATCTCCTCCTAATAGTACTCCTGATATATAACACCTCCTCCTAATAGTATACCTGATATATAACATCTCCTCCTAATAGTACACCTGATATATAACATCTCCTCCTAATAGTACTCCTGACATATAACCTCTCCTCCTAATAGTACTCCTGATATATAACATCTCCTCCTAATAGTACTCCTGATATATAACACCTCCTCCTAATAGTACTCCTGATATATAACATCTCCTCCTAATAGTACACCTGATATATAACATCTCCTCCTAATAGTACACCTGACATATAACATCTCCTCCTAATAGTACTCCTAATATATAACATCTCCTCCTAATAGTACTCCTGATATATAACATCTCCTCCTAATAGTACTCCTGATATATAACATCTCCTCCTAATAGTACTCCTGATATATAACATCTCCTCCTGATATATAACATCTCCTCCTAATAGTACACCTGATATATAACATCTCCTCCTGATATATAACATCTCCTCCTAATAGTATACCTGATATATAACATCTCCTCCTAATAGTACTCCTGATATATAACATCTCCTCCTAATAGTACACCTGATATATAACACCTCCTCCTAATAGTACACCTGATATATAACATCTCCTCCTGATATATAACATCTCCTCCTAATAGTACTCCTGATATATAACATCTCCTCCTAATAGTACACCTGATATATAACATCTCCTCCTAATAGTACTCCTGATATATAACATCTCCTCCTGATAGTACACCTGATATATAACATCTCCTCCTAATAGTACTCCTGATATATAACATCTCCTCCTAATAGTACACCTGATATATAACATCTCCTCCTAATAGTACACCTGATATATAACATCTCCTCCTAATAGTACTCCTGACATATAACATCTCCTCCTAATAGTACTCCTGATATATAACATCTCCTCCTAATAGTACTCCTGATATATAACATCTCCTCCTAATAGTACATCTGATATATAACATCTCCTCCTAATAGTACTCCTGATATATAACATCTCCTCCTAATAGTACTCCTGATATATAACATCTCCTCCTAATAGTACATCTGATATATAACACCTCCTCCTAATAGTACTCCTGATATATAACATCTCCTCCTAATAGTACTCCTGACATATAACATCTCCTCCTAATAGTACACCTGATATATAACACCTCCTCCTAATAGTACTCCTGATATATAACACCTCCTCCTAATAGTACACCTGATATATAACATCTCCTCCTAATAGTACACCTGATATATAACACCTCCTCCTAATAGTACTCCTGATATATAACACCTCCTCCTAATAGTACACCTGATATATAACATCTCCTCCTAATAGTACTCCTGATATATAACATCTCCTCCTAATAGTACACCTGATATATAACATCTCCTCCTAATAGTACTCCTGATATATAACATCTCCTCCTGATAGTACACCTGATATATAACATCTCCTCCTAATAGTACTCCTGATATATAACATCTCCTCCTAATAGTACACCTGATATATAACATCTCCTCCTAATAGTACACCTGATATATAACATCTCCTCCTAATAGTACTCCTGACATATAACATCTCCTCCTAATAGTACTCCTGATATATAACATCTCCTCCTAATAGTACTCCTGATATATAACATCTCCTCCTAATAGTACATCTGATATATAACATCTCCTCCTAATAGTACTCCTGATATATAACACCTCCTCCTAATAGTACTCCTGATATATAACATCTCCTCCTAATAGTACTCCTGACATATAACATCTCCTCCTAATAGTACACCTGATATATAACACCTCCTCCTAATAGTACTCCTGATATAAAACAATTTAAGTGGTGTCGCCTGTATGTACAGACTAGTATCAGGGCTCCTGATTGGACAGCCATGGGTTAGGACTGGCAGCCGCCGTTCAGAACCACGGCCCTTCAAAAGGCTTCACCTCCTGGCGGATACCGATTCTACCCCAACATGGACAACTAAGGGGAGTGGGAGGGGGTTTCATTACCGCTTCTACTTCATATACGGTCCCTCCCGGAGGTGCACTTGTGGCGGTGTAAGAAATAACCAAATTACTCAGCGTGTGGGATCTGCTTGAGACGAGAGGAACCCCGGCAGCAATAATGACGAACGCCACGGCCTCGTCCTGGAGACACCTACCTGCTGGCAGAGGTGGAGAGTGCGGACAACGGGTTGGTGAAGGTGACGACGCACTCCAGGACCTCACCGGCTAAGAAGACCGGACCGCGGACCAGCTTACCGACCACCTCAATCATAATGGACACGGAGAGGAGAGATCCCGACCTGATCACACACCAGACGTAGATTATTATACTGGAGATCACAGGAGACTTACATGTAACCAGAGATCACTACATACAATCACTCCTATCTCTATCTCTCTGGATCTCTCCTCTATATACATAGAGGAGAGATCCAGTCCTGATCACACAATATATACATGGAGGAGAGATCCAATCCTGATCACACAATATATACATGGAGGAGAGATCCAGTCCTGATCACACAATATATACACGGAGGAGAGATCCAGTCCTGATCACACAATATATACACAGAGGAGAGATCCAGTCCTGATCACACATAATATATATATATATATACATGGAGGAGAGATCCAGTCCTGATCACATATAATATATACACAAAGGAGAGATCCAGTCCTGATCACATATAATATATACACAAAGGAGAGATCCAGTCCTGATCACATAATATATACATGGAGGAGAGATCCAGTCCTGATCACACAATATATACATGGAGGAGAGATCCAGTCCTGATCACACATATTATATACAGAGGAGAGATCCAGTCCTGATCACACATATTATATACACAGAGGATAGATCCAGTCCTGATCACACATAATATATACATGGAGGAGAGATCCAGTCCTGATCACACACCAGACGTAGATTATTATACTGGAGATCACAGGAGACTGACATGTAACCAGAGATCACTACATACAATCACTCCTATCATCCTCCCCTCCTGGAGATCACAGATAATATATACACAGAGGAGAGATCCAGTCCTGATCACACAGAGAGATCCAGTCCTGGTCACACATAATATATACACAGAGGAGAGATCCAGTCCTGATCACACAATATATACAGAGGAGAGATCCAGTCCTGATCACACATAATATATACACAGAGGAGAGATCCAGTCCTGATCACATAATATATACATAGAGAGATCCAGTCCTGGTCACATATAATATATACATAGAGGAGAGATCCAGTCCTGATCACACATAATATATACAGAGGAGAGATCCAGTCCTGATCACATAATATATACATAGAGGAGAGATCCAGTCCTGATCACACACAATATATATATATATATATATATATATATATATATATATATATATACACATGGAGGAGAGATCCAGTCCTGATCACATAATATATACATAGAGAGATCCAGTCCTGATCACACATAATATATACACAGAGGAGAGATCCAGTCCTGATCACATAATATATACACAGAGGATAGATCCAGTCCTGATCACATAATATATACATAGAGAGATCCAGTCCTGATCACACATATTATATACACAGTGGAGAGATCCAGTCCTGATCACACATAATATATACATAGAGGATAGATCCAGTCCTGATCACACATAATATATACACAGAGGAGAGATCCAGTCCTGATCACACATAATATATACACAGAGGAGAGATCCAGTCCTGATCACATAATATATACATAGAGGAGAGATCCAGTCCTGATCACATAATATATACATGGAGGAGAGATCCAGTCCTGATCACACATAATATATACACAGAGGAGAGATCCAGTCCTGATCACATAATATATACATAGAGGAGAGATCCAGTCCTGATCACATAATATATACATAGAGGAGAGATCCAGTCCTGATCACACATAATATATATATATACATGGAGGAGAGATCCAGTCCTGATCACATAATATATACATAGAGGAGAGATCCAGTCCTGATCACACAATATATACATGGAGGAGAGATCCAATCCTGATCACACAATATATACATGGAGGAGAGATCCAGTCCTGATCACACATAATATATATATATACATGGAGGAGAGATCCAGTCCTGATCACATAATATATACATAGAGGAGAGATCCAGTCCTGATCACACAATATATACATGGAGGAGAGATCCAGTCCTGATCACACAATATATACACGGAGGAGAGATCCAGTCCTGATCACACATAATATATATATATATATACATGGAGGAGAGATCCAGTCCTGATCACATAATATATACATAGAGAGATCCAGTTCTGATCACATAATATATACATAGAGAGATCCAGTCCTGATCACACATAATATATACATAGAGAGATCCAGTCCTGATCACACATAATATATACACAGAGGAGAGATCCAGTCCTGATCACATAATATATACATAGAGGAGAGATCCAGTCCTGATCACACATAATATATACACAGAGGAGAGATCCAGTCCTGATCACATAATATATACATAGAGGAGAGATCCAGTCCTGATCACACATAATATATATATATATACATGGAGGAGAGATCCAGTCCTGATCACACATAATATATACATAGAGGAGAGATCCAGTCCTGATCACACATAATATATATATATACATGGAGGAGAGATCCAGTCCTGATCACATAATATATACATAGAGGAGAGATCCAGTCCTGATCACATAATATATACATAGAGAGATCCAGTCCTGATCACACATAATATATACATGGAGGAGAGATCCAGTCCTGATCACACATAATATATACACGGAGGAGAGATCCAGTCCTGATCACACATAATATATACACAGAGGAGAGATCCAGTCCTGATCACATAGTATATACACAGAGGAGAGATCCAGTCCTGATCACACATAATATATACATAGAGGAGACGCTATATACGAGTAGATGGATAGGGGAGATATAATGGGCTCAGTATAACTATAAGAAGACTCACAGTCTGGCGCTTCCTCTGTATTAGGCCGCAGCGACCCCCGGAGATGGTACGATCCACACCATATACTTTCTGGTGTAACTACACCCACAATATATTATCAGTCTGTCCGGGTTTTACCAGTGCGCACGCGCAGAATGCTGATCTTTCTTTCTGTCTGTGTGCGGAGTGCGTGTCCGCCCTGTTTCTGGAGACCATTCTGCCATAGTTTTTACCATCTCGTCACAAACAAGATGGTGTCTTCAGCGGAGACAATATTTAGTATGTTTACATGGCGCTCTAGCGTTGGTTTCTTCTTTCACCGGTGACTAAGAGACAGCCTGTGAAGAGACAACCTGACAGGAAAGAGATAGTTTAGAGGAAGAGACCCCAAATAGACGGGCTGGAGAGGAAGAGACCCCCCAAATAGACGGACTACAGAGGAAGAGACCCCCAAATAGACGGACTGGAGAGGAAGAGACCCCCAAACAGTCGGACTGGATGGGAAGAGACCCCAAATACACGGACTGGAGGGGAGTAGACACCCAAATAGACGGACTGGAGAGGAAGAGACACTCAATAGACAGGCTGGAGAGGAAAAGACACCCAAATAGACGGACTGGAGGGGAAGAGACCCCAAATACACGGACTGGAGGGGAAGAGACCCCCAAATAGACGGACTGGAGAGGAAGAGACCCTCAATAGACGGGCTGGAGAGGAAAATACCCCCAAATACACGGACTGGAGGGGAAGAGACCCCAAATACACGGACTGGAGAGGAGGAGACCCTCAATAGACAGACTGAAGAAGACGACGAGACCCCTGAGGTAAAGAGACAGAATAGAAAATAAGAGACCCCTGAGGTAAAGAGACAGAATAGAAAAGAAGAGACTCCTGAGGTAAAGAGACAGACTAGAGTAGAAGAAGAGACCCCTGAGGTAAAGAGACAGAATAGAAAAGAAGAGACCCCTGAGGTAAAGAGACAGACTAGAGAAGAAGAGACCCCTGAGGTAATGAGACAGACTAGAGAAGAAGAAGAGACCCCTGAGGTAAAGAGACTGACTAGAGAAGAAGAGACCCCTGAGGTAAAGAGACAGACTAGAGAAGAAGAAGAGACCCCTGAGGTAAAGAGACAGACTAGAGAAGAAGAAGAGACCCCTGAGGTAAAGAGACAGACTAGAGAAGAAGAAGAGACCCCTGAGGTAAAGAGACTGACTAGAGAAGAAGAGACCCCTGAGGTAAAGAGACAGACTAGAGAAGAAAAGACCCCTGAGGTAAAGAGACAGACTAGAGAAGAAGAAGAGACCCCTGAGGTAAAGAGACAGACTAGAGAAGAGACCCCTGAGGTAAAGAGACAGACTAGAGAAGAGACCCCTGAGGTAAAGAGACAGACTAGAGAAGAAGAAGAGACCCCTGAGGTAAAGAGACAGACTAGAGAAGAGGAGACCCCTGAGGTAAAGAGACAGACTAGAGAAGAAGAGACCCCTGAGGTAAAGAGACAGACTAGAGAAGAAAAGACCCCTGAGGTAAAGAGACAGACTAGAGAAGAAGAAGAGACCCCTGAGGTAAAGAGACAGACTAGAGAAGAGACCCCTGAGGTAAAGAGACAGACTAGAGAAGAGACCCCTGAGGTAAAGAGACAGACTAGAGAAGAAGAAGAGACCCCTGAGGTAAAGAGACAGACTAGAGAAGAGGAGACCCCTGAGGTAAAGAGACAGACTGGAGATGAAGAGACACCTGATATAAAGAACCAGGAGAGAGACTGACTGGAGAGACATCTGATATAAAGAAGCAGGAGAGAGACTGACTGGAGAGACACCTGATATGAAGAACCAGGAGAGAGACTGACTGGAGAGACACCTGATATAAAGAACCAGGAGAGAGACTGACTGGAGAGACACCTGATATAAAGAACCAGGAGAGAGACTGACTGAAGAGACACCTGATATAAAGAACCAGGAGAGAGACTGACTGGAGAGACACCTGATATAAAGAATCAGGAGAGAGACTGACTGTAGAGACACCTGATATAAAGAACTAGGAGAGAGACTGACTGGAGAGACACCTGATATAAAGAACCAGGAGAGAGACTGACTGAAGAGACACCTGATATAAAGAACCAGAAGAGAGACTGACTGGAGAGACATCTGATATAAAGAACCAGGAGAGAGACTGACTGAAGAGACACCTGATATAAAGAACCAGGAGAGAGACTGACTGGAGAAGAAGAGACCACTGAGATAAAGAGACAGACTAGAGAAGAAGAGACCCCTGAGGTAAAGAGACAGACTAGAGAAGAGACCCCTGAGGTAAAGAGACAGACTAGAGAAGAAGAGACCCCTGAGGTAAAGAGACAGACTAGAGAAGAAGAAGAGACCCCTGAGGTAAAGACAGACTAGAGAAGAAGAAGAGACTCCTGAGGTAAAGAGACAGACTAGAGAAGAAGAAGAGACCCCTGAGGTAAAGAGACAGACTAGAGAAGAAGAAGAGACCCCTGAGGTAAAGAGACAGACTAGAGAAGAAGAAGAGACCCCTGAGGTAAAGAGACAGACTAGAGAAGAAGAAGAGACCCCTGAGGTAAAGAGACAGACTAGAGAAGAGACCCCTGAGGTAAAGAGACAGACTAGAGAAGAAGAAGAGACCCCTGAGGTAAAGAGACAGACTAGAGAAGAAGAGACCCCTGAGGTAAAGAGACAGACTGGAGAAGAAGAAGAGACCCCTGAGGTAAAGAGACAGACTAGAGAAGAAGAAGAGACCCCTGTGGTAAAGAGACAGACTAGAGAAGAAGAAGAGACCCCTGTGGTAAAGAGACAGACTAGAGAAGAAGAAGAGACCCCTGAGGTAAAGAGACAGACTAGAGAAGAAGAGACCCCCTGAGGTAAAGAGACAGACTAGAGAAGAGACCCCTGAGGTAAAGAGACAGACTAGAGAAGAAGAAGAGACTCCTGAGGTAAAGAGACAGACTAGAGAAGAAGAGACTCCTGAGGTAAAGAGACAGACTGGAGAAGAAGAAGAGACCCCTGAGGTAAAGACAGACTAGAGAAGAGACCCCTGAGGTAAAGAGACAGACTAGAGAAGAAGAAGAGACTCCTGAGGTAAAGAGAGACTAGAGAAGAAGAGACCCCTGAGGTAAAGAGACTGACTAGAGAAGGAGACCCCTGAGATGAAGAGACCCCTGAGGTAAAGAGACAGACTAGAGAAGAAGAGACCCCTGAGGTAAAGAAACAGACTAGAGAAGAAGAAGAGACCCCTGAGGTAAAGACAGACTAGAGAAGAAGAAGAGACTCCAGAGGTAAAGAGACAGACTAGAGAAGAAGAGACCCCTGAGGTAAAGAGACAGACTAGAGAAGAAGAGACCCCTGCGGTAAAGAGACAGACTAGAGAAGAAGAGACCCCTGAGGTAAAGAGACAGACTAGAGAAGAAGAGACCCCTGAGGTAAAGAGACAGACTAGAGAAGAGACCCCTGAGGTAAAGAGACAGACTAGAGAAGAAGAGACCCCTGAGGTAAAGAGACAGACTAGAGAAGAAGAGACCCCTGAGGTAAAGAGACAGACTAGAGAAGAAGAAGAGACCCCTGAGGTAAAGAGACAGACTAGAGAAGAAGAAGAGACCCCTGAGGTAAAGAGACAGACTAGAGAAGAAGAAGAGACCCCTGAGGTAAAGAGACTGACTAGAGAAGAAGAGACCCCTGAGGTAAAGAGACAGACTAGAGAAGAAAAGACCCCTGAGGTAAAGAGACAGACTAGAGAAGAAGAGACCCCTGAGGTAAAGAGACAGACTAAAGAAGAAGAAGAGACCCCTGAGGTAAAGAGACAGACTAGAGAAGAAGAAGAGACCCCTGAGGTAAAGAGACTGACTAGAGAAGAAGAGACCCCTGAGGTAAAGAGACAGACTAGAGAAGAAGAAGGGACCCCCTGAGGTAAAGACAGACTAGAGAAGAGACCCCTGAGGTAAAGAGACAGACTAGAGAAGAAGAAGAGACTCCTGAGGTAAAGAGAGACTAGAGAAGAAGAAGAGACTCCTGAGGTAAAGAGAGACTAGAGAAGAAGAGACCCCTGAGGTAAAGAGACAGACTAGAGAAGAGACCCCTGAGGTAAAGAGACAGACTAGAGAAGAAGAGACCCCTGAGGTAAAGAGACAGACTAGAGAAGAAGAAGAGACCCCTGAGGTAAAGACAGACTAGAGAAGAAGAAGAGACTCCTGAGGTAAAGAGACAGACTAGAGAAGAAGAGACCCCTGAGGTAAAGAGACAGACTAGAGAAGAAGAGACCCCTGAGGTAAAGAGACAGACTAGAGAAGAAGAGACCCCTGAGGTAAAGAGACAGACTAGAGAAGAAGAGACTCCTGAGGTAAAGAGGCAGACTAGAGAAGAAGAGACCCCTGAGGTAAAGAGGCAGACTAGAGAAGAAGAGACCCCTAAGGTAAAGAGACAGACTAGAGAAGAAGAAGAGACCCCTGAGGTAAAGAGACAGACTAGAGAAGAAGAGACCCCTAAGGTAAAGAGACAGACTAGAGAAGAAGAGACTCCTGAGGTAAAGAGACAGACTAGGGAAGAAGAGACCCCTGAGGTAAAGAGACAGACTAGAGAAGAAGAAGAGACCCCTGAGGTAAAGAGACAGAATAGAGAAGAGACCCCTGAGGTAAAGAGACAGACTAGAGAAGAGACCCCTGAGGTAAAGAGACAGACTAGAGAAGAAGAGACCCCTGAGGTAAAGAGACAGACTAGAGAAGAAGAAGAGACCCCTGAGGTAAAGACAGACTAGAGAAGAAGAAGAGACTCCTGAGGTAAAGAGACAGACTAGAGAAGAAGAGACCCCTGAGGTAAAGAGACAGACTAGAGAAGAAGAGACCCCTGAGGTAAAGAGACAGACTAGAGAAGAAGAGACCCCTGAGGTAAAGAGACAGACTAGAGAAGAAGAGACTCCTGAGGTAAAGAGGCAGACTAGAGAAGAAGAGACCCCTAAGGTAAAGAGACAGACTAGAGAAGAAGAAGAGACCCCTGAGGTAAAGAGACAGACTAGAGAAGAGACCCCTAAGGTAAAGAGACAGACTAGAGAAGAAGAGACTCCTGAGGTAAAGAAACAGACTAGAGAAGAAGAGACCCCTGAGGTAAAGAGACAGACTAGAGAAGAAGAAGAGACCCCTGAGGTAAAGAGACAGAATAGAGAAGAGACCCCTGAGGTAAAGAGACAGACTAGAGAAGAGACCCCTGAGGTAAAGAGACAGACTAGAGAAGAAGAAGAGACCCCTGAGGTAAAGAGACAGACTAGAGAAGAGGAGACCCCTGAGGTAAAGAGACAGACTGGAGATGAAGAGACACCTGATATAAAGAACCAGGAGAGAGACTGACTGGAGAGACATCTGATATAAAGAACCAGGAGAGAGACTGACTGAAGAGACACCTGATATAAAGAACCAGAGGAGAGACTGACTGGAGAGACATCTGATATAAAGAACCAGGAGAGAGACTGACTGTAGAGACACCTGATATAAAGAACCAGGAGAGAGACTGACTGGAGAGACACCTGATATAAAGAACCAGAAGAGAGACTGACTGGAGAGACATCTGATATAAGGTATATGAGGTAAAGACAGACTAGAGAAGAAGAAGAGACTCCTGAGGTAAAGAGACAGACTAGAGAAGAAGAGACCCCTGAGGTAAAGAGACAGACTAGAGAAGAAGAGACCCCTGAGGTAAAGAGACAGACTAGAGAAGAAGAGACCCCTGAGGTAAAGAGACAGACTAGAGAAGAAGAGACTCCTGAGGTAAAGAGGCAGACTAGAGAAGAAGAGACCCCTGAGGTAAAGAGGCAGACTAGAGAAGAAGAGACCCCTAAGGTAAAGAGACAGACTAGAGAAGAAGAAGAGACCCCTGAGGTAAAGAGACAGACTAGAGAAGAAGAGACCCCTAAGGTAAAGAGACAGACTAGAGAAGAAGAGACTCCTGAGGTAAAGAGACAGACTAGGGAAGAAGAGACCCCTGAGGTAAAGAGACAGACTAGAGAAGAAGAAGAGACCCCTGAGGTAAAGAGACAGAATAGAGAAGAGACCCCTGAGGTAAAGAGACAGACTAGAGAAGAGACCCCTGAGGTAAAGAGACAGACTAGAGAAGAAGAGACCCCTGAGGTAAAGAGACAGACTAGAGAAGAAGAAGAGACCCCTGAGGTAAAGACAGACTAGAGAAGAAGAAGAGACTCCTGAGGTAAAGAGACAGACTAGAGAAGAAGAGACCCCTGAGGTAAAGAGACAGACTAGAGAAGAAGAGACCCCTGAGGTAAAGAGACAGACTAGAGAAGAAGAGACCCCTGAGGTAAAGAGACAGACTAGAGAAGAAGAGACTCCTGAGGTAAAGAGGCAGACTAGAGAAGAAGAGACCCCTAAGGTAAAGAGACAGACTAGAGAAGAAGAAGAGACCCCTGAGGTAAAGAGACAGACTAGAGAAGAGACCCCTAAGGTAAAGAGACAGACTAGAGAAGAAGAGACTCCTGAGGTAAAGAAACAGACTAGAGAAGAAGAGACCCCTGAGGTAAAGAGACAGACTAGAGAAGAAGAAGAGACCCCTGAGGTAAAGAGACAGAATAGAGAAGAGACCCCTGAGGTAAAGAGACAGACTAGAGAAGAGACCCCTGAGGTAAAGAGACAGACTAGAGAAGAAGAAGAGACCCCTGAGGTAAAGAGACAGACTAGAGAAGAGGAGACCCCTGAGGTAAAGAGACAGACTGGAGATGAAGAGACACCTGATATAAAGAACCAGGAGAGAGACTGACTGGAGAGACATCTGATATAAAGAACCAGGAGAGAGACTGACTGAAGAGACACCTGATATAAAGAACCAGAGGAGAGACTGACTGGAGAGACATCTGATATAAAGAACCAGGAGAGAGACTGACTGTAGAGACACCTGATATAAAGAACCAGGAGAGAGACTGACTGGAGAGACACCTGATATAAAGAACCAGAAGAGAGACTGACTGGAGAGACATCTGATATAAAGAACCAGGAGAGAGACTGACTGAAGAGACACCTGATATAAAGAACCAGGGGAGAGACTGACTGGAGAGACATCTGATATAAAGAACCAGGAGAGAGACTGACTGTAGAGACACCTGATATAAAGAACCAGGAGAGAGACTGACTGGAGAGACACCTGATATAAAGAACCAGAAGAGAGACTGACTGGAGAGACATCTGATATAAAGAACCAGGAGAGAGACTGACTGAAGAGACACCTGATATAAAGAACCAGGAGAGAGACTGACTGGAGATACACCTGATATATAGAACCAGGAGAGAGACTGACTGTAGAGACATCTGATATAAAGAACCAGGAGAGAGACAACTGGAGAGACACCTGATATAAAGAACCAGGAGAGAGTCTGACTGGAGAGACACCTGATATAAAGAACCAGGAGAGAGACTGACAGGAGAGACACCTGATATAAAGAACCAGGAGAGAGACAACTGGAGAGACACCTGATATAAAGAACAAGGAGAGAGTCTGACTGGAGAGACACCTGATATAAAGAACCAGGAGAGAGACTGACAGGAGAGACATCTGATATAAAGAACCAGGAGAGAGACTGACTGGAGAGACACCTGATATATAGAACCAGGAGAGAGACTGACTGGAGAGACACCTGATATAAAGAACCAGGAGAGAGAATGACTGGAGAGACGAGACACCTGATATAAAGAACCTGGAGAGAGACTGACTGGAGATACGCCTGATATAAAGAACCAGGAGAGGGACTGACTGTAGAGACACCTGATATAAAGAACCAGGAGAGAGACTGACAGGAGAGACATCTGATATAAAGAATCAGGAGAGAGACTGACTGGAGAGACACCTGATATAAAGAACCAGGAGAGAGACTGACTGGAGAGACACCTGATATAAAGAACCAGGAGAGAGACTGACTGGAGAGACATCTGATATAAAGAACCAGGAGAAAGACTGACTGGAGAGACATCTGATATAAAGAATCAGGAGAGAGACTGACTGGAGAGACACCTGATATAAAGAACCAGGAGAGAGACTGACTGGAGAGACATCTGATATAAAGAACCAGGAGAGAGACTGACTGGAGAAACACCTGATATAAAGAACCAGGAGAGAGACTGACTGGAGAGACATCTGATATATAGAACCAGGAGAGAGACTGACTGTAGAGATACCTGATATAAAGAACCAGGAGAGAGACTGACTGGAGAGACATCTGATATAAAGAACCAGGAGAGAGACTAACTGTAGAGATACCTGATATAAAGAACCAGGAGAGAGACTGACTGGAGAGACGAGACACCTGATATAAAAAACCAGGAGAGAGACTGACTGGAGAGACACCAGTTCTAAAGAACCAGGAGAGAGACTGACTGGAGAGACACCTGATATAAAGAACCAGGAGAGAGACTGACTGGAGAGACACCTGTTATAAAGAACCAGGAGAGAGACTGACTGGAGAGACACCTGATATAAAGAACCATTAGAGAGACTGACTGGAGAGACATCTGATATGTAGAACCAGGAGAGAGACTGACTGGAGAGACACCTGATATAAAGAACCAGGAGAGAGATTGACTGGAGAGACATCTGATATAAAGAACCAGGAGAGAGACTGACTGGAGAGACACCTGATATAAAGAACCAGGGGAGAGTCTGACTGGAGAGACATCTGATATATAGAACCAGGAGAGAGACTGACTGGAGAGACACCTGATATAAAGAACCAGGAGAGAGACTGACTGGAGCGACACCTGATATAAAGAACCAGGAGAGAGACTGACTGTAGAGACACCTGATATAAAGAACCAGGAGAGAGACTGACTGGAGAGACACCTGATATAAAGAACCAGGAGAGAGACTGACTGAAGAGACACCTGATATAAAGAACCAGAAGAGAGACACCTGATATAAAGAACCAGGAGAGAGATTGACTGGAGAGACATCTGATATAAAGAACCAGGAGAGAGACTGACTGGAGAGACATCTGATATAAAGAACCAGGAGAGATACTGACTGGAGAGACACCTGATATAAAGAACCAGGAGAGAGATTGACTGGAGAGACATCTGATATAAAGAACCAGGAGAAGTGACAGCACACGTAAAGAGACATTTAGAGATATCGTTTTTTTGGAAGGACGTGATAAGTATTTGGATGGAGATAAAACATTAATCGTCAGCAGAAGAGAGTGTTGCGGCCAGTGAGAGGTGAAGAGACAGATGCTGACACAAATAATACAAATAACTGACGTATAAAGAGACAGAAATGACTGACGTTAATGAGAGCGCTCATTTGACAAGAATCTTATAAATCTATACTATGACAGAATAAGAGACCGTTGTGACTATATGAAAGAGACCTCTACAGCATGAGATGAGAGTGTAATCATATCATCTTATACATCACTAGAGGTATCGACAGACCGTCCGGCTGGGGAAAGACATCTGTGTATCCGTGAAGCATGAAAAGTATTGGTTTCCTTGTATACTTGTCCTGTATACTTCTCACATGAGAGAGCGCTGCAACCTGAAGACGTCCCGGGAACACCACCACATGTGCCATAGACCTCGTCCATCTAATGTGCCAAAAAGTAAGCATAAAAAAAGATATTGTTACATGCGATCTCACAGAGAGACATCCGATCAAATTAGACGACCAAGGAGGAGATCAGTAACAATAAAGATTAGATCAGCAAGGAACAGGAAGGAGGTGACCATAGGCTGAAGGAAAGGTTCACGTGAAACGAGAACAAGTGATGGAGGAGAGAGAGGACAACAGACTGGTATTAGAGAGAAGACAATACAGAGAGTATTAAGAACAAGCGATGGAGGAGAGAGGACATCAAACTGGTATTTTTATAGAGAGAAGAAAATACAGAGAGTATTATGAACAATCGATGGGAAGAGAGGATAACAGACTGGTATTAGGTAGAGAAGAATATACAGAGAGTATTAAGAACAGGATGATGGAGGAGAGAGGACAACAGACTGGTATTAGAGAGAGAAGAACATACAGAGAGTATTAAGAACAGGATGATGGAGGAGAAAGGACAACAGACTGTGGTATTAGAGAGAAGAAAATACAGAGAGTATTAAGAACAATCAATGGAGAAGAGAGGACAACAGACTGGTATTAGAGAGCAGAAATTACAGAGAGTATTAAAAACAAGCGATGGAGGAGAGAGGACATCAAACTGGTATTTTTAGAGAGAAGAAAATACAGAGAGTATTAAGAACAAGCGATGGAGGAGAGAGAGAACAGACTGGTATTAGAGAGAAGACAATACAGAGAGTATTAAGAACAAGCAATGGAGGAGAGAGGACAACAGACTGGTATTAGAGAGAAGAAAATACAGAGAGTATTAAGAACAGGATGATGGAGGAGAGAGGACAACAGACTGTGGTATTAGAGAGAAGAAAATACAGAGAGTATTAGGAACAAGCGAGGGAGGAGAGAGGACAACAGACTGGTATTATAGAGAATATACAGAGTATTAAGAACAAGCGATGGAGGAGGGAGGACATCAAACTGGTATTTTTAGAGAGAGAAGACAATACAGAGAGTATTAAGAACAAGCAATGGAGGAGAGAGGACAACAGACTGGTATTAGAGAGAAGAAAATAAAGAGACTATTAAGAACAAGCGAGGGAGGAGAGAGGACAACAGACTGGTATTAGAGAGAGAAGAAAATACAGAGAGTATTAGGAACAAGCGAGGGAGGAGAGAGGACAACATACTGGTATTAGAGAGAGTATTAAGAACAAGCGATGAAGAAGAGAGGACAACAGACTGTGGTATTAGAGAGAAGAAAATACAGAGAGTATTAAGAACAAGCGATGGAGCAGAGAGGACAACAGACTGGTGTTAGAGAGAGAGAAGAAAATGCGATGGAGCAGAGAGGACAACAGACTGGTATTAGAGAGAGAAGAAAATACAGAGAGTATTAAGAACAAGCGATGAAGAAGAGAGGACAACAGACTGTGGTATTAGAGAGAAGAAAATACAGAGAGTATTAAGAACAAGCGATGAAGCAGAGAGGACAACAGACTGGTGTTAGAGAGAGAGAAGAAAATGCGATGGAGCAGAGAGGACAACAGACTGGTATTAGAGAGAGAAGAAAATACAGAGAGTATTAAGAACAAGCGATAGAGCAGAGAGGACAACAGACTGTGGTATTTGAGAGAAGAAAATACACAGAGTATTAAGAACAAGCGATAGAGCAGAGAGGACAACAGACTGGTATTTTTATAAAGTGAAAAAAATACAGAGCGTATTATGAACAATCGATGGGAAGAGAGGACAACAGACTGGTATTATAAAGAGAAGAAAATATAGAGAGTATTAGGAACAATCGATGGAGGAGAGAGGACAACAGACTGGTTTTAGGGAGAGAAGAAAATACAGAGAGTATTAAGAACAGGATGATGGAGGAGAGAGGACATCAAACTGGTATTTTTAGAGAGAAGAAAATACAGAGAGTATTAAGAACAAGCGATGGAGGAGAGAGAGAACAACAGACTGGTATTAGAGAGAAGACAATACAGAGAGTATTAAGAACAAGCAATGGAGGAGAGAGGACAACAGACTGGTATTAGAGAGAAGAAAATACAGAGAGTATTAAGAACAGGATGATGGAGGAGAGAGGACAACAGACTGTGGTATTAGAGAGAAGAAAATACAGAGAGTATTAAGAACAAGCAATGGAGGAGAGAGGACATTAGACTGTGGTATTAGAGAGAGAAGAAAATACAGAGAGTATTAGGAACAAGCGAGGGAGGAGAGAGGACAACAGACTGGTATTATAGAGAATATACAGAGTATTAAGAACAAGCGATGGAGGAGGGAGGACATCAAACTGGTATTTTTAGAGAGAGAAGACAATACAGAGAGTATTAAGAACAAGCAATGGAGGAGAGAGGACAACAGACTGGTATTAGAGAGAAGAAAATACAGAGACTATTAAGAACAAGCGAGGGAGGAGAGAGGACAACAGACTGGTATTAGAGAGAGAAGAAAATACAGAGAGTATTAAGAACAAGCGATGGAGGAGAGAGGACATTAGACTGTGGTATTAGAGAGAGAAGAAAATACAGAGAGTATTAGGAACAAGCGAGGGAGGAGAGGACAACAGACTGGTATTAGAGAGAGTATTAAGAACAAGCGATGGAGCAGAGAGGACAACAGACTGGTATTAGAGAGAAGAAAATACAGAGAGTATTAAGAACAAGCGATGAAGCAGAGAGGACAACAGACTGGTGTTAGAGAGAGAGAAGAAAATGCGATGGAGCAGAGAGGACAACAGACTGGTATTAGAGAGAGAAGAAAATACAGAGAGTATTAAGAACAGGATGATGGAGGAGAGAGGACAACAGACTGTGGTATTTGAGAGAAGAAAATACACAGAGTATTAAGAACAAGCGATGGAGCAGAGAGGACAACAGACTGGTATTTTTATAGAGTGAAAAAAATACAGAGCGTATTATGAACAATCGATGGGAAGAGAGGACAACAGACTGGTATTATAAAGAGAAGAAAATATAGAGAGTATTAGGAACAATCGATGGAGGAGAGAGGACAACAGACTGGTTTTAGGGAGAGAAGAAAATACAGAGAGTATTAAGAACAGGATGATGGAGGAGAGAGGACATCAAACTGGTATTTTTAGAGAGAAGAAAATACAGAGAGTATTAAGAACAAGCGATGGAGCAGAGAGGACAATAGACTGGTATTAGAGAGAGAGAAGAAAATGCGATGGAGCAGAGAGGACAACAGACTGGTATTAGAGAGAGAAGAAAATACAGAGAGTATTAAGAACAGGATGATGAAGGAGAGAGGACAACAGACTGGTATTAGAGAGAAGAAAATACAGAGTATTAAGAACAAGCGATAGAGCAGAGAGGACAACAGACTGGTATTAGAGAGAAGAAAATACAGAGAGTATTAAGAACAAGCGATGGAGGAGAGAGGACAACAGACTGGTATTAGAAAGAAGAAAATACAGAGTATTAAGAACAAGCGATGGAGGAGAGAGCACAACAGACTGTGGTATTAGAGAGAGAAGATAATACAGGGTGTATTAAGAACAAACGATGGAGCAGAGAGGACAACAGACTGGTATTAGAGAGAAGAAAATACAGAGTATTAAGAACAATCGATGGAGGAGAGAGGACAACAGACTGTGGTATCAGAGAGAAGAAAATACAGAGAGTATTAAGAACAGGATGATGGAGGAGAGAGGACAACAGACTGGTATTAGAGAAGAAAATACAGAGAGTATTAAGAACAAGCAATGGAGGAGAGAGAACAACAGACTGGTATTAGTGACAGAAGAAAATACAAAGATTATTAAGAACAAGTGATGGAGGAGAGAAGACAACAGACTGTGGTATTAGAGAGAGAAGAAAATACAGAGAGTATTAAGAACAATCGATGGAAAAGAGAGGACAACAGACTGGTATTAGAAAGAAGACAATACAGAGAGTATTAAGAACAAGCGATGGAGGAGAGAGGACATCAAACTGGTATTTTTATAGAGAGAATAAAATACAGAGAGTATTATGAACAATCGATGGGAAGAGAGTTCAACAGACTGGTATTAGAAAGAGAAGAAAATACAGAGAGTATTAGGAACAATCGATGGAGGAGAGAGGACAACAGACTGGTATTAGGGAGAGAAGAAAATACAAAGAGTATTAAGAACAGGATGATGGCGGAGAGAGGACAACAGACTGGTATTAGAGAGATAAGAACATACAGAGAGTATGTGCCATAGACCTCATCCATCTAATGTGACAAAAAGTAAGCATAAAAAAAAGATATTGTTACATGCGATCTCACAGAGAGACATTTGATCAAATTAGACGACCATGGAAGAGATCAGTAACAATAAAGATTAGATCAGCAAGGAACAGGAAGGAGGTGACCATAGACGGAAGGAAAGATTCACGTGAAGTGATGGGGGAGAGAGAGGACAACAGACTGTGGTATTAGAGAGAAGAAAATACAGAGAGTGTTAAGAACAAGCGATGGAGAAGAGAGGACAACAGACTGGTATTAGAGAGAAGAAAATACAGAGAGTATTAAGAACAAGCGATGGAGCAGAGAGGACAACAGACAGGTATTAGAGAGAAGTAAATACAGAGAGTATTAACAATCGATGGAAAAGAGAGGACAACAGACTGGTATTAGAAAGAAGACAATACAGAGAGTATTAAGAACAAGCGATGGAGGAGAGAGGACATCAAACTGGTATTTTTATAGAGAGAATAAAATACAGAGAGTATTATGAACAATCGATGGGAAGAGAGTTCAGCAGACTGGTATTAGAGAGAAGTAAATACAGAGAGTATTAAGAACAAGCGATGGAGCAGAGAGGACAACAGACTGGTATTAGAGAGAGAAGAAAATGCGATGGAGCAGAGAGGACAACAGACTGGTATTAGAGAGAGAAGAAAATACAGAGAGTATTAAGAACAGGATGATGGAGGAGAGAGGACAACAGACTGTGGTATTAGAGAGAAGAAAATACAGAGAGTATTAAGAACAAGCGATGGAGCAGAGAGGACAACAGACTGGTATTTTTATAAAGTGAAAAAAATACAGAGCGTATTATGAACAATCGATGGGAAGAGAGGACAACAGACTGGTATTATAAAGAGAAGAAAATATAGAGAGTATTAGGAACAATCGATGGAGGAGAGAGGACAACAGACTGGTTTTAGGGAGAGAAGAAAATACAGAGAGTATTAAGAACAGGATGATGGAGGAGAGAGGACATCAAACTGGTATTTTTAGAGAGAAGAAAATACAGAGAGTATTAAGAACAAGCGATGGAGGAGAGAGAGAACAACAGACTGGTATTAGAGAGAAGACAATACAGAGAGTATTAAGAACAAGCAATGGAGGAGAGAGGACAACAGACTGGTATTAGAGAGAAGAAAATACAGAGAGTATTAAGAACAGGATGATGGAGGAGAGAGGACAACAGACTGTGGTATTAGAGAGAAGAAAATACAGAGAGTATTAAGAACAAGCAATGGAGGAGAGAGGACATTAGACTGTGGTATTAGAGAGAGAAGAAAATACAGAGAGTATTAGGAACAAGCGAGGGAGGAGAGAGGACAACAGACTGGTATTATAGAGAATATACAGAGTATTAAGAACAAGCGATGGAGGAGGGAGGACATCAAACTGGTATTTTTAGAGAGAGAAGACAATACAGAGAGTATTAAGAACAAGCAATGGAGGAGAGAGGACAACAGACTGGTATTAGAGAGAAGAAAATACAGAGACTATTAAGAACAAGCGAGGGAGGAGAGAGGACAACAGACTGGTATTAGAGAGAGAAGAAAATACAGAGAGTATTAAGAACAAGCGATGGAGGAGAGAGGACATTAGACTGTGGTATTAGAGAGAGAAGAAAATACAGAGAGTATTAGGAACAAGCGAGGGAGGAGAGGACAACAGACTGGTATTAGAGAGAGTATTAAGAACAAGCGATGGAGCAGAGAGGACAACAGACTGGTATTAGAGAGAAGAAAATACAGAGAGTATTAAGAACAAGCGATGAAGCAGAGAGGACAACAGACTGGTGTTAGAGAGAGAGAAGAAAATGCGATGGAGCAGAGAGGACAACAGACTGGTATTAGAGAGAGAAGAAAATACAGAGAGTATTAAGAACAGGATGATGGAGGAGAGAGGACAACAGACTGTGGTATTTGAGAGAAGAAAATACACAGAGTATTAAGAACAAGCGATGGAGCAGAGAGGACAACAGACTGGTATTTTTATAGAGTGAAAAAAATACAGAGCGTATTATGAACAATCGATGGGAAGAGAGGACAACAGACTGGTATTATAAAGAGAAGAAAATATAGAGAGTATTAGGAACAATCGATGGAGGAGAGAGGACAACAGACTGGTTTTAGGGAGAGAAGAAAATACAGAGAGTATTAAGAACAGGATGATGGAGGAGAGAGGACATCAAACTGGTATTTTTAGAGAGAAGAAAATACAGAGAGTATTAAGAACAAGCGATGGAGCAGAGAGGACAATAGACTGGTATTAGAGAGAGAGAAGAAAATGCGATGGAGCAGAGAGGACAACAGACTGGTATTAGAGAGAGAAGAAAATACAGAGAGTATTAAGAACAGGATGATGAAGGAGAGAGGACAACAGACTGGTATTAGAGAGAAGAAAATACAGAGTATTAAGAACAAGCGATAGAGCAGAGAGGACAACAGACTGGTATTAGAGAGAAGAAAATACAGAGAGTATTAAGAACAAGCGATGGAGGAGAGAGGACAACAGACTGGTATTAGAAAGAAGAAAATACAGAGTATTAAGAACAAGCGATGGAGGAGAGAGCACAACAGACTGTGGTATTAGAGAGAGAAGATAATACAGGGTGTATTAAGAACAAACGATGGAGCAGAGAGGACAACAGACTGGTATTAGAGAGAAGAAAATACAGAGTATTAAGAACAATCGATGGAGGAGAGAGGACAACAGACTGTGGTATCAGAGAGAAGAAAATACAGAGAGTATTAAGAACAGGATGATGGAGGAGAGAGGACAACAGACTGGTATTAGAGAAGAAAATACAGAGAGTATTAAGAACAAGCAATGGAGGAGAGAGAACAACAGACTGGTATTAGTGACAGAAGAAAATACAAAGATTATTAAGAACAAGTGATGGAGGAGAGAAGACAACAGACTGTGGTATTAGAGAGAGAAGAAAATACAGAGAGTATTAAGAACAATCGATGGAAAAGAGAGGACAACAGACTGGTATTAGAAAGAAGACAATACAGAGAGTATTAAGAACAAGCGATGGAGGAGAGAGGACATCAAACTGGTATTTTTATAGAGAGAATAAAATACAGAGAGTATTATGAACAATCGATGGGAAGAGAGTTCAACAGACTGGTATTAGAAAGAGAAGAAAATACAGAGAGTATTAGGAACAATCGATGGAGGAGAGAGGACAACAGACTGGTATTAGGGAGAGAAGAAAATACAAAGAGTATTAAGAACAGGATGATGGCGGAGAGAGGACAACAGACTGGTATTAGAGAGATAAGAACATACAGAGAGTATGTGCCATAGACCTCATCCATCTAATGTGACAAAAAGTAAGCATAAAAAAAAGATATTGTTACATGCGATCTCACAGAGAGACATTTGATCAAATTAGACGACCATGGAAGAGATCAGTAACAATAAAGATTAGATCAGCAAGGAACAGGAAGGAGGTGACCATAGACGGAAGGAAAGATTCACGTGAAGTGATGGGGGAGAGAGAGGACAACAGACTGTGGTATTAGAGAGAAGAAAATACAGAGAGTGTTAAGAACAAGCGATGGAGAAGAGAGGACAACAGACTGGTATTAGAGAGAAGAAAATACAGAGAGTATTAAGAACAAGCGATGGAGCAGAGAGGACAACAGACAGGTATTAGAGAGAAGTAAATACAGAGAGTATTAACAATCGATGGAAAAGAGAGGACAACAGACTGGTATTAGAAAGAAGACAATACAGAGAGTATTAAGAACAAGCGATGGAGGAGAGAGGACATCAAACTGGTATTTTTATAGAGAGAATAAAATACAGAGAGTATTATGAACAATCGATGGGAAGAGAGTTCAGCAGACTGGTATTAGAGAGAAGTAAATACAGAGAGTATTAAGAACAAGCGATGGAGCAGAGAGGACAACAGACTGGTATTAGAGAGAGAAGAAAATGCGATGGAGCAGAGAGGACAACAGACTGGTATTAGAGAGAGAAGAAAATACAGAGAGTATTAAGAACAGGATGATGGAGGAGAGAGGACAACAGACTGTGGTATTAGAGAGAAGAAAATACAGAGAGTATTAAGAACAAGCGATGGAGCAGAGAGGACAACAGACTGTGGTATTAGAGAGAAGATAATACAGGGAGTATTAAGAACAGGATGATGGAGGAGAGAGGACAACAGACTGGTATTTGAGAGAAGAAAATACAGAGAGTATTAAGAACAAGCGATGGAGCAGAGAGGACAACAGACTGGTATTTTTATAGAGAGAAAAAAATACAGAGCGTATTATGAACAATCGATGGGAAGAGAGGACAACAGACTGGTATTAGAAAGAGAAGAAAATACAGAGAGTATTAGGAACAATCGATGGAGGAGAGAGGACAACAGACTGGTTTTAGGGAGAGAAGAAAATACAGAGAGTATTAAGAACAGGATGATGGAGGAGAGAGGACAACAGACTGGTATTAGAGAGAGAAGAACATACAGAGAGTATTAAGAACAAGATGATGGAGGAGAGAGGACAACAGACTGTGGTATTAGAGAGAAGAAAATACAGAGAGTATTAAGAACAAGGGATGGAGGAGAGAGGACAACAGACTGTGGTATTAGAGAGAGAAGAAAATACAGAGAGTATTAAGAACAAGCGATGGAGCAGAGAGGACAACAGACTGGTATTAGAGAGAAGTAAATACAGAGAGTATTAAGAACAAGCGATGGAGAAGAGAGGACAACAGACTGGTATTAGAGAGAGAAGAAAATACAGAGAGTATTAAGAACAGGATGATGGAGGAGAGAGGACAACAGACTGGTGTTAGATAGTATTAAGAACAAGCGAGGGAGGAGAGAGGCCAACAGACTGGTATTAGAGAGAGAAGAAAATACAGAGAGTATTAAGAACAGGATGATGGAGGAGAGAGGACAACAGACTGGTATTCGAGAGATGAAAATACACAGAGTATTAAGAACAAGCGAGGGAGGAGAGAGTACAACAGACTGTGGTATTAGAGAGAGAAGAAAATACAGAGAGTATTAAGAACAATCGATGGAGGAGAGGACAAAAAACTGGTATTAGAGAGAGAAGAAAATACAGAGAGTATTAAGAACAAGGGATGAAGGAGAGAGGACAACAGACTGGTATTAGAGAGAAGAAAATACATAGAGTATTAAGAACAAGCGATGGAGGAGAGGGCAACAGACTGGTATTAGAGAGAGAAGAAAATACAGAGAGTATTAAGAACAAGCGATGGAGGAGAGAGGACAACAGACTGGTATTAAAGAGAAGAATATACAGAGAGTATTAAGAAATAGCGATGGAGAAGAGAGGACAACAGACTGTGGTATTAGAGAGAGAGAGCAAAAAAAATATTTGGAGAAGAAAACATATAAAGGATGATCGGATTAACAGTCAATTTATCAGGTATTCGGGCTGAGAAGAGAGAGAGTAGAAGGAGGAAGAGCGTAGAAGGAGAGAGAACGTAGAAGAAGGGAGCATAGAAGGAGAGAGAGTAGAATGAGAGAGAGTTATAGAGCGAGTAGAAGAAGAGAGCGTAGAAGGAGAGAGAGCGAGTAGAAGAAGAGAGCGTAGAAGGAGAGAGCTAGTAGAAGAGTAGTAGAGAGAGCGAGTTGAAGAAGAGCGTAGAAGGAGAGAGCTAGTACAAGAAGATTAGTAGAGAGAGCGAGTAGAAGAAGAGAGCGTAGGAGGAGAGAGCTAGTAGAAGAAGACAGAGAAGAGAACACAGTCGTAAGAACAGTGCAGACGAGTAAAGATTTGTGTGGAGGAGAGTTCATATTTATCTGGAGTTGATGGAGAATAACAGGACAAAGTACAGAGAGTGTATTAAAAGTAGGGAGAGTATAAAGCTAAAGACGAAAAAGATAAATAAAAAATGGACCCGAACAAAGAATACAGAGTGTTTCAATATAGCGTATCGACGGCAGAGGAATTAAGGCAGATTGAGGACAGAGGATAAAGATGGTACCCAGGAAAGTATCACACGAGCATAATGGAGGAGAGAGCAGAGTTAGACCAGGATAGTAGAGAGAGTGTGTCATGTACAAGATGGAGTGGAGGGGACATATGGGACTAGGTCAAAGGGGGATAAGGAAAGAGAATGATAGCGGAGAATACCAGGCAGCAGAGAGTAAGACGTACAGGTCATAGAGGAAAAGCCAGGTCAGATATAAAAAGATAGACAAGACTAGGGTGGAGAAGAGAGAGCATAGTGAGAATAGGATAGAGAGAACATCTGATACACTGCATCAGAGGAGATGATGTGCAGGTCCGGGAACAGAATCAAGCCAGGTCAGAGGAAAAAGATCTTACCAAGAATATGACCCAGGAGAGGAAAATGCAGCAAATTTTGACACACACAACGGTCGGAGAAGAGAGATAGTAACAGAATAAAGAGGAGAGAGGACGTCAGACAGAGAGTAAGAGATAGCAAAACAATAAACAGGAGAGAGAGGACCTTACACAGTGAGTGTCTTATAGTAACACACAGAATACATAGAGGAGAGAGAGGACGTCAGACAGAGAGTAAGAAATAGTAAAACACAGAATAAAGAGAGGACCTCAGACAGAGAGTGAGATAGTAATGCATGGCATACAGAGAGAAGAGAGAGGATGTCAGGCAGAGAGAGAGATCGTAACAGAATAAACAAATCCTAAAAAATTCTTCAAGCATATAAATGCAAAAAAGCCAAGGTCTGAACATGTAGGACCCCTAGATAATGGTAATGGGGAGTTGGTCACAGGGGATCAAGAGAAGGCAGAGTTACTAAATGGGTTCTTCCGCTCTGTATATACAACAGAAGAAGGAGCAGCTGATGTAGCCGGTGCCAGTGCTGTTAATTTATCAGTTGATATACTGAATTGGATGAATGTAGATATGGTCCAAGCTAAATTAAATAAAATAAATGTACACAAGGCCCCGGGACCAGATGGGTTACACCCTAGAGTTCTTAAAGAGCTTAGTTCTGTTATTTCTGTCCCCCTCTTCATAATATTTAGAGAGTCTCTCATGAGTGGTATAGTGCCAAGGGACTGGCGCAGGGCAAATGTGGTGCCTATTTTCAAAAAGGGCACTAGGTCTTCGCCGGGTAATTATAGACCAGTAAGCTTAACATCAATTGTGGGGAAAATGTTTGAGGGGCTATTGAGGGACTATATACAGAATTATGTGACAATAAATAGTATTATAAGTGACAGCCAGCATGGTTTTACAAAGGACAGAAGCTGTTAAACCAACCTGATTTGTTTTTATGAAGAGGTAAGCAGAAGCCTAGACAGAGGGGCCGCTGTGGATATAGTGTTTTTGGACTTTGCAAAGGCATTTGACACTGTCCCTCATAGACGCCTAATGGGTAAATTAAGGACTATAGGTTTAGAAAGTATAGTTTGTAATTGGATTGAGAATTGGCTCAAGGACCGTATCCAGAGAGTTGTGGTCAATGATTCCTACTCTGAATGGTCCCCAGTTATAAGTGGTGTACCCCAGGGTTCAGTGCTGGGACCACTATTATTCAACTTATTTATTAATGATATAGAGGATGGGATTAATAGCACTATTTCTATTTTTGCAGATGACACCAAGCTATGTAATATAGTTCAGACTATGGAAGATGTTCATGAATTGCAGGCACATTTAAACAAACTAAGTGTTTGGGCGTCCACTTGGCAAATGAAGTTTAATGTAGATAAATGTAAAGTTATGCATCTGGGTACGAAAAACCTGCAAGCATCATATGTCCTAGGGGGAGCTACACTGGGGGAGTCAATTGTTGAGAAGGATCTGGGTGTACTTGTAAATCATAAACTAAATTTCAGCATGCAGTGTCAATCAGCTGCTTCAAAGGCCAGCAAAATATTGTCGTGTATCAAAAGAGGCATGGACTTGCGGGACAGGGATGTAATATTACCACTTTACAAAGCATTAGTGAGGCCTCATCTAGAATATGCAGTCCAGTTCTGGGCTCCAGTTCATAGAAAGGATGCCCTGGAGTTGGAAAAAATACAAAGAAGAGCAACGAAGCTAATAAGGGGCATGGAGAATCTAAGTTATGAGGAAAGATTAAAAGAACTAAACCTATTTAGCCTTGAGAAAAGACGACTAAGGGGGGACATGATTAACTTATATAAATATATGAATGGCGCATACAAAAAATATGGTGAAATCCTGTTCCATGTAAAACCCCCTCAAAAAACAAGGGGGCACTCCCTCCGTCTGGAGAAAAAAAGGTTCAACCTGCAGAGGCGACAAGCCTTCTTTACTGTGAGAACTGTGAATCTATGGAATAGCCTACCGCAGGAGCTGGTCGCAGCGGGGACAGTAGATGGCTTTAAAAAAGGCTTAGATAATTTCCTAGAACAAAAAAATATTAACTGCTATGTGTAGAAATTTTTTACTTCCCCTTTCCTATCCCACTTCCCCTTTCCCATCCCTTGGTTGAACTTGATGGACATGTGTCTTTTTTCAACCGTACAAACTATGTAATACAGAGTGGAGAGAGAACACTTCAGACAGAGAGTAAGACATAGTAAAACAATAAAGAGAGGACCTCAGACAGATAGTGAGAGGTAGTAATACACAGAATACAGAGAGGAGCGAGAGGACGTCAAACAGAGAATGAGGAAGAGTAACATAAAATAGAGAGGCGAGATAGTAACACACAGAATACAAATAGATAGTGGATAAATGTCAGTGAGTGTTTCATAGTGAGCAGATAAGAATAGGTACTTTAACGATTTAATATTTTGATAGAGAGATTTTAGAGAGAGATAGGTGTCAGTGTGTTCATTAGACAGGCAGCCATTGCTGTGAGTTAGTGCTGCTGCAGCTATATAATTCTTACACTAATTTGTGAATCCGCAATCTTCAACACATCGTTCACAAATCTTCAATAATAGTAATTGTAAAGTGTTGATCGCGTGCCCCTGCCTGCTGATACAGATGTCACGTCACTCGTTAGCCAAAACACAGAATATGGACAAAAAGATAGGAGACGTATCACTCTTTCGTTTATACCATTCCTTCCTTTTGGATCCACTTCTAGCTTTGGCTCATAAAAATTGAGGCAAAAACTGCATCGAAACTGTGTGTGTGTGATCCTGGCCTTATACATCAGTCTGTGTTTCCGAATAGAGTAAAAACCCATTGCTTTCACTTTCCAGGATGATCAGGAGCACTGTCACTAGCACATGAAGTCGGGGTGGATGATATTTATGTATTTTCTTTAAAAAAACACCAAACCTGTTGCTACTCCCCAATAAAGGGATAATTTTTGCACTACCTGATAAATAGCTATTAGTTATATTCTTGTATATAGGAGGCAGTATTATAGTAGTTATATTCTTGTATATAGGGGCAGTATTATATTAGTTATATTCTTGTATATAGGGGGCAGTATTATAGTAGTTATATTCTTGTATATAGGAGCAGTATTATAGTAGTTATATTCTTGTATATAGGATGTAATGTCGGGGTAGGGAGACGGACAGGTGAGCCCTAATCTACCCGCCACTCAGTCCCTGCCTACTTGCATGGCCCGTCCTAGGCGACGGCGTACAACTGGGCGACGGTCTCTATGCTCACTATGTGCACGACAGACAAAACAAGACAAAAAGGTACAAAGAAGCAAGGGCAGTGGGGCAGTTGCCCACGGCAACACCGTGAGCAACAAGAGTAGAGGATGAGCCGAGTCAAACCAGGAGAGTACGCAGTAGCAAAAGCAGAACAGGAGAATAGTCAGTCAAGCAGGGTCAATATGAAGCAGAGGTCAATAGTAATAGCAGGAACAGCAGAGCCAAGAAACAGGAGAATCACAGGCAAAGGACAAGCAGCAAATGAAGGTATAAATAGACCAAGGGCGGGAGCTAGAACTGTCTGGCCAGGCTGTGATAGGTTCTTCCACTCCTCAGCCGACCAGCCTGAGTGGTAGCAGATCGAGTCACTCTAGCAGACCTAGGAACAGATGCAGGCTGATTAACCACAGGCGTCGACACAGAAGCTGTTTCTTGCAAAACACAAGCAGGATGCTCCTCCGGAGGAGGGCTGGCCATGAAGCTATGCGACAGTGCATCAGCTTTAATATTTTTAGACCCAGCCCTATAGGTGACCACAAAGTTGAATCTAGTAAAAAACAACGCCCATTGAGCTTGTCTCGGGCTTAGCCTCCGGGCAGACTAGGAAAACCAGATTCTTGTGGTCAGTACCTGGTGCCTAGCCCATCTCCAAGAAGTGGCGCCACTCTTAAAATGCCCATTTAATGGCTAAGAGTTCGCGGTTGCCAACGTCATAGTTACTCTCAGTGGGGGAGAACTTCCTGGAGAAGTAGGCACAGGCATGGAGATGGGTGAGAGACCTGGTACCCTGGGACAAGACAGCACCCACTCCCACCTCGTAGGCGTCAACCTCCACAATGAATGGCTCCATTTAGTTAGGCTGAATAAGTACTGGGGCAGAGATAAAGCAACTCTTAAGGATCTCAAAAGCCTGGACCGCCTCCGGAGGCCAGTGGAGGAGATCAGCACCTTTGCGAGTAAGGTCTGTAAGAGGCTTAGCGATGACCAAGAAGTTAGCAATAAATCTCCTGTTATAATTAGCAAACCCCAGGAAGCACTGTAAAGCTTTCAGGGAGGCAGGTTGGACCCATTCAGCCACAGCCTGAACCTTGGCAGGGTCCATGCGGAATTCGTTAGGAGTGGGGATTTGACCCAAAAATTGTATCTCCTGCACCCCAAACACACATTTTTCGGTTTTAGCAAAGAGTTTGTTTTCCCACGAAAGGCCTGGAGCACCTTCCTGACATGCTCAATGTGGGAGGACCAGTCCTTGGAAAACACAAGTATATCATCAAGGTACACTACAAGAAATACCCCCAGGTAGTTTCTTAAAATCTCATTTATGAAATTCTGGAAGACCGCGGGAGCATTACACAACCCAAAGGGCATGACGAGATATTCGAAATGACCTTCGGGTGTATTCAACGCTATCTTCCACTCATCCCCTTCTCTGATTCGGATAAGGTTATAAGCCCCCTGAAGATCAAACTTAGAGAACCATTGGGCCCCCTGAACCTGATTGAAGAGATCAAGAATCAAAGGAAGGGGATATTGGTTCCTTACAGTGACCTTATTCAAGTTTCAGTAATCGATTCACGGCCTAAGACCACCATCCTTCTTCCCTACGAAGAAGAAGCCAGCACCTACCGGAGAAGTAGAGGGGCGAATGTAACCCTTGGCCAGGCTTTCCTGGATATATTCGCTCATGGCTTCACATTCGGGACAAGAGAGATTAAATATCCTACCCTTAGGGAGCTTAGCTCCTGGTACCAAATCGATTGCGCAATTGTATTCTCTATGAGGAGGTAACACTTCGGAGGCCTTTTTACAAAAAACATCAGCGAAGTCCTGAATAAATTCGGGTACAGTGTTCACCTCCTCAGGGAGAGAAACAAAATTAACAGAAAAACAGGACGTCATGTATTCATTACCCCATTTGGTAAGATCCCCAGTATTCCAGTTAAACGCGGGATTATGCATCTGCTACCAGGGAAGGCCTAAAACCAAATTCGACGATAATCCCTGCATCACCAGTACAGAGCACTGCTCCAAATGAATGGAGCCAACAACAGGGGTATGCTGCGTAAAATAACCATTAGCAAGTGGAGTGGAGTCGATACCCACTACCGTGACAGGTTTAGGCAAATCAATCAATGGCATAGCTAGAGACATAGCAAATTCCACAGACATAATATTAGCAGAAGACCCTGAATCCACGAAGGCACTGCCGGTGGCAGACCTACCATCAAAAGAGACCTGAAAGGGAAGCAAGATCTTATTAGGTTTCATATTTACGGGAAATACCTGTGCGCCCAAGCGACCTCCCCGATGGTCACTTAGGCGCGGAAGTTTTCCGGCTGCTTATTCTTACGCCTAGGACAGTCGTTCACTTGATGCTTGTCATCCCCACAGTAGAAGCAGAGACCATTCTTCCTGCGGAACTCTCTACGTTGTTGGGGAGACACAGAGGCCCCGAGTTACATTGGTTCATCCGAGTTTTCCGTGGAAGAACGGAGCAACGGACCCTCGGGAGCCATCATAGGGGAGCCAGAGGAGAAGGCACAAATACGTTCCCTGAGACGTCGGTCAAGACGTACCGCTAAAGCCATAACCTGATCTAGAGAGTCAGAAGAGGGATAGCTAACTAACAGGTCTTTCAGGGCGTTCGACAGACCCAATCTAAACTGGCACCTCAAGGCAGGGTCATTCCACCGAGAAGCTACACACCACTTCCTAAAGTCAGAACAATACTCCTCAACGGGTCTCTTACCCTGACGTAAGGTCACCAGCTGACTCTCGGCAAAGGCAGTCTTGTCATAGATAAGCCCGAGAGAAGAAAAAAAAAGGTCAACAGAGGAAAGTTCAGGAGCCAAGGAGAAGGTCCATTCCTGGGGGCCGTCCTGGAGCCGGGACATAATTATACCCACTCGCTGGCTTTCAGAACCTGAGGAGTGGGCCCTTAAACGGAAATAGAGCCTACAACTCTCCCGAAAGGAGAAAAGAGTCTTCCGGTCAGGCAACTTGAGGTGGGGTTCAAGAGGTGAGGTGGAGGGCACTACCTGGGTAGCATCATGCTGGTAGCACCTCTGAGCCAGGTCTTGGACCTGTAGGGAGAGACCCTGCATTTGCTGAGCCAGAGTCTCAAGGGAGTCCATAGTAGTGTCAGGGACCAGGGTAGAAAAGTTATATGGCCTGTGATTATGTAAGGTCGGGGTAGGGAAACGGACTGGTGAGCCCTAATCTACACGCCATTCAGTCCCTGCCTACTTGCACGGCCCGTCCTAGGCGACGGCGTACAACTGGGCGACGGTCCCTACGCCCACTATGTGCACGACAGACAAGACAAGGGTACAAAGAAGCAAGGGAAGTGGGGCAGTTGCCCACGGCAACACCGTGAGCAACAAGAGTAGTGGACGAGCCGAGTCAAACCAGGAGAGTACGTGGTAGCAAAAGCAGAACAGGAGAATAGTCGGTCAAGCAGGGTCAATATGAAGCAGAGGTCAATAGTAATAGCAGGAACAGCAGAGCCAAGAAACAGGAGAATCACAGGCAAAGGACAAGCAGCAAATGAAGGTATAAATAGACCAAGGGCGGGAGCTAGCTCCGTCTGACCAGGCTGTGATAGGTTCTCCCACTCCTCATTCTACCAGCCTGAGTGGTAGCAGATCAAGTCACTCTAGCAGACCTAGGAACAGATCCAGGCTGATTAACCACGGGTGCGACACAGAAGCTGTGTCTGGCAGATTCTTTACATAGGAGCAGTATTATAGTAGTTATATTCTTGTATATAGGGGGCAGTATTATAGTAGTTATATTCTTGTATATAGGGGCAGTATTATAGCAGTTATATTCTTGTATATGGAGGCAGTATTATAGCAGTTATATTCTTATATATAGGGGGCAGTATTATAGTAGTTCTATTCTTGTATATAGGAGGCAGTATTATAGTAGTTATATTGTGTATATAGGGGGCAGTATTATAGTAGTTATATTCTTGTATATAGGGGGCAGTATTATAGTAGTTATATTCTTGTATATAGGGGCAGTATTATAGTAGTTATAGTCTTGTATATAGGGGGCAGTATTATAGCAGTTATATTCTTGTATATGGAGGCAGTATTATAGTAGTTATATTCTTGTATATAGGGACAGTATTATAGTAGTTATATTCTTGTATATAGGGGGCAGTATTATAGTAGTTATATTCTTGTATATAGGAGGCGATTTTTATTAGTAAAAAACAAACAAATATAACATTCCATCAAAATTCCAAAGCAAATGATCATTTAACAGAACTCATACATGACAATGAAAAATAAACTAAAAAATAACTTTAACTTAACAAGAGTCCATTGCTGTTAAAAAGGAAGGAGGGAGAAAAACCAACAACAAGTTTGCATTATACAGAGAACTAGCATTATTCCATATATACATTCCTCCATAATGCGGTGTTTTTCTCATTTTTCCTAATTTCTAGGGATTTGATCCACCTTAGTTCTGACATGATCAGGTTCACGGCTGACATATGGTGAAATGGCTCGTTATAAATGGACATTCTGGTTCTTGTATGCCACTGGTAATATTTGACTACATTAATTATCAGATACAAGGTCCCCCGGTCAAAGTTATTTACATTAGCTGGTACTCCATAAATAATTTCTGGGTATTTTAGAGACTGTAGTCTTGGGATTTTTAAGTTGCAGGATATTTCTTGCCATATATTTTGTCCTCCCCAGCACTCGGTTATAAAATGCTCCATTGTCTCCTCCTGTTGACAACCCAAGGGACACTTCCGATCTGACACACTCAAATATTTTAGATTCCCTTTAACATAAAGTTTGCCATGCAGTGACAGCCATGCAATGTCAAAAAGTTTACCCGGGAGTCTCGCTCCATTGAGAAACCTCAGACTCTCCTGTAAGGTTGCTGTTGTGCAATCTTTAAGTGCCGGCTGTAAACAAAAGAAAGTCCTACATATAGAAATATAGATCTCTCCTGGTCTTACTCTCAATATAGGACTTGTCTATTCCCCATCTCCTCAGACATCTAAGACCATAATCCAGATACTGGGGAAGGAAGTCTCGTGTCAATCGCCCCCTTTTGAGACTGCCGCCCCGTATCCAAGACTCTGCAAAAGGCAATATCCAATCCCTGATACTGTTTACCCACAGGGCACTGTTATTTACGTCCAGGTTTCCAAAATTTGTTTTAAGAAACAAGGAGTCAAAGAAAACCCTTGGATTCAACATACCCAACCCACCCTCTCTCCTCTGTAGGTAAGTAATCCCTCTTTTTACTGGGTTCAACCTGTTCCCCCAAAAGAGTTGGAAGAACAGGCTAAAGAGCCTAGCGGAGAAAGATTCTGGCAAAGGAAAAATGACAGAAACATACAAGAAGACGGGGACCAGGTAAGTCTTCAACATTTTAACCCTCTCACTATAGGTCAGCCTCCAATTTCTCCATCGCTGAACCTTTGCATTTCCGGCTTCCAATTTCTGTTCCCAATTTAGTTTGGCATTATCATCCCTCCCAAATTTAATTCCCAGAATCTTAATATCGGTGGAGGCTTTCGCAAATTGTGGCAGATCAAAGTCTGGATCACTGTGCAATACCCAGAAAGCTTCACTCTTCTCAAGGTTGACCAGAGACCCAGAGGCCTCAGAGTAGCCTCTGATGGCTGCAGACAACATCTGCACCTCATTAGGCTCAGATATCACTACCGTCACATCATCCGCGTAGGCGACAACACTCAGGGGTGAGCAAAGCGGGATCGGTACGCCTCGAAAATCACACTGCTGCAGTAACCGCAGAAATGGGTCTATGGCAAAAACATACAGAAGTGGACTCAACGGGCAACCCTGTCTCACCCCCGCCTCAACCCCGAAATTGTCGCCCTGCCAGCCATTGATCAAAGGAAAAAGGTAGAAAAAAAACACAAAGCGCACAATAGTGCGTGACACTGTGATTTTACACGTGTGAACAAGGTTCTGAATACGCTCACCTGGTGGGGTTATGCTGGGAGCATAACATCCAGTGTAACAAATTCCACTTAGGTAGCCTCCACGGTAGGTTAGTGGCAGGATCAGCTTGCAGCATAGGACCCGGTTTGAGAACTTGAAGTACAAAGTCTCAATAATGAATGAAGGAATAAAAGCAAAAAAGCCAAAAAACGGGTGTCTTCTATGCGCTATTGATCAATAGAATCTTCCAAAGGACGTGTATTCCAAATTCCTCAAGGATAACGGTATAGTCGATATTGAAAGGATTTATTGATACAGGATGATATAAAAACACAACTGTTTAACAATGAACAGTTTCGAAACCGGACCGGTTTCTTCCTCAGGTAGTATGTAAATGAAAGGGTGGGGTGTCGGTTAAATAACCGAGTGAAAGGTCAATTAAAAACAAGAACTACCGGGTCGGATGCAAAAATAAAACACCAACTCAAATTACATATCAAAGTATACATATGATTACAGTCAATAAAAAATACAAAATATATGATATATATGAGCTATGTACAAATGTCCAATGAAAGATGATTAATTTCTATGGGTTATGCTTGGAATATGTCTAGCTATTGAAAACATCCTGTATTAAACGGGATTGAACGTATACATATATACCAAAAAAATGCACATACATAATTATATTATTTTAAAAATGTATATATTATAATTTTTATTTTTTTTAAAATTTTTTGGGTTAAGAAGATATTAATAAAAAGAAGAAAAATTTAAAAAGGGGAAAGCTTAAAACATAGCTTCCTTTCTGACTATTTTAGAGTCTATGTCAGTTCATTTCCTGAATATGATTGTCCTAATGAAAACTCGGGCTACAGATGGAGTATCATTCTAGTAATCGTTATTTCTGGACGTAATATTAGAGATAGGTTCTCCTTTTGCTCATTTTATTCAGTTTGTCTATTTTGCTATACAAATTCGTAAATACCAAACTGAGATAGTTTTTGTGCAGATTCTATATGGGTACATATATGTATATATATTTTTATAAATGATGTGCGCATAACTATACTATTTTTGTCAAAAGTGACAATAGTGCCAGTTTTATCATTGTACTGGTCTTGGTGTTACTCACAAATGATCAAAGTTTGGTGGTTTTGATCTTTAGTGTCAAACAGATTATTTCTTTCGATACGATCTTTACCACTTGTTGAGGAACTTTGTATATGTATACATATATATATAATTACATATAACGAATTTTCCATTTATTTCCATATAGTGGCTAAAAAACATCCCATATAGCCAGTATAAAAGAATTAGAAAAAACTGTACTTCGAACAAAGACTTTAACGATCAAAGTCGTATCTTAAACCAAAGATTTAAAGAAAAAAATTATCCAAAAAAACTCCTCTCTGATGCATATAAAAAAACAGTGATTTTAAGTCAAGAGGATTGTTTGCCCCCTAAGGTTACACTATCAAATGGTATTGAAGCTGTTGATACAATAGACATAAAAAAAGCGAAAGATGAACAAATAAAAAAGTTTTTCTCCTTCAACTTCATAACTAAATATAACGCTGCACACAAAAATATCAAGGATATCATGAATAAATATTGGTACATTTTACACACTGATCCGTTTTAAAAAAATAGCCTACCTTTGAAACCAATGATTACTTTTAAGAGAGCAAAAACTATGAAGAACATTTTAGCACCGAGTAAGATTAATTTTTCTGGAAGACAAACGATGCCCCAACAAAATGCTATGTCCCCAAGTGCATATTTAAAGGGGAGCTCCAAATGCAGGAAAAAGAAGTGTTTATGTTGTCTTAGTATACGCACTACAGACTCTTTTAAATCAAATCAAACAAAAAACGAATACCAAATTGAAACACAGTTAAACTGCCAGTCAAATTACGTTATCTACCTCATTGACTGTGTCTGCGGTCTCCAATATGTGGGAAGAACAATCCAATTCTTGCATTGTCGGCTAAATAAACATCGGTCTAACTGTAAGAAAAAATTCCTCTTGCACAGTGTCTCCAAACACTGTACCTTGCTTCATAATAATGACTTTAGTTGTTTCCATATTACACCAATTGAACATATAAATGACAACCGAGCGGACAGATATGATTCACTGTGCAAGAGGGAAATCTTTTGGATATACAAATTGAAGACCCTAAAACCTGCAGGTTTGAATGAAATGACAGAGATGATAATTTAATATAACGAATTTACTTTAGATGAATCCCACTATATGGAAATAAATGGGAAATTCGTTATATGTAATTATATATATGTATACATATACAAAGTTCCTCAACAAGTGGTAAAGATCGTATCGAAAGAAATAATCTGTTTGACACTAAAAATCAAAACCACCAAACTTTGATCATTTGTGAGTAACACCAAGACCAGTACAATGATAAAACTGGCACTATTGTCACTTTTGACGAAAATAGTATAGTTATGCGCACATCATTTATAAAAATATATATACATATATGTACCCATATAGAATCTGCACAAAAACTATCTCAGTTTGGTATTTACGAATTTGTATAGCAAAATAGACAAACTGAATAAAATGAGCAAAAGGAGAATCTATCTTTAATATCACGTCCAGAAATAACGATTACTAGAATGATACTCCATCTGTAGCCCGAGTTTTCATTAGGACAATCATATTCAGGAAATGAACTGACATAGACTCTAAAATAGTCAGAAAGGAAGCTATGTTTTAAGCTTTCCCCTTTTTAAATTATTCTTCTTTTTATTAATATCTTCTTAACCCAAAAAATTTTTTAAAAAATAAAAATTATAATATATACATTTTTAAAATAATATAATTATGTATGTGCATTTTTTTGGTATATATGTATACGTTCAATCCCGTTTAATACAGGATGTTTTCAATAGCTAGACATATTCCAAGCATAACACATAGAAATGAATCATCTTTCATTGGACATTTGTACATAGCTCATATATATCATATATTTTGTATTTTTTATTGACTGTAATCATATGTATACTTTGATATGTAATTTGAGTTGGTGTTTTATTTTTGCATCCGACCTGGTAGTTCTTGTTTTTAATTGACCTTTCACTCGGTTATTTAACCGACACCCCACCCTTTCATTTACATACTACCTGAGGAAGAAACCGGTCCGGTTTCGAAACTGTTCATTGTTAAACAGTTGTGTTTTTATATCATCCTGTATCAATAAATCCTTTCAATATCGACTATACCGTTATCCTTGAGGAATTTGGAATACACGTCCTTTGGAAGATTCTATTGATCAATAGCGCATAGAAGACACCCGTTTTTTGGCTTTTTTGCTTTTATTCCTTCATTGATCAAAGGAAAGCTCTCTGCCTCACAATACAAAGTTTTCAGCCAATCAATAAATTGTCCCGGAACACCGTACTTTAACAAAGTGGCCCATAGATAATCATGATCTACTCTGTCGAAGGCTTTAACCTGGTCTAGAGCAACAACATATCTACCACACCCAAGAGCTTTACATCTCTCAAACATTTCCCTGATGGAGATAACGGCCCCAGAGATGTTCCGCCCTTTTACTGTGCCGAACTGGGAGCCTGCCAACAGTGCTGGGGACAGACAGACCAATCTAGAAAACAGAATTTTTGCCAAAATCTTTCTGTCAACATTCAAGAGGGCAATTGGCCTCCAGTTCTTGATGTCACCAGGGTCTTTACCCTTGGACAGCAAAATCAACGGTTTTCTAGGCAGCTTTAGTGCACATTCACCAGAATTGGTGCTAAAAGGTTTTTAAATTTCTTATAAAATTCGGCTGTTATACCGTCCGGACCTGGTTCCTTCTTTTGATGCAAGTTGTTGATGGCCTCAACAACCTCCTCCACTGTCAATTCTGCTGTCAAGGGTGAAAAATCCACATTAGCAGTATCAGGGCTTGGAGTTGCCCTCAAAAATTGAGTCATTTTCTCTTTATCCAATATCTTCTTCTGAAACAAGACAGAATAGTAGGATTTCACCACACCCAGAATGCCCTCCCGAGATTCCTGAAGAACACCCTGGGAATCCACCAGACCTGTGACCACTCTGTTTTTTACCTGGTCTTGGCAACTTTCAAACGGATCAGGCTTCCCTAAACGCCCATAATCCCTCTCCAGAAGCAGGGACGTGTACCTACTATACTGATACTGCTTGATCTCAGATTTCAGCCGATCAATCTTTGCTCTGTCATCCTTATCCTCTGAACAAAGTGACTCCAGTTCTCTACGCAGCTTCAGATACTGGCTGTACTTACTCCTGCCTCTATTAATGGACAGTCTCTAAGAGCGATGCAATGTCCTTCTTGACATCCTCCCACCAGTCAGCAGCACCATCATAAAAATCTACTCTCTCCAATTGACTTTGCAAAAGGGAGACAGCACAACTCTGCACATGACTATCGTCCAAAAGACTAGAGTTAAGTTTCCATAGCCCCCTACAATATCTGGCCGTTTAGTGGCTCCTAAGCAGAAACACAGTGCCATATGGTCTGAATAAGGGACCACTTTTTCACTTATCCCAGTAACCATCTCTGTAGCGTTGACAAAAGCCAAATCGATCCTACTGTTCCTGTCAGCACAACAATATGTGAATTTTGGCTTCCTTCCACCCTGTGTGAAGACATCACTCAAGCCTGCCTGTAAGATCATTTTATTTAGGACATTCGAGTCTCTGGTCACTGCTCTGCCAGAGGATCTGTCACCTGCTGTCCTCGTGACATTGAAATCCCCAGCCATCACCACAGGAACAGAGGTAAAGACATATGGTTTCACATCATTGAAAAGCTGGACCCTGTCAGTCACTGTCTGTGGGCCATAGATATTAATGAGTCTGAGTCTTCTACTGTGAATTGTAACTTCTAGGACCAGACACCGTCCCATACACACCTCCGTTAACCTATGTACAGTCACATCATTGGTGTTAAACAGTATAGCGACCCCGGCATAAGGCTCCACAGCCAGTGACCAGAAAGAAGGACCGGACCTCCACTCTCTCTCCGCCTCACGTATAAGCCCTATTGTGGTTAAACGAGTCTCTTGCAAGAAGATGACATCTGCATCCAGATATCGGAAATGATTATAGACTGTAAACCTCGTCTTCCTCACTTTAATACTGTTTACATTGCTGGAAGCAACTTTTAAGGAAAACCCGGCCATCAGAGCACAACACAAAAAGAAAGGCAAATAAATGACCCCCATCATAATGGCTAAGAATTGGGGTCACTCTGCTGACCACCTGTTTCCATATCTAACGGTCCTGGGGTTTCTACAGTGCAAGGTTTCTTTTTTATTAGGGGATGGTCCCTTACGTCTTCTTCGTATTCACCATCTATTTTTAATAACTCTCGTTCAAAATCCCCATCTGACTGACAGGACACTGAATCTATTAGATACGACCATTACTTCTGCTCTGGTCCCTTTCTTCCTGCCTCTTTCCTCCTCTCCCTCAGGCTTACGAGAGGACGGGTCTTTTTTTTCCCCTCTTATTCTGCATACCCCTCCTTTCCTCAGATGGTAATGCAGAAGAAGAGGCTCCCGGTGGCTGGTCCCGAGGGACAACTTCCATGGTCTCCTGTGTACTGTCCGACTGCTGGTGTTCTGGACCTGGATGACCTGACTCCTGCTGGACCTCCTGTCTGGTCATTATTGACCCTGACATTAGAGCCTCCTCCTCTACAGCGTCCGTCTCAGTCATAAACTCCTCAACAGGAATCTGTTTACAGATATTGTGCCAGGCGTCAGGACAGTCACTATGCGGGTGACCTACCCTCCCACACAGATTACATCGGACATTCTGACAGTTGGCACTTAGATGGCCAACTTCACCGCACAGGTTACATTTTACCACGGTGCAGATGTTTGCCAGGTGACCGGTCTTACCACACTTGAAGCACTTTCTGGGTTGACCAGGATAAAAACAAACACCCTTTTCTCTCCCAATGAAAAAGGAATTGGGTAAATGTAAAGTGACATTGTTATGCTGGCGCAGTTTTACCAGAACCCTCCACCCTCTAGTCCAGATACCATCAGCATCTCTGTTCTTGGTCAGGTCAGACACCAGGTCACAGTGCCGCCTGAGCCAGACCACAATATCCTGGGGAGGAACAGCTTAATTCCAAAAAATGATGTTGACACCAACGGTATCTGGCTTGGACACTGGAATAAAGCTAAATTTGTCCCAACCGGTTTTGTCCCTGAACTTGGAAAAATGTGCCCAGAATCTATCCAAGTCAGGTGTAAGTTTAAAGCGGACATCGTAGGCCTGTCTATCTGGTAGATTTATTACTGCCAAGATATTTGCTGGCACAAAACCCATCTGGTGGCACAGAAGTTCTCGGACCACAAACCTCCTATCTGGAAGGTCCTCCTTGGCGCCCTTGTGCTTGAACCTCACCACATTCCTCCTTTTAAAGGCCTGGCCTGAATTGCTAGCACCAGAGGTAAAAGATGGAGCACCGCGGCTCCAGGCATTTCTGGGAGGAGGCTGGCGGGTCTCACTGTCCTGACTTATAGGGCGAGTGTCTGCTCTAGAGGGGTCTGTCACAACTTGTGTGCTTACAATTAGAGGGGGGAAATCAAGCACATTATTCTGAACATCTTCTGACCCATCAACCTCTATGTCATCATCAGATAAACCTACATCATACACAAGCCGTTCGTTCCCTCCAACCACCACCCCTTCAGGTACATTCCCACTCTCCCCAGTCTGTGCCCCAGCAGTACAGCTCTCCTGTGTCAGCACATCACCCTGACACATGGATGAACGTCCACCGTCCTGCTGTTGTGCTGAGCATCCTGGGACTTGTGGTGCCTGTGCTGGTATCCGACTTCCATGCCCCTGTTCAGACACAGCTGCAGATTTTTGATGTTTTTCTTTCTCCTCTTTCTGTGCGTCCGCTTCTAGAAATGAGAACCTTGCAGGCTGCAGCACTGGTCTGGTCTCTGACCGGGGATCGTCTGGGAAAATATCTGACCCCGAGTCCGCCTCAGAGAATCTGAACTCTGGATCAAAGTTCTGTCTGTCGGTCATAGTAGAAAATCGTTCCTTGTTTTTATAGGATTCTGCGAGTGGAACCATCCTCTCCAGGACACCGTCCATCTCCCCCACCACGAGTTGCATCCCGAGTGAGTAAAGCTGAGCAGCATATACGGCTTCATCCTTAGGATTGGCGTTCTTCAGTTTATATACACAGTCAATTTGTATTTGCAGCATTTGTTTTTGGCTCTGTAACTCTCCCATCCTCTTCACCAGAGCAGGGATTTCCTCCGCCAGTTGCAGCTCAGGCGCATGCTCTGTCTCTTTAGACTGTGAGCTCTGCTGGTGCAGGATCTCAGGCTGTCTGAATGCCGCTGACCCCTCCAGATTAGCCGTCCCAGCTCCACTGGTCTCACACCCTGCTGGATCACACTCTCCAAGGCTTGTAACAGTTGTAGAAACACCTTGAGTATTCCTTGCAGGTTTTTCCTCCACAGACTTTTCAATGTTTTTACTGCTGCTAGACCTTGTGCGGCCTGAGCACGCCACACTGGCCACCCATTCACTCTGCTGCAATGTCAGTCTCTCCAGGGATGTTCTCCGCTGTCTGGATGCTGGAGGGGTGAGCTGCACCCCAGGTGCCTGCAATATGCTCTGCCCCCCTAGTGCTTCACTCTCACAAGTACTTCTTACTGCTGCAACATTTGCTTTACTCACTTTACATTCTTCATCTTCCTTCCTTGTGCCGCTGGTGCTTCCATTCTGAGTGTTACACTGCTCAACATTCACTTTGGGACTTGCATCCACATTAGAAAGAGCCTGGGAGTTTTCTCCCAGTAGAGGCCTGGAAGCCTGGGCCTTGCGTGGGGAGAGTCCCCGCCCGGGGTGGCCCCGCCCTGGGCTATCTCCAGACATGAGGAGAGCTACAGACACACAACCTCACAGCAAGGAGGCAGTATTATAGTAGTTATATTCTTGTATATAGGGGGCAGTATTATAGTAGTTATATTCTTGTATATAGGAGGCAGTATTATAGTAGTTATATTCTTGTATATAGGGGGCAGTATTATAGCAGTTATATTCTTGTATATGGAGGCAGTATTATAGTAGTTATATTCTTGTATATAGGGGCAGTATTATAGTAGTTATATTCTTGTATATAGGGGGCAGTATTATAGTAGTTATATTCTTGTATATAGGGGCAGTATTATAGTAGTTATATTCCTGTATATAGGAGGCAGTATTATAGTAGTTATATTCTTGTATATAGGAGGCAGTATTATAGTAGTTATATTCTTGTATATAGGAGTAGTATTATATTAGTTATATTCTTGTATATAGGAGGCAGTATTATAGTAGTTATATTCTTGTATATTGGGGCAGTATTATAGTAGTTATATTCTTGTATATAGGGGCAGTATTATAGTAGTTATATTCTTGTATATAGGGACAGTATTATAGTAGTTATATTCTTGTATATAGGAGCAGTATTATAGTAGTTCTATTCTTGTATATAGGAGGCAGTATTATAGTAGTTATATTCTTGTATATAGGAGCAGTATTATAGTAGTTATATTCTTGTATATAGGAGCAGTATTATAGTAGTTATATTCTTGTATATAGGAGCAATATTATAGTAGTTATATTCTTGTATATAGGGGCAGTATTATAGTAGTTATATTCCTGTATATAGGAGCAGTATTATAGTAGTTATATTCTTGTATATAGGGAGCAGTATTATAGTAGTTATATTCTTGTATATAGGTAGCAGTATTATAGTAGTTATATTCTTGTATATAGGAGCAGTATTATAGTAGTTGTATTCTTGTATATAGGGGCAGTATTAATAGTAGTTATATTCTTGTATATAGGGGCAGTATTATAGTAGTTATATTCTTGTATATAGGAGCAGTATTATAGAAGATGTATTCTTGTATATAGGGGCAGTATTATAGTAGTTATATTCTTGTATATGGGTGGTAGTATTATAGTAGTTATATTCTTCTATATAGGTATATCCACAGTCACTAGACATACATCCCAACACTATACATACATTTTATACAGTCACTATACATACATTACATACAGACACTATACATACATTATATACAGACACGATACATACATTTTATATATATATATATATATATACACACACATACACTATACATACATTATATATAGTCACTATACATACAGACACTATACATACATTATATACAGACACTCTACATACAGACACTATACATACATTATATACAGTTACTATACATACATTATATACAGACACTATACACACTTTACATACAGACACTATACATACATTACATACAGACACTATACACACTTTACATACAGACACTATACATATATTATATACAGATACTATACATACATTACATACAGACACTATACATACATTACATACAGACACTATACATACCTTATATACAGACACTTTACATACAGACACTATACATACATTATATACAGACACTACATTCATTATATATAGACTCTATACATACATTATATACAGACACTATACATACATTATCTACAGACACTATACATACATTACATACAGACACTATACATACATTACATACAGACGCTATACATAGATTATATACAGACACTATACATATATTATATACAGACACCATACATTCATTATATACAGACACTATACATACATTACATACAGACACTATAGATACATTATATACAGACACTATACATACAGACACTATAGATACATTATATACAGACACTACATATATTGTATACAGACACTATACATACATTATATACAGACACTATACATATATTACATACAGACACTATAGATGCATTATATACAGACACTATACATATATTACATACAGACACTATAGATGCATTATATACAGACACTATACATACATTATATACAGACACTATACATACACTGTAGACGTTGACACCGGCGTTTTGCGGGTACTATTTAACCTCTTCCCACGCTGCGCCGCAATAGTACGTCCTGCAGAGGGGTTAGTTCCCGCATCAGGACGTACTATTGCGGAGTAGTTCCCGACTAACAGTGTCCGGTGTGACAGTGTGACAGCTGACACTCCAGCCTTGCCGGTCAGCGGACCATCGCCGCTGATTTCGGCAATTAACCCCATAAATGCGGCGACGGATTGCCGTCGCCGCATTTAAGTGGTTTGAAGCACATCGGCAGCCCCCACGAAGTGATCGTGGGGGCTACCGATGCTTGTCACGGCAATCGGAGGTCAGATAATGACCTCCGGGTTGCCATGTACGGAAGCCTCAGAGGAGCAGCCTCCGGCCGTTCCTCCGATGCTTCCTGTCAGTGTGACAGTTACGTCACAATGACAGTTGGAGTACATTACACTACGTGTGTAGTGTAATGCATTCCAGCAGCGATCAAAGCTGCAAGACTAAGTGTCCCCTAGCGGGAAAAGTGAAAAAAGTAAAAAAAAGAATAAAAATGTTTTAAAAAAAGTGTAAAAATAAAAGTTATAAGTGACATAAGCAAACACTTCATTTTTTTCCTATAATAAGTCTTTCATTATAGGAAAAAAATGAACACGTTAAAAAAAGTACACATATCTGGTATCACCGCGATCGTAACGACCCCAACTATAAAACTATAATGTTATTTTTCCCGCACGGTGAACACCGCGAAAAAAATCAATAAAAAACTACACCAGAATCACTATTTTTTGGTCACCACCCCTCCCAAAATAGAGAATAAAAAGTGATCAAAAAGTCGCATGTACCCGAAAATAATACCGATAAAAACTACAACCCGTCCTGCAAAAAACAAGCCCTTACACCGCTTTTTTGACTGAAAAATAAAAAAGTTACGACTCTCAGAATATGGTGACAGAAAATAAATAATTTTATAAAAAAGTGATTTTATTGCGCAAACGCTGCAAAACATAAAAAAAAAACCCTATATACATGTGGTATCGCCGTAATCGTACCGACCCGCGGAATAAAATATAATGGTCATTTATAGTGCACGGTGAACGCCGCAAAAAATAAACTAAAAAACATTGTCAGAATTGCTTGTTTTTGGTCACCCGGCTTGCAAAAAAATGTAATAAAAAGTGATCAAAAAAATCGCATGTACCCCAAAATGGTTCCAATGAAAAGTACAGATTGTCCCGCAACAAATAAGCCCTCACACGGCTCCGGTGGTGAAAAAATAAAGAAGTTCTGGCTCCCAGGAATATGGCGATGCAAAATGTGCAGAGCGTTCTAAAAGCGGGTAACATCCGACACCATTTCCAGTGCGACACCGGCCACATATCTATGAATTATTATTTATTTACCGCATTTTTATACCCTCTTATTATGCCCTGATGTTCTCCGCACACATTACATATGCCCACACATTATAAACTGAAATACCAGCGAAACCCAAAACAGAAAAACTACCAAGCAAAATCTGCGCTCCAAAAGCAAAATGGCGCTCCCTCCCTTCTGAGCCTTGCAGCGTGCCCAAGCAGCAGTTTGTGCCCACATATATGGCATCGCCATACCCGGGAGAACCCGCTTAACGTTTTATGAGGTATTTGTCTTCAGTGGCACAAACTGGGCACAACATATTATGCACTAAAATGGCATATCAGTGCAAAATTGTAATATTCACACCATCCGCTGTGCATTAACCCCTTTGAGCACTATGACTTAATAGCACGTCATGGTGCGGGGGTGATGTATGGAGCGGGCTCACGTGCTGAGCCCGCTCCATACGCTGCGGGCGTCGGCTGTGTATTAGAGCTGACACCCAGGACTAAGGGACAGGAACAGCGATCGTGCGGTTACAGAAGCCTGTAAAAATAACAATATACTGCAATACATTAGTATCGCAGCATATTGTACCCGCGACCCAATGATTGATATCGCTACGTCCATAAAAGGCCGAACTATTACAATATGCCATTATTTAACTCACACGGTGAACACCGTAAAAAACTTAAATAATTGAAACCACCAAAATCTCTGTAGTTTTCGTTTTTACTGCACGGCGAAAATGGAATCAGATTTTTTTCCTATATTCCTATATTTTCCTATTTTTTTTCAGTTTCCCAGTACTTTTTATGGTACTTTAAATGGTATCACTAGAAACTAAAATTCCTCCCGCAAGAAATAAGCCGTCACATCACTCTACTGACGGAAAAAGAAAAAAGTTATGGCTCTTGGAAGGCGGGTAGTGAAAAACGAAAATAAGAAAGCAAAAAATGGATCAGTCCTGAAAGGGTTAATTCATTTCTAATGAAAAAAATGCATGACCCCATGTGGGGTATTTCCGTACTCGGGAGAAATTGCTTTATAAAAATTGGTTGTTTATTTCTCCTTTATCCCTTGTGAAAATGAGAAAATGCAACATTTTAGTGGAAAAAAATTGTGATATTAATTTGCTCCGCCTAATTCTAAAAAATTCTGCAAAAGACCCGTGGAGTCTATATTCTCACTATACCCCTAGAAAAATTCCTTGAGGGGTGTTTCCAAAATGGGGTAACTTGGGGGGCTTCCACTGTTTTGGTCTCTCCAGGGCGTTGCAAAGGCGACATGGCACCGAAAAACAATCCATCAGAATCCGTGCTCCAAAATCCAAATGGCGCTACTTCCCTTCTGAGCGCTGCCATGGGTCCAATCAGCAGTTTATTACCACATATGGGGTATTGCCGTAATCAGGAGAAAATGCTTTACAAATGTTGTGGTTCTTTTTTTCCTTTATTCCTTGTAAAAATTTAACATTTCTATGCTTTTTCAGAAAAAAAGTTGATTTTCATTTTCACTGCCTAATTCCACTAAATTCTGCAAAAAACCTGTGTGGTCAAAATGCTAACTATGCCCTAGATAAATTCCTTGAGAGGTGTCATTTCTAAAATGGGGTCACTTTTGGGGGGTTTCCCCTGCTTTGGTCTCTCCAGGGCGTTGCAAACGCGACATGGAACCGAAAACCAATCCACCAAAATCCGTGCTCCAAAATCCAAATGGCGCTCCTTCCCTTCTGAGCCTTGCTGTGGGTCCAATCAGCAGTTTATTACCACATATAGGATATTACCGTAATCGGGAGACATTGCTTTACATATGTTGGGGTGCATTTTCTTTATTATTTCTTGTAAATATTAAAGATTTTCATTTTTACAGACTAATTCTAATAAATTTAGCGAAAAACCTGTGCGGTCAAAATGCTAACTATACACCTAGATAAATTCCTTGAGGGGTGTAGTTTCCAAAATGGGGTCACTTTTGGGGAGTTTCCACTGTTTTGGCACCACAAGACCTCTTCAAACCTGACAAGGTGCCTAAAATATATTCTAAAAAAAAAGGAGGCCCAAAATCCAACAGATGCTCCTTTGCTTCTGAGGCCGGTGCTTCAGTTCATTATCACACTAGGGCCACATGTGGGATATTTCTAAAAACTGCAGAATCTGGGCAATAAGTATTGAGTTGCATTTCTCTGGTAAAACCTTCTCTGTTACAAAAAAAAATGTATTAGAAATTAATTTCTGCAAAAAAAATAAAATTTGTACATTTCACCTCTACTTTGCTTTAATTCCTGTGAAACGCCTAAAGGGTTAAAACACTTTGTGAATTCTGATTCGAATACCTTGAGGGGTGCAGTTTTCAAAATGGGGTGACTTCTGGGGATTTTCTAATATATAAGGCCCTCAAAGCCACCTCAGACTGAACAGGTCCCTGAAAAAATGGCCTTTTGAAATTTTCTTTAAAATATGAGAAATTGCTGCTAAAGTTCTAAGCCTTGTAACGTCCTAGAAAAATAAAAGGACGTTCAAAAAACGATGCAAACATAAAGTAGACATATGGGAAATGTTAACTAGTAACTATTTTGTGTGGTATTACTATCTGTTTTACAAGCAGATACGTTTAAATTTAGAAAAATGATAATTTTTGCAAATTTTTTCTAAATTGTGGTGCTTTTCAGAAATAAATACCAAAATTATTGACAAAATTTTTTCACTAACATAAAGTACAACATGTCACGAGAAAACAATCTCAGAATCGCTTGGATAGGTAAAAGCATTCCAACGTTATTACCACATAAAGTAACACATGTCAGATTTGAAAAAATCGGCTGGGTCCTGAAGGCCAAAACAGGCTGGGTCCTGAAGGGGTTAATGAAGCTGCCAGTTGAGGACCTGTGAGGCATCTATTTCTCAAACTAGAGACTCTAATGTACTTGTCTTGTTGCTCAGTTGTGCAGCGGGGCCTCCCACTTCTCTTTCTACTCTGGTTAGAGCCTGTGTGTGCTGTCCTCTGAAGGGAGTAGTACACACCGTTGTAGGAAATCTTCAGTTTCTAGGCAATTTCTCGCATGGAATAGCCTTCGTTTCTAAGAACACGAATAGACTGTCGAGTTTCACATGAAAGCTCTCTTTTTCTAGCCATTTTGAGAGTTTAATCGAACCCACAAATGTAATGCTCCAGATTCTCAACTAGCTCAAAGGAAGGTCAGTTTTATAGCTCCTCTAAACAGCAAAACTGTTTACAGCGGTGCTAACATAATTGCACAAGGGTTTTCAAGTGTTTTCTAATCATCCATTAGCCTTCTAACACAGTCAGCAAACACAATGTACCATTAGAACACTGGAGTGATGGTTGCTGGAAATGGGCCTCTATACACCTATGTAGATATTGCATTAAAAACCAGACGTTTGCAGCTAGAATAGTCATTTACACATTAACAATGTATAGAGGGGATTTCTGATTAACTTAATGTTATCTTCATTGAAAAAAACTGTGCTTTTCTTGCAAAAATAAGGAAATTTCTGAGTGACCCTAACCTTTTGAACGGTAGTGTACATTACATACAGACACTATACATACATTATATACAGACACTATACATATATTGTATACAGACACTATACATATATTGTATACAGACACTATACATTCATTATATACAGACACTATACATACATTACATACAGACACTATAAATACATTATATACAGACACTATACATACAGACACTATACATACATTATATACAGACACTATACATACATTATATACAGACACTATACATACATTACATACAGACACTATAGGTACATTATATACAGACACTATACATACAGACACTATACCTACATTATATACAGACACTATACATATATTATATACAGACACTATACATACATTACATACAGACACTATAGGTACATTATATACAGACACTATACATACCTTATATACAGACACTATACATACAGACACTATACATACATTATATACAGACACTATACATATATTGAATGTAGCGTGGACATAGACAGTTTCTTAGCTCTCTGATCTCTGCTTTTAGGAATTCAGGAAGAACTTTGTCCACTGGGTGTGACTGCACACATTACCTGGAACATTTCCGCAGCAGTGACAGACGTCTCTCAGACACAGTCATGGACAGTACCCAGGGACTGATGGAGAGATACCAGGCTGCGGCCCAGGGGTACAGAGTGCCCCCTTATGGCTGGAGGATCTGTCTGGCTCATGAGTTTCAGGAGAAGAGGAAACCCTTCCAGCTGGAACATGTGTCTGCTGCAAAAAAGCTGGCTCATCTTCCCATGGGCGTCCGGTAAGCGGCTAACGTCATCTATCCCTATATAACATAACCTATTGTCCTGCGTATAGTATAACTTATGTAATGTCCGTCCTGTATAAGAGCATTCCCATATATAATGTCCATATCCCTCTGTGTCATCCCTATTTCCCTACATTACGTCCATTACTGTAAATGTTATGTGTATTCCCTGTCCTGCTTTCCTTACTATGGTCCCTGATTGCTGCCCTTCTATATAATCCGTGTATATAGTGCATGATAACATGTGTGCCAGTATATATTATACTTCACTCCTTGTTGTGTGCGGATGAATCTTCGGGGTTCCCTGTTGTTGGCTTCCTTTGTCTTTTCCCCCCTGATTATCCCTCACATCTTCCTCTCTGTGTATAGCACCCGTCCTCTGTACTAAGCAGGTTATCTATTCGCCTCTGAAGTGTAACCTATACTCTCCACCTCTTATAGGTATCTCATGTGGTGGCTCCGCAAGACATATGTAGAGAAGAAAGCGCCATTTATAGACATGTTCAACTCAGTACCTCTGCGTCAGATCTACGGTGAGTCATGTGTGTCAACCATTTCACCTGCACATCCAGCAATAGCAAATGCATCCCCCATACACCCAAACATATCGTATAACTGACAGCCTCTCCTGCACTGACAGCCTCCCCTCCACCACTGACAGCCTCTCCTCCGCCACTAACAGCCTAACCTCCTCCGCTGACAGCCTATCCTCCACCGCTGACTGCCTCTCCTCCGCCACTAACAGCCTAACCTCCTCCGCTGACAGCCTATCCTCCACCGCTGACTGCCTCTCCTCCGCCACTGACAGCCTCCCCCTCCGCCGCTAACAGCCTCCCCTTCGCCGCTAACAGCCTCCCCTCTGCTGCTGACAGCCTCTCCTCCACCTCTGACTGCCTATCCTCCGCCGCTGACAGCCTCTCTTCCTCCACTGACAGCTTCCCCTCTGCTGCTGACAGCCTATCCTCCACCTCTGACTGCCTATCCTCCGCCGCTGACAGCCTCTCCTCCTCCACTGACTGCCTCTCCTCCACCACTGACTGCCTCTCCTCCACCACTGACAGCCTCTCCTCCACCACTGACAGCCATAACTGACAGCCTCCCCTCCGCTGCTGACAGCCTCTCCTCTACCACTGACCGCCTCTCCTCTACCACTGACAGCCATAACTCCCTCCGCCCTCCGCCGCTGACAGCCTCCCCTCTGCCGCTGACAGCCTCCCCTCCAACGCTGACAGCCTCCCCTCCAACGCTGACAGCCTCCCCTCCAACGCTGACAGCCTCCCCTCCAACGCTGACAGCCATAACTGACAGCCTCCCCTCCCCCGGTGACAGCCTCCCGTCTAACGCTGACAGCCATAACTGACAGCCTCCCCTCCGCCACTGACCGCCATAACTGACAGCCTCTCCACCCCCACTGACAGCCATAACTGACAGCCTCCCCTCCCCCGTGACAGCCTCCCCTCCCCCGGTGACAGCCTCCCCTCCCCAAGTGACATCCTCCCCTCCCCCGGTGACAGCCTCCCCTCCCCCTGCAGTAACGGTGTGCTGTTTTAGGTCAGTTATGTGATGATCGCTGTGCACCTGTTTGGCTGCATTCCTGTAAGACTCTTTTACTTCCTGCTGCAGTCACGAATCATTCAGCACTCGGGCTGCACTTTCCCTGGAGTGATAGTTCTGCTGTTTACTTTTCCTGGGGCTTTTGTTGTGTAATGTTTCTCCTTTAGTTCCGTCAGTACCAGTAACATCTCACGGGTAGCCCTACAGCAATGTATTGTATGTAGCGTGTATACATGTACTAGAACGGAGGAGGCTCAGTCCTCCACATAATGTTCTATATATTGTAGTTTTATCTCCACAACATCCCATCAGTGCATAAGAACCGCAGCTTGCTGGACGGTCGGGCTACCAGTTTCCGAGCTCCTGTATAGATTGAGCCGTGGGATGGATTAGCTGGTCCAGGTCTAATGTTTAGTGTGGGGACCTGTCTGTGTGAGATCATCTCGTTGTGGCGACCACAACGTGATCAGAATGAGAACCTCACATGGAAATGATAGGAAATATTGTAGTAATGCAATGTAAGATTATTCATGTTTGATGGGGCAGTCTGTAGGTGACACAAGGATATAAAGTTTATGGAGCAGTCAGTAGGTACTAGAGGGATATAGAGGTGATGGGGCAGTCTGTGGGGACACAAGGATATAGAGATTATGGAGCAGTCTGTAGGTAATAGAGGGATATAGAGGTGATGGAGCAGTCTGTAGGTGATAGAGGGATATAGAGATGATGGAGCAGTCTGTAGGTACTAGAGGGATATAGAGGTGATGGAGCAGTCTGTAGGTACTAGAGGTGATATATAGATTATAGAGCAGTCTGTAGGTGATAGAGGGATATAGAGATGATGGAGCAGTATGCAGGTACTAGGGGGATATATAGATTATGGAGCAGTCTGTAGGTGATAGAGGGATATAGAGATGATGGAGCAGTCTGTAGATAATAGAGGGACATAGAGGGGATGGGCAGTCTGTAGGTAATAGAGGGATATAGAGATGATGCGGCAGTCTGTAGGTAATAGAGGGATATAGAGGTGATGGAGCAGTCTGTAGGTGATAGAGGGATATAGAGATGATGGAGCAGTCTGTAGGTACTAGAGGGATATAGAGGTGATGGGACAGTCTGTAGGGGACACAAGGATATAGAGATTATGGAGCAGTCTGTAGGTAATAGAGGGATATAGAGGTGATGGAGCAGTCTGTAGGTACTAGGGGGATATAGAGATGATGGGGCAGTATGTAGGTAATAGAGGGATATAGAGATGATGGGGCAGTCTGTAGGTAATGGAGGGATATAGAGGTGATGGAGCAGTCTGTAGGTGACAGAGGGATATAGAGAAGATGGAGCAGTCTGTAGGTAATAGAGGGATATAGAGGTGATGGAGCAGTATGTAGGTGACAGATGGATATATAGATTATGGAGCAGTCTGTAGGTGATAGAGGGATATAGAGATGATGGAGCAGTATGTAGGTACTAGAGGTGATGGGGCAGTCTGTATGTGACACAAGGATATAGAGATGATGGAGCAGTCTGTAGGTGACACAAGGATATAGAGATGATGGAGCAGTCTGTAGGTACTAGGGGGATATATAGATTATGGAGCAGTCTGTAGGTAATAGAGGGATATAGAGGTGATGGAGCAGTCTGTAGGTAATAGAGGAATATAGAGGTGATGGAGCAGTCTGTAGGTGACACAAGGATATAGAGATGATGGAGCAGTCTGTAGGTACTAGGGGGATATATAGATGATGGAGCAGTCTGTAGGTACTAGAGGGATATAGAGATTATAGAGCAGTATGTAGGTCATAGAGGGATATAGAGGTGATGGAGCAGTTTGTAGGTGATAGAGGGATATAGAGAAGATGGAGCAGTCTGTAAGTGATAGAGGGATATAGAGAAGATGGAGCCGTCTGTAGGTGATAGAGGGATATAGAGGTGATGGAGCAGTCTGTAGGTAATAGAGGGATATAGAGCTGATGGCGGAGTATGTAGGTGATAGAGGGATATAGAGGTGAGGGAGCAGTCTGTAGGTAATAGAGAGATATAGAGAAGATGGAGCAGTCTGTAGGTAATAGAGGGATATAGAGGGATATAGAGGTGATGGAGCAGTATGTAGGTAATAGATGGATATAGAGGTGATGGCGGAGTATGTAGGTGATAGAGGGATATAGAGGTGAGGGAGCAGTATGTAGGTGATAGAGGGATATAGAGGTGAGGGAGCAGTATGTAGGTGATAGAGGGATATAGAGGTGAGGGAGCAGTCTGTAGGTTATACAGGGATATAGAGGTGATGGAGCAGTATGTAGGTGATAGAGGGATATAGATGTGATGGAGCAGTATGTAGGTGATAGAGGTGATGGAGCAGTCTGCAGGTAATAGAGGGATATAAAGGTGATGGGGCAGTCTGTAGGTGACAGAGGGATATATATATATATATATAGGTGATGAAGCAGTCTGTAGGTAATAGGGGGATATAGAGGTGACGGGGCAGTCTGTAGGTGACAGAGGGATATAGAGGTGATGGAGCAGTCTGTAGGTAATAGAGGGATATACAGAAGATGGAGCAGTCTGTAGGTAATAGAGGGATATAGAGGTGATGGAGCAGTCTGTAGATGACAGGAATATAGAGGTGATGGGGCAGTCTGTAGGTAATAGAGGGATATAGAGGTGATGGAGCAGTCTGTAGGTAATAGAGGGATATAGAGGTGATGGAGCAGTCTGTAGATGACAGGGATATAGAGGTGATGGGGCAGTCTGTAGGTGATAGAGGGATATAGAGGTGATGGGGCAGTCTGTAGGTAATAGAGAAGATGGAGCAGTCTGTAGGTAATAGAGGGATATAGAGGTGATGGAGCAGTCTGTAGATGACAGGGATATAGAGGTGATGGGGCAGTCTGTAGGTAATAGAGGGATATAGAGGTGATGGAGCAGTATGTAGGTGATAGAGTGATATAGAGGTGATTGGGCAGTCTGTAGGTGACAGGGATATAGAGGTGATGGGTCAGTCTGTAGGTAATAGAGGGATATAGAGGTGATGGAGCAGTCTGTAGGTGACAGGGGGATATAGAGAAGATAGAGCAGTCTGTGGGTAATAGAGGGATATAGAGATGATGGGGCAGTATGTAGGTAATAGAGGAATATAGAGGTGATGGGGCAGTCTGTAGGTGACAGGGATATATATAGGTGATGGGGCAGGTAATATAGGGATATAGAGGTGATGGGGCAGTCTGTAGGTGACAGAAGGATATAGAGGTGATGGGGCAGTCTGTAGGTATTAGAGGCATATAAAGGGGATGGGGCAGTCTGTAGGAAATAGAGGGATATAGAGGTGATGGAGCAGTCTGTAGATGACAGAGGGATATATATATATATAGGTGATGGAGCAGTCTGTAGGTATTAGAGGGATATAAAGGGGATGGGGCAGTCTGTAGGTAATAGAGGGATATAGAGGTGATGGGGCAGTCTCTAGGTGAGAGAGGGCTATATAGGTGATGGGGCAGTCTGTAGGTAACAGAGGGCTATATAGGTGATGGGGCAGTCTGTAGATGACAGAGGGATATATATATATATATAGATAAATATATAGTTGATGGGGCAGTCTGCAGGTAATAGAGGGATATAGAGGTGATGGGGCAGTCTGTAGGTGACAGAGGGATATATATATATATATAGGTGATGGGGCAGTCTATAGATTACAGAGGGATATATATATATATATAGGTGATGGGCAGTCTGTAGGTAATAGAGGGATATAGAGGTGATGGGGCAGTCTGTGGGTGACAGATGGATATATAGGTGATGGGACAGTCTGTAGGTGACAGAGGGATATATAGGTGATGGGGCAGTCTGTAGGTGACAGCGGGATATATATATATAGGTGATGGGGCAGTCTGCAGGTAATAGAGGGATATAGCGGTGATGGGGCATTCTGTAGGTAATAGAGGGATATATAGGTGATGGGGCAGTCTGTAGGTGACAGGGATATTTATATACACGTGATGGGGCAGTCTGCAGGTAATAGAGGGATACAGAGGTGATGGGGCAGTCTGTAGGTAATAGAGGGATATATAGGTGATGGGGCAGTCTGTGTGTAATAGAGGTGATGGGGCAGTCTGTAGGTGACAGAGGGATATGTATAGGTGATGGGACAGTCTGTAGGTGACAGGGATATATATAGGTGATGAGGCAGTCTGTAGGTGACAGAGGGATATATATAGGTGATGGGGCAGTCTGCAGGTAAAAGAGGGATATAGAGGTGATGGAGCAGTATGTAGGTGATAGAGGGATATAGAGGTGATGGGTCAGTCTGTAGGTAATAGAGGGATATATATAGGTGATGGAGCAGTCTGTAGGTAATAGAGGGATATAGAGGTGATGGGTCAGTCTGTAGGCGATATAGGGATATATATAGGTGATGGGGCAGTCTGTAGGTGATATAGGGATATATATAGGTGATAGAGCAGTATGTAGGTAATATAGGAATATAGAGGTGATGGGGCAGTCTGTAGGTGATAGAGGGATATATATATATAGGTGATGTGGCAGTCTGTAGGTGACAGAGGGATATAGATAGGTGATGGGGCAGTCTGCAGGTGACAGAGGGATATATAGGTGATGGGGCAGTATGTAGGTGATAGAGGGATATATCTATATATAGGTGATGGGGCAGTCTGTAGGTCATATAGGGATATATAGGTGATGGAGCAGTATGTAGGTAATAGAGGGATATATAGGTGATGGAGCAGTCTGTAGGTGATAGAGGGATACATAGGTGATGGAGCAGTCTGTAGGTAATAGAGGGATATAGAGGTGATGGAGCAGTCTGTAGGTGATAGAGGGATACATAGGTGATGGAGCGGTCTGTAGGTAATAGAGGGATATCGAGATGACGTTTCATGATAACATCCTATGTCTCTTATTGGGAGTTCTTTAACCAAAACATGGAAAAACACTAATAATGTCCATGGTGACCCGCGTTCCACAGCCCTTTTCTTCTGGTAATCAATGAGCGCCGGAGCTCATGGACTCTCGTTATGTAATCTGTATGACATATCGGACCCTGTAGAGCTTTCCCAGACCTGGAGAGCTTCTATAAGGGTCAAGGTGCGACATGAAGTTCACCCTCCTGCACCTCCTCACTGCTCTAGTAATAATTACCCCGTGTTATCTTATATCGTGTCCTCAATAAACATCCCTGGCCAAAGGTGAAGAACAGAACCGTGTGAGACGAGGCACCTGACTATACAAGTCTTCTCAGCTGACCAACCTCGAAAGCTCAGTAATTAAGGTGCTTGCTAAAATTATGCACCCCTTCCCCTCTGCTTTTTTTTTAACCCTGACCTACATTCATAAACTCTGACTAATCCAATGAGTAAATATGCTGTTCCTTTAGGTCAGTAATTAGTGGGGGAACAGCTGGCATAAATTTCATTATGTGTGGAGAGGATTTTTCCAGCCCTTGACATGTGGACAGCTACTTTCAGTTACTTTTTGGGTTGAGGTATTCTCTAGGGGTTCAGTCAGATATTGCAGTCTAGGTGCGGTAAAAGCTGCATTGAAAAACCACATCTGTTTTTTTTACGCATTTGTTGTTTTTTTGTCCAAAGTTCTCGATTGTGATATGTTCAGACCATAGAACCTTTTCTTACTTCATTTCACATAGGTCTCTTGGTGACCTTCATAGGTCCCTTGAGGGTCTTCATAGGTCATTGGTGGCCTTCATAGGTCTCTTTGTGGCCTTTATATGTCTCTTGGTGGCTTTCATAGGTCATTGGTGGTCTTTATAGATCTCTTGGTTGCCTTCATAGATCCCTTGGGGGTCTTCATAGGTCATTGGTTGCCTTCATAGGTCTCCTAGTGGCCTTTATATGTCTCTTGGTGGCTTTCATAGGTCATTGGTGGCCTTCATAGGTCTCTTGGTGGCCTTCATAGGTTTCTTGGTGGCCTTCATAGATCTCTTAGTTTCCTTAATACTGTAAGTCATTGGTGGCCTTCATAGGTCTCTTAGTGGCTTTCATAGGTTGTTTTAGTGGCATTCATATGTTTCATAGTTGTCTTTATAGATGTCTTGGTGGCTTTCATAGGTCATTGGTGATCTTCATATGTCTCTTGGTGGCCTTCATAGGTCTCTTGGTGACCTTCATAGGTCTCTTGGTGGTCTTTATAGATCTCTTAGTTTCCTTAATACTATAAGTCATTTGTGGCCTTTATACGTCTCTTAGTGGCCTTTATAGGTCTCTTGGTGGCTTTCATAGGTCATTGGTGGTCTTCATAAGTCTCTTGGTGGCCTTCATAGGTCTCTTTATGGCCTTTATATGTCTCTTGGTGGCTTTCATTGGTGGCCCTCATAGGTCTCTTGGTGGCCCTCATAGGTCTCTTGGTGGCTTTCCTAGGTCTCTTGGTGGCCTTCATAGGTCTCTTGGTGGCCTTCATAGGTCTCTTGGTGGTCTTTATAGATCTCCTAGTTTCCTTAATACTATAATAAGAGTACGGCAAGCATACCAGGGTGATCACGAATACCATCTTTCTAGTAGAATGGAATACTTTCATCATCGTTTGGACAATCGAAACAAACTTATTCAACTATTTACTGGCATTACTCCATCAGAAATAAGAATCCCTGCAAGAGATATACTCTTCAAAGTTTACACCACTGAAGAAACCAGACATATGACAGATTTGTTTCTAGAATTTGAAGATTCAATCAAAGCTGAACTAGATGCAACTTTCCTAAAGATGTATCTCGTGAAAACCTTCTGCCTAGTGGCTGAGAATGCCCTTTTTGTCTGCCTTTCCAGATGATACACATTTGTCACTAGAATGGAGCGAATACATGACCACATTCTCCAGAGCTATGATGGAGCGCCTTTGTAAGAAAACATCTTCCTCAGCAGACCACAGTTCTCAACTCAGTAATAGCACTTGGATCAAATTAGAAATATACAAAAAAAAACACAAAGATTTTTCTAGATTAGAATCCTCCATAAAAACCAGATTCCTCAAACGAGATAGAGACATCATTGAAAGAAAAAAGCAGCCAAAATCCAACGGGGTGGACAGGATTACTCCAACCAAAGCTTGGACATTGGCTTGGACAACGCAAAAGACAGCAATCTCACCAAGAACGGATTCATGCCAACACCAGATCCTATATAGATACACACACCACAAGAAAAAGATACAAGAGAAATATATACAGAAGCACCTCATGATAATACTATTACCGAAAATATGAATAGAAAACAAAACGACATTACTACAAGAGAGACTGAACATCTCAATACCATAAGAGAGTAAGCCCCAGCTGGTGAGGAGAGTTGGATTCCGCCTCATGTCAATTTACCAAAGCTACACCAGTACAACTACATACAGACATGTCGCGCTACACCAGCACAACTACATACAGACATGTCGCGCTACACCAGCACAACTACATACAGACCTGTCGTACATCACTAGTTCCATTGATGATACTTTCTTCACGACTCATGACTCACCAGATGGTACGAATACCACCCTTCACTGGATTGGGACTCCATTCCAAACCGCAATCTGCATTTTCCTCCCCCTTAGTTCTTTATCTAAATGGACCGGAGACATCCAGCACTAGCACATCTACTCCTATAATAGAATCTCGTATTCCCTTCCTCCAGTCCCAAATACCAGTCCCCAAAGACACACCTCAAGCACGATTCCATCCATAAAATATTTCCAAACTCTCCCGAACCAAACACATCCGCTCATGTCAACCAAAAAGAAAGATCAGAGGGTGCCGAGGAGGGAAACAAAGGAGCAGAGAGAATCGACGCCAATGCCTCACGACGCTGAAATGGAAGATCCAAATCAACAGAAGAAATCAAATAAACCTTCTACACATTAGTTTCGAATGATATGAAAAAAAAAAAAATCGATAGAAAAACAAAACCTAGCCAGAGTAATCCGGATAAATCGGAGAAAAAAAAAATCACTCAAAGATCTACAAAATAACAAAGACGTTGTGATAAGGAGGAGGAATTGTGATACAAGATAGAGAGGTCTCCGTCCAAGAAGCCGATGGAACACTGTCTGGAGGAATTCTTAACCCTAATAAAAATCAATGTTGAGGACGGTATCCTAAATAAAAAAGAGAATCAAATTCGGAAGCGCCATTTTTCTATCATTTGCCCAAAATCCACAAAGATAATAAATGTATCGGTGTACGGAGTCAATAGAAAGTCTATGAGCCCGTCCTCCGATACATCGGCCTTCCGGAAAAAGCCGAACAGACACCAAGCGGCCGAGCGATCACACGAGACTTTCAGCTGCTTCGTTCTAGAGATTGGTGGGGGTCTCCGTTCTCGGACCCCCCAATACAAACCTATGACGTGTCACTATGAGATGTCAGAAGTTTGTCAAAGGTTTAGCTGCACTTTACGCTCTTCATGCAATGGAAGATCCCAATATGAGCATTCACGAAGCAAACAAAAAAGCCATGAACGTTTGGAAGGACACCAAACTGTATATAGGAAAACTATCAGCAATATAAGTCCGGTTCTGAAATAAAACCATATAATATTATCTGTTGTATAACTCCTGGAGTAAAGCACATTTGCAGAGATAAATCAAGAAACCAAATATAGGAATCGAAATGAAAAATACCCTCATCAGCAAATCCTGAGAAGGTGAAGCAATAGGAGAAATGATAGATCTAATTCTACAGTGATATAGACAAAGCACCATTTGACAATCTATCTCCGCACATACGCTCTGTAAGAGATGAAAGGTTTGATATCGATATCTATTATCTATGTTGGCCACTTTCTATATAATACTCCTGGAGGTTTATACTGTTGATGTTCCTGGGCAGGACAGTGTAGAGTACCTGTAGTATTATTGTATGCGATCCCTTAACCCCTTCAGGACGCAGCCACTTTTGGACCAAATGACATTTTTTAAGTTACTATGTGGCAATAACTTGGGAACGCTTTTACCTATCCAAGCAATTCTGAGATTGTTTTCTGGTGACATATTGTACTTTAAGTTAGTGAAAAAAGTTGGTCGATATATTCAATATTTTTGTGTGAAAAACACCAAAATTTAGAGAAAATTTGCAAAAAATTAGCATTTTCTAAATTCAAATGTATCTGCTTGTAAGACAGATAGTTATACCACACAAAATAGTTACTAGCTCACATCCCCCATTTGTCTACTTTATGTTTGCATCGTTTTTTGAACGTCCTTTTATTTTTCTAGGACGTTACAAGGCTTATAAGTTTAGCAGCAATTTCTCAAATTTTCAAGAAAATTTCAAAAGGCTATTTTTTTAGGGACCAGTTCAGTTTTGAAGTGGCTTTGAGGGCCTTATATATTAGGAACCCCCACAAATCACCCCATTTTAGAAACTGCACCCCTTAAAGTATTCAAAACATCATTTAGAAAGTTTCTTAACCCTTTATGCGTTTCACAGGAATTAAAGCAAAAGTAGAAGGGAAATTTGCAAATTTCATTTCTTTTTGCAGAAATTCCATTTGAATCCATTTTTTCCTGTAATACTGAAGGTTTTTACCAGAGAAACACAACTGAATATTTATTGCCCTGATTCTGCAGTTTATAGAAATATCCCACATGTGGCCCTAGTGCGCTACTGGACTGAAACGAAAGCCCCAGAAGCAAAGGAGCACATAGTGGATTTTTGGGCCTTCCTTTTCTTAAATTATATTTCAGGCACCATGTCAGGTTAGAAGAGGTCTTGTGGTGCCGAAACAAAGGAAACCCCACAAAAGTGACTCCATTTAGGAAACTACACCCCTTGAGGAATTCATCTAGGCGTGTAGTGAGCATTTTGACCCCACAGGTGTTTCATAGATTTCATTAGAATTGATCAGTGAAAATGAAAAATTACATTATTTTCCAATAAGATGTAGCTTTACCTCAAAATTTTAATTTTTTTCAACAAATAAATTAGGAAAAGCACCCCAACATTTGTAAAGCAACTTCTCCAGAGTACGGAAATACCAAACATGTGGTCATAAACTGCTGTTTGGGCAAGCGGCAGGACTCGGAAAGGAAGGAGCGCCATTTAGCTTTTGAAGTGCTGGATTGATTTCTCTGCACCATGTCGCATTTGTAAAGGTACCAGTGCAGTGGAAACCCCCCAAAAGTGACTCCATTTGGGAAACTACACCCCTCAAGGAATTTTTCAAGTGGTATAGTGAGCAGTTTGACCCCACAGGTGTTTCATACACTGGGCAGTAAAATAAAAAAATGTAGATTTTTTTTCAAAGAAAATGTTGCTTTAGCCCCAAATTCATAATTTTCGCAAGGGGTTAAAGGAGAAACAGCACCCACAGTTTGTTACACAATTTCTCCTGAATACGGCAATACCCCATTTGTGGACATAAACTGCTGTTTGAGCACGTGGCGGGGCTCAGAAGGGAAGGAGCACCATTCAACATCTGAGGCCGACTACGATAAAAACAGAGGCTCTGGGGTGTCAAAACATTAGAAACCCAGAAAAGTGACCCCATTTAGGAAACTAAACCCCTCAAAGAATTCATCTAGCGGTATAGTGAGAAGATTTAGATTGTAATGTAACACCTTTCAAGGTATTCATCTAGGGGTATAGTGAGAATTTTTAAATTGTGAAGTGACAACCCTCTAGGTATTCATCTGGGGGTATAATAAGAAATACTTTAATTCTAGTAAATAAGGAGGACAACCTGGAAAACTCGCAATGCAGGTCCCACCACCCACCTACCCACCATTCCATAAAATCCAGCCCAAAAAATAAATCAAAGGCCTGAGCAAAAAAAGATTTGCTGAGACAACCAATCTCATCTGGATTTATTCCGCTCACCCAGATTTGCAACCTGGATGGGACAGACACTCCCTCGGGTATAGTGAGAATTTTTAGTTTGTTTTAGGTGGTTTTTTACAAATTTTAAATGATCAAATTTTAAATGGGGCTGGTCAGTAAAAAAATGAATAATTGGTCATGGCCAATATGGGAGACAGAAAAGGTGAATGAGGAATAAATAAAGAAAAAATCCAAGGAGGTGTGATAGATTGGGGGATCTATTTGGGAGTCTTTTCCCTCATAGACCCTAAAAGAGTATGTGTAACCGGTGGCACTTTCGCAGCTTGTAGAGCTTTATGCCGTACCGGGCTCTTTTATTGGGTAGATCCTGCCTGGAGTGCAGTCTAACCTTGAAGCTCACTAGTGATTCATCCACCTAAATATTTTGTTGGGGGGTACAAACTTGGGAAAAACTTTGGGAGTAGTGGGCAATCAGTGGTCTTATTTTATACAGCCTATCAAAATGTGGGTCCAGTGGGGGTGGGCAGTGACTATTGTCCTTGTAATGCAGGAACTTTAGGATGGCTTCGAATCGCATCCTTGTCATTACTGTGCGGTAAAGGGGGGTGTTCTATAAAATATCAGGGGACCAATAGTCTCTAATACTGGGCTTTTTTATGAGACCAAAACTTAAAAATATGCCCCAAAACTTCCGCAATTCCACTGGGTTTGTGGGGGTCCAATTTTGGCTTCTCCCATAATAAGAGTCGGGGTTCTGGCCGATAAACCCTTCTGCATAAAGGTTGGTCTGCTGGACAATTAATTCTAAAAGGGCGTCTGAAAAAAAAAGTTTAAAATAATCAATGGGGCTGAAACCCGTAGTTTCAATTTGAATGCCTGAGGGGGCTGTAAACTCAGGCACCTGGGGGGCATAATTGTCCGCAGCTTCTCAGGTCAGCTCCGGCAGAGCAGGACCTACGGCTTTTCTGCGCCGACTGGGGGGGGGGGTGCAGACTCCGAGTCACTGGATGCAGAGGAAGATGGAAGCACGAACTTCTCTTCAACTTCACTCGCGCTGTCCGTATCGCAACACAGCATTTCATCTGCTTCCTCGGCTGAGAAGACTCTTTTGGCCATCCTAATAAACTCTTGCTACCTAACTAACGAACTAACGAACACATTTTTTTGTAACTTTATTGATAAAAAAATTTTAACATTTTTTTTTTGTAATTTTTTTTTATCAAAAAATAAACCGCTACTCTGAACCGTGGAATGAGAACAGACCCTGCTGTATTCAATGAGTAAGGGTACCCTACCTACCAGGGGAAAAACGAAATGAGACGTGGCATTGCTACCTAACAGGGAACTCGGGCAGCGGGCAATCTAGGGACACAGCAGGGTGATGGCGACCGGTGACAGATCACAGCACGGCAGAAGGACACTGCGGGGGACTGAAATGAGATATATTATATATTTATTTATTTTTTCTTAACCAGTGGGCACCAAAGGAGGTGATCACTGGTTAGGGGGCAGAAAAGGGGCAGATCGCTGGTTTTTTTTGTTCTATTTTTCACTTCTTCACTGTATTTGTTCTTGTCTCCGACTCTCACAAGCTCTCTGACAGGAATGAGCTTGTCAGAGACGGAGATGCCGGCAAACCACTGCTCCTGTGCTGTGATTGGCCTGTCAGTACTGACTGGCCAATCACAGCTCGTTCCGGCACGGGACCACTCTGATTGGTCCTGTGCCCGCGAGTCCTGCTCGGCAACTGTCTATGACAGTTGCGATCGGGACGCTGTCACCATGTCTGTTGACATGGTGACAGTTTGAAACTTGGGCGTAACTGTACGCCCGAATGAGGGAAATCACTTGCATTCCGGACGTACCGTCACGCCCAATCGCGGGAAGGGGTAAAAGGGGACGATCACTACTCCTGACACCTCGCTTTTAGTAAATAATTGTATTCCACATGAAATAACAATCCTGGAGCATCTTTTCTTAGCACTCTACCATGTGCCGTTCCTCTGTTATTCCTCCTAGAATTGCATGAATAAATTTACAAATGGGTGTTACCAGTTGGGGGTGTGTCACTGCACAGACTGTAACTGTCCAATCAGAGGAGACCATGGAGGGACACGCCCCTTTGACAGGAGAAATGGTTACATCCAGTTGTTCATTTATTCATACTTTTCTAGGAGGAATAACAGAGGAATGGCAGGAGGAATAACTAGTGAATCAGGCTGGAATATCAGAGTCCAGGGGGGAGTACTATTTTCTGTGAATTTTGTATCCCGCTCACTATGGTTGACGAAATTTTTTGGGGCATCGGTGAGGACCAGGACAGCGCTGACCTTATAGCTCTTACCATATGACATACCCCTCCCCCGGCCGAAAACTATCTGAAGTGTCAATGTCAGGCACACCTGTCACATGGACCAAAATGACCGAGTGCCCCCGGCACTACACCTCCAAGACAAGGAAATACAGCAAATATATCATCTAGAAATAACCTGTAAATCATGATGAAACACGACTCACGTGTCAGACTGCGTATGTAGCAGAGCCGTATTATGTAAATGACCAGGGAGACCCTACATAAAGGGGCCACAGAGGAGTCTCCTTGAGATCTGGAGACGGTCTTTCTTGTACTTGGGGTGTGACATAATAATAACGGTACTCCGTCTTTTCTAGGAGCTCCACTTGGAGGAATCGGCGGAGGGACAATCACTCGGAGCTGGCGGGGAGAATTCTGCCGCTGGCAGCTGAGGCCGGGTCTATACCACTACAAGTCAGTGACTGAGAACCAGGTGGGTGACACTATGAAGCTAATGCTTAAAATGCAGTGTATTATGACACTTCTACTACACTGTGTATATAATACTGTAGTGTATGTTATATTGTAGTGTGTGTTATACTGTAGTGTGTGTTATACTGTAGCGTATGTTATACTGTAGTGTATGTATGTTATACTGTAGTGTGTGTTATACTGTAGTGTATGTTATACTGTAGTGTGTGTTATACTGTAGTGTATGTTATACTGTAGTGTGTGTTATAATGTAGTGTGTGATATACTGTAGTGTGTGTTATACTGTAGTGTGTGTTATATTGTAGTGTGTGTTATACTGTAGTGTGTGTTATACTGTAGTGTGTGTTATACTGTAGTGTGTGTTATACTGTAGTGTATGTTATACTGTAGTGTGTGTTATACTGTAGTGTGTGTTATACTGTAGTGTGTGTTATACTGTAGTGTGTGTTATATTGTAGTGTGTGTTATACTGTAGTGTATGTTATATTGTAGTGTGTGTTATACTGTAGTGTGTGTTATACTGTAGCGTATGTTATACTGTAGTGTATGTATGTTATACTGTAGTGTGTGTTATACTGTAGTGTATGTTATACTGTAGTGTGTGTTATACTGTAGTGTATGTTATACTGTAGTGTGTGTTATAATGTAGTGTGTGATATACTGTAGTGTGTGTTATACTGTAGTGTGTGTTATATTGTAGTGTGTGTTATACTGTAGTGTGTGTTATACTGTAGTGTGTGTTATACTGTAGTGTGTGTTATACTGTAGTGTATGTTATACTGTAGTGTGTGTTATACTGTAGTGTGTGTTATACTGTAGTGTGTGTTATACTGTAGTGTGTGTTATACTGTAGTGTTTGTTATACTGTAGTGTATGTTATACTGTAGTGTGTGTTATACTGTAGCGTATGTTATACTGTAGCGTGTGTTATACTGTAGCGTGTGTTATACTGTAGCGTGTGTTATACTGTAGCGTGTGTTATACTGTAGTGTGTGTTATACTGTAGTGTGTGTTATACTGTAGTGTATGTATGTTATACTGTAGTGTATGTTATACTGTAGTGTGTGTTATACTGTAGTGTATGTTATACTGTAGTGTGTGTTATACTGTAGTGTATGTTTGTTATATTGTAGTGTGTGTTATACTGTAGTGTGTGTTATACTGTAGTGTGTGTGATACTGTAGTGTGTGTTATACTGTAGTGTGTGTTATACTGTAGTGTGTGTTATACTGTAGTGTGTGTTATACTGTAGTGTATGTTTGTTATATTGTAGTGTGTGTTATACTGTAGTGTGTGTTATACTGTAGTGTGTGTGATACTGTAGTGTGTGTTATACTGTAGTGTGTGTTATACTGTAGTGTGTGTTATACTGTAGTGTGTGTTATACTGTAGTGTGTGTTATACTGTAGTGTGTGTTATACTGTAGTGTGTTATACTGTAGTGTGTGTTATACTGTAGTGTGTGTTATACTGTAGTGTGTGTTATACTGTAGTGTATGTTATACTGTAGTGTGTGTTATACTGTAGTGTGTGTTATACTGTAGTGTGTGTTATACTGTAATGTGTGTGTTATACTGTAATGTGTGTGTTATACTGTAGTGTGTGTTATACTGTAGTGTGTGTTATACTGTAGTGTGTGTTATGCTGTAGTGTGTGTTATGCTGTAGTGTGTGTTATGCTGTAGTGTGTGTTATGCTGTAGTGTGTGTTATGCTGTAGTGTGTGTTATGCTGTAGTGTGTGTTATGCTGTAGTGTGTGTTATGCTGTAGTGTGTTATACTGTAGTGTGTGTTATGCTGTAGTGTGTGTTATGCTGTAGTGTGTGTTATGCTGTAGTGTGTGTTATGCTGTAGTGTGTGTTATGCTGTAGTGTGTGTTATGCTGTAGTGTGTGTTATGCTGTAGTGTGTGTTATGCTGTAGTGTGTGTTATACTGTAGTGTGTTATACTGTAGTGTGTGTTATACTGTAGTGTGTGTTATACTGTAGTGTGTGTTATACTGTAGTGTGTGTTATACTGTAGTGTGTGTTATACTGTAGTGTGTGTAATACTGTAGTGTGTGTTATACTGTAGTGTGTGTTATACTGTAGTGTGTGTGATACTGTAGTGTGTGTGATACTGTAGTGTGTGTTATACTGTAGTGTGTGTTATACTGTAGTGTGTGTGATACTGTAGTGTGTGTGATACTGTAGTGTGTGTTATACTGTAGTGTGTGTTATACTGTAGTGTGTGTGATACTGTAGTGTGTGTTATACTGTAGTGTGTGTTATACTGTAGTGTGTGTTATACTGTAGTGTGTGTTATACTGTAGTGTGTGTTATACTGTAGTGTGTGTGATACTGTAGTGTGTGTTATACTGTAGTGTGTGTTATATTGTAGTGTGTGTTATACTGTAGTGTGTGTTATACTGTAGTGTGTGTGATACTGTAGTGTGTGTGATACTGTAGTGTGTGTGATACTGTAGTGTGTGTTATACTGTAGTGTGTGTTATACTGTAGTGTGTGTGATACTGTAGTGTGTGTTATACTGTAGTGTGTGTTATACTGTAGTGTGTGTTATACTGTAGTGTGTGTTATACTGTAGTGTGTGTTATACTGTAGTGTGTGTTATACTGTAGTGTGTGTTATACTGTAGTGTGTGTTATATTGTAGTGTGTGTTATACTGTAGTGTATGTTTGTTATACTGTAGTGTATGTTATACTGTAGTGTGTGTTATACTGTAGTGTATGTTTGTTATACTGTAGTGTATATATTGTAGCCTGTCCATATATAACAGGAGTATTATTGTGTTTGTCATGCAGTTCACAGTCTGTATCCGGCGTCGGGGTCAGACCGTTTACCAGCAGGTCTTGTCTACCGAGCGTCCTCACACTCTGCAAGGATGGAACTGGGGCTATTGCGGCACTCAGGCTTATTACCATGCCCTGTATCCAAGAGCGTGGACCGTCTATCACCTGCCTGGTCAGAGTGTCACATTAACCTGCCGCCAGGTGTCCCCAATTATCCCCGATGACTACAAGGTAAGGGACCTATCATGTGCTGAAAGTGCCACCATGTAGGGTTAGGACTAATCTCCTTATACAGTGTTATGTAAGCTCAGAGTTAACCAAGTAGGGTTAGGACTAATCTTCTAGTATAGTAACATATAAGATCAGAGCATACCATGTAGGTTTACAGTTCTCTAGTAGAACGGGGGTAAGGTTAGGGCTTCACCTTGTAAGGTCAGGTTACAGTAGTCTAGTACATTAGGGGTAAGGTTAGGACTTGACCTTGTAGGGTCAGGTTACAGTAGTCTAGTACATCAGGTGTAAGGTTAGGGTGTCACCTTGTAGGTTCAGGTTACAGTAGTCTAGTACATCAGGTGTAAGGTTAGGGTGTCACCTTGTAGGGTCAGGTTACAGTAGTCTAGTACATCAGGTGTAAGGTTAGGGCTTCACCTTGTAAGGTCAGGTTACAGTAGTCTAGTACATTAGGGGTAAGGTTAGGGCTTGACCTTGTAGGGTCAGGTTACAGTAGTCTAGTACATCAGGTGTAAGGTTAGGGTGTCACCTTGTAGGGTCAGGTTACAGTAGTCTAGTACATCAGGGGTAAGGTTAGGGCTTCACCTTGTAAGGTCAGGTTACAGTAGTCTAGTACATTAGGGGTAAGGTTAGGGTTTGACCTTGTAGGGTCAGGTTACAGTAGTCTAGTACATCAGGGGTAAGGTTAGGGTGTCACCTTGTAGGGTCAGGTTACAGTAGTCTAGTACATCAGGGGTAAGGTTAGGGTGTCACCTTGTAGGGTCAGGTTACAGTAGTCTAGTACATCAGGTGTAAGGTTAGGGTGTCACCTTGTAGGGTCAGGTTACAGTAGTCTAGTACATCAGGTGTAAGGTTAGGGTGTCACCTTGTAGGGTCAGGTTACAGTAGTCTAGTACATCAGGTGTAAGGTTAGGGTGTCACCTTGTAGGGTCAGGTTACAGTAGTCTAGTACATCAGGGGTAAGGTTAGGGCTTCACCTTGTAGGGTCAGGTTACAGTAGTCTAGTACATCAGGGGTAAGGTTAGGGTGTCACCTTGTAGGGTCAGGTTACAGTAGTCTAGTACATCAGGTGTAAGGTTAGGGTGTTACCTTGTAGGGTCAGGTTACAGTACTCTAGTACATCAGTTGTAAGGTTAGGGCTTCACCTTGTAGGGTCAGGTTACAGTACTTTAGTACATTGTGGGGTAAGGTTAGGGCTTCAACTTGTAGGGTCAGGTTACAGTAGTCTAGTATATGAGGTGTAAGGTTGGGGTGTCACCTTGTAGGGTCAGGTTACAGTAGTCTAGTACATCAGGTGTAAGGTTAGGGTGTCACCTTGTAGGGTCAGGTTACAGTAGTCTAGTACATCAGGTGTAAGGTTAGGGTGTCACCTTGTAGGGTCAGGTTACAGTAGCCTAGTACATCAGGGGTAAGGTTAGGGTGTCACCTTGTAGGGTCAGGTTACAGTAGTCTAGTACATCAGGTGTAAGGTTAGGGTGTCACCTTGTAGGGTCAGGTTACAGTAGTCTAGTACATCAGGGGTAAGGTTAGGGTGTCACCTTGTAGGGTCAGGTTACAGTAGTCTAGTACATTGTGGGGTAAGGTTAGGGTGTCACATTGTAGGGTCAGGTTACTGTAGTCTAGTACATCAGGGGTAAGGTTAGGGCTTCACCTTGTAGGGTCAGGTTACAGTAGTCTAGTACATCAGGTGTAAGGTTAGGGTGTCACCTTGTAGGGTCAGGTTACAGTACTCTAGTACATCAGGTGTAAGGTTAGGGCTTCACCTTGTAGGGTCAGGTTACAGTAGTCTAGTACATCAGGTGTAAGGTTAGGGTGTCACCTTGTAGGTTCAGGTTACAGTAGTCTAGTACATCAGGTGTAAGGTTAGGGTGTCACCTTGTAGGGTCAGGTTACAGTAGTCTAGTACATCAGGTGTAAGGTTAGGGTGTCACCTTGTAGGGTCAGGTTACAGTAGTCTAGTACATCAGGGGTAAGGTTAGGGTGTCACCTTGTAGGGTCAGGTTACAGTAGTCTAGTACATCAGGTGTAAGGTTAGGGTGTTACCTTGTAGGGTCAGGTTACAGTACTCTAGTACATCAGTTGTAAGGTTAGGGCTTCACCTTGTAGGGTCAGGTTACAGTACTTTAGTACATTGTGGGGTAAGGTTAGGGCTTCAACTTGTAGGGTCAGGTTACAGTAGTCTAGTATATCAGGTGTAAGGTTGGGGTGTCACCTTGTAGGGTCAGGTTACAGTAGTCTAGTACATCAGGTGTAAGGTTAGGGTGTCACCTTGTAGGGTCAGGTTACAGTAGTCTAGTACATCAGGTGTAAGGTTAGGGTGTCACCTTGTAGGGTCAGGTTACAGTAGCCTAGTACATCAGGGGTAAGGTTAGGGTGTCACCTTGTAGGGTCAGGTTACAGTAGTCTAGTACATCAGGTGTAAGGTTAGGGTGTCACCTTGTAGGGTCAGGTTACAGTAGTCTAGTACATCAGGGGTAAGGTTAGGGTGTCACCTTGTAGGGTCAGGTTACAGTAGTCTAGTACATTGTGGGGTAAGGTTAGGGTGTCACATTGTAGGGTCAGGTTACTGTAGTCTAGTACATCAGGGGTAAGGTTAGGGCTTCACCTTGTAGGGTCAGGTTACAGTAGTCTAGTACATCAGGTGTAAGGTTAGGGTGTCACCTTGTAGGGTCAGGTTACAGTACTCTAGTACATCAGGTGTAAGGTTAGGGCTTCACCTTGTAGGGTCAGGTTACAGTAGTCTAGTACATCAGGTGTAAGGTTAGGGTGTCACCTTGTAGGTTCAGGTTACAGTAGTCTAGTACATCAGGTGTAAGGTTAGGGTGTCACCTTGTAGGGTCAGGTTACAGTAGTCTAGTACATCAGGTGTAAGGTTAGGGTGTCACCTTGTAGGGTCAGGTTACAGTAGTCTAGTACATCAGGGGTAAGGTTAGGGTGTCACCTTGTAGGGTCAGGTTACAGTAGTCTAGTACATCAGGGGTAAGGTTAGGGTGTCACCTTGTAGGGTCAGGTTACAGTAGTCTAGTACACTGTGGGGTAAGGTTAGGGTGTCACATTGTATGGTCAGGTTTCTGTAGTCTAGTACATCAGGGGTAAGGTTAGGGCTTCACCTTGTAGGGTCAGGTTACAGTAGTCTAGTACATCAGGTGTAAGGTTAGGGTGTCACCTTGTAGGGTCAGGTTACAGTACTCTAGTACATCAGGTGTAAGGTTAGGGCTTCACCTTGTAGGGTCAGGTTACAGTAGTCTAGTACATCAGGTGTAAGGTTAGGGTGTCACCTTGTAGGGTCAGGTTACAGTAGTCTAGTACATCATGTGTAAGGTTAGGGTGTCACCTTGTAGGGTCAGGTTACAGTAGTCTAGTACATCAGGGGTAAGGTTAGGGTGTCACCTTGTAGGGTCAGGTTACAGTAGTCTAGTACATCAGGGGTAAGGTTAGGGTGTCACCTTGTAGGGTCAGGTTACAGTAGTCTAGTACACTGTGGGGTAAGGTTAGGGTGTCACATTGTATGGTCAGGTTACTGTAGTCTAGTACATCAGGGGTAAGGTTAGGGCTTCACCTTGTAGGGTCAGGTTACAGTAGTCTAGTACATCAGGTGTAAGGTTAGGGTGTCACCTTGTAGGGTCAGGTTACAGTAGTCTAGTACATCAGGGGTAAGGTTAGGGTGTCACCTTGTAGGGTCAGGTTACAGTAGTCTAGTACATCAGGGGTAAGGTTAGGGTGTCACCTTGTAGGGTCAGGTTACAGTAGTCTAGTACATCAGGGGTAAGGTTAGGGTGTCACCTTGTAGGGTCAGGTTACAGTAGTCTAGTACATCAGGTGTAAGGTTAGGGTGTCACCTTCTAGGGTCAGGTTACAGTACTCTAGTACGTCAGGGGTAAGGTTAGGGCTTCACCTTCTAGGGTCAGGTTACAGTAGTCTAGTACATCGTGGGGTAAGGTTAGGGCTTCACCTTCTAGGGTCAGGTTACAGTAGTCTAGTACGTCAGGGGTAAGGTTAGGGTTCCACCAGGCACTGTTCACAGGACTGGATCTCTTTCTCAGGACTCGTCGTTGCCGCTTGCCGTCTTTGTCTGGGATGTGGAGAACTCCAGTGGGGAGGAAATAGAAGTTTCCATTATGTTCACAATGAGGAACGGCAGTGGGACTAAAAGTGATCAAGCCGGAGGCCACTGGAACGAACCGTTTCATCTGCAGCAAAATGGAGAATCGGTGTCTGGTGTCTTATTACATCATTCTACCCGCTCCAATCCATTCACCCTGGGGATCGCTGTGCAAGAGCGGGTAAGAGGGCGATCATTTTGGACTGAGGGTGATCTGGACTATAAATGTCGCCCAATTTTCTGTATTTTCTGTTATATCTTGTGTTTCCATTCCTTACCATTTCAAGACCTCAGCTTTCTGTCAGTGAATGGAATAATTTTGGTCTACATTCACAGGCTAAAAGCTGGCCTATTTCTGGTTACAGAGGTGCAGGTTTGTTATATTGTATCAGTGTAGGTAATGATGGGAGAGAAACGTGGTTTGCTGCCGTGTTGTACTCAGACTCGATTGTCTACACTGATACATTGTAACAACCCCTCAGTTGTGTGAGCAAGGCTAGGCTGGTGGTTTTCAGCCACTGGATATAAAGAAGAATGTTTTTGTTTGCCAACAGCAAGCAGAGATCTTGAAATGGTAAGGAATTGATTCCCAGTCTATTAGAAAGCTGCAGAACAATCGCAATCAATGGCGTGTGCTGCATGAAAAAAGAAGCAGCAACATGCATGTAACATGTTGAGGCTGCGCAGATTGTGAACGCAGCCCAAACCGGTTCCAGGGACCCCCTGTGATCAGAGCTCTGATATCTCCAGCCAGGAATCTACGTTTCCCACTGCACTGAATTTGACCCGACCGGGATGGGACAGGACATATGGAAGGACCTTCTGGAGGACGGTCGCCTAAACTCCCCCGCAGGTAATGGCACGCTCACCCCGGGCGTTGTATTAGTGTAACTCAGCAGCTCCCTCTGCAGGACGCTTACTGTAACAACCACCCGCCAGGTACAACTTCTCCCACTGTGAAAGGAAAGACGACGGCGGCGGCGGTGGCGGCAGGCTGCACAGTGAGCGCGGGAGGACGAGGCACCCTGGAGTTCTGCATCTGCTGGGATATGCCCCGGATCCGCTTTGGTTCTGGAGAGAAGGAGTATTACAGGTAAGACATGGCCTCCTCCTGCGCTCTCCGCTCGCACCGTCACCCTTCTAATGGATGTCTCTTCACCTCATCAGACGTTACACGCGCTTCTTCGGCAGTGACGGTGATGCCGCTCCAGCACTTTGCCAGTATGCTTTATCCCACTATGAGGAATGGGAGCAGAAGATCAACACTTGGCAGGACCCAATCCTGCAAGACAAGTAAGTAAGGACTCCATCATGGTGATACCTGCTCGTAGAGCTGAGAACTTGTTACAATGTGTCAGTGTAGGTAAGAGCTATCGGCCCGCAGTCCAGGATCGGAGAGAAAGGTCTGTTCTTGTAATGATGGGGGTAGTGAAACAGACAAGTGAGCCCTAATCTCCCCGCCACTCAGTCCCTGCCCACCTGCAACGACCCGCCCTAGGCGACGGGGTACAACTGGGCGACAGTCCCTACGCTCAACAAGTGCACGACAGACAAACAGACAAGGGTACACAGAAGCCAAGGGAAATGGGGCAGCTGCCCACGGCAACACCGTGAGCAACAAGAGTAGTGAACGAGCCGAGTCAAACCAGGAGAGCACGAGGCACCAAACGCAGATCAGGAGAGTAGTGAACAAGCCGAGTCAAACCAGGAGTGTACGAGGTACAAAACGCAGAGCAGGAGAGTAGTGAACAAGTCGAGTCAAACCAGGAGTGTACGAGGTACAAAACGCAGAGCAGGAGAGTAGTCAGTAAGCCAGGGTCAATATGAAGCAAGGACAAATAGTACAAGAAGCTGCAGCAGGGCCAGGAAACCAACAGAGAAGAATCACAAGCAAGGAGGAACAGGAAAGGCAGGTATAAATAGACAGAGGGCGGGAGCTAGCTCCGTCTGGCCAGGCTGTGATAGGCTCTCCCACTTCTAAGCCTGCCATTCTGAGTGGTGGAAGATGGAGTCAGTCTCACAGACATAGAAGCAGGTGCAGACTGATTATCTATGGGCGTTGCTACAGAAGCTGTGCCTGGCAGATCCTTTACAGTACCCCCCCCTTTTATGAGGGGCCACCAGACCCTTTCTAGGTGGACCTGGTTTATTGGGGAAACGAAGGTGGAACATCCTGACCAACATCCCGGGCGGGTACCCAAGTCCTCTCCTCAGGCCCGTATCCTCTCCAATGGACCAGGTACTGGAGGGAGCCTTGGACCATCTTGCTGTCCACAATCTTGGCCACCTCAAATTCTACCCCCTCAGGAGTGAGAACAGGGACCGGAGGTTTCCTCGAGGGAGCCAAGGACGGGGAGCAGCGTTTAAGGAGGGAGGCATGAAACACGTCGTGTACTCGAAAAGATGGGGGCAACTCCAGTCGGAAGGAGACAGGATTGAAGACTTCAATGACCTTGTACGGCCCTATAAACCGGGGAGCAAACTTCTTGGACGGGACTTTAAGGAGCAAATTTTTTGACGATAGCCACACCAGATCCCCGACCATAAACAAGGGGTTAGCAGAACGTCTTCTATCTGCCTGAGTTTTTTGTATGCTCTGGGATGCCTCTAGGTTCTTCTGAACCTGGGCCCAGACTGTGCACAGTTCCCGATGAACGACCTCTACCTCGGGATTGTTGGAACTACCAGGTGAAAACGGAGGAGAACCATGGATTAAACCCAAAATTACAGATAAAGGGGGAGACCCCTGACGAGTTACTGACCCGGTTATTAAGGGAAAATTCGGCGAGGGGAATGAATGAGACCCAATCATATTGACAGTCAGAGATAAAACACCTTAAATATTGTTCTAGAGACTTATTAGTCCTCTCAGTTTGGCCATTAGTTTCAGGATTGAAGGCAGAGGAGAAGGACATCAATCTCCAACTTCTTACACAGTGCTCTCCAAACCAATTAAACAAATTGTACCCCTCTGTCAGAAACAATATTGACAGGGACCCCATGGAGACGCAGGATGTGTTTGAGAAACAAGGTAGCTAACGTCTTAGCATTGGGTAGTTTCTTGAGGGGCACAAAGTGGCACATCTTACTGAAGCGGTCTACTACACCACCGACTTGCCTTGAGATGGAGGCAAATCGGTGATAAAATCCATGGAGATATGGGTCCAAGGTCTCTGGGGAATGGGCAAAGAACATAGTAAGCCCGCTGGTCGGGACCTGGGAGTCTTGGACCTAGCACAAATTTCACAAGCGGCGACGTAGGCCTTAACGTCTTTAGGCAACCCAGGCCACCAATAGTTTCTGGCAATGAGGTGCTTGGTACCCAGAATGCCTGGATGGCCAGATAGTGCGGAGTCATGATTTTCCCTAAGTACCCTTAGCCGGATTTGCAGGGGAACAAACAGCTTGTTCTCAGAAAGGTTCCCGGGAGCTGAACCTTGATCAGCCGCAATTTCAGAGACTAAGTCAGAATCAACAGAGGAAATGATTATACCTGGAGGCAAAATACAAGCAGGATCTTCCTCCGAAGGAGGGCTGGCCATGAAGCTACGCGACAGTGCATCAGCCTTAATATTTTTAGACCCAGCCCTATAGGTAACCAAAAATTTGAATCTGGTAAAAAATAACGCCCATCGAACTTGTCTCGGGTTTAGCCTCCGGGCAGATTCTAGGAAAACCAGATTCTTGTGGTCGGTAAGTACCGTTACCTGGTGCCTAGCCCCCTTCAGGAAGTGGCGCCACTCTTCAAATGCCCATGTAATGGCTAAGAGTTCGCGGTTGTCAATATCATAGTTACTCACAGTGGGCGAAAACTTCCTGGAGAAGTAGGCACAGGGACGGAGATGGGTGAGGGACCTGGTACCCTGGGACAAGACAGTCCCCACTCCCACCTCGGACGCGTCAACCTCCACGATAAATGGCTCCATTTGGGTGGGCTGAACCAGCACCGGGGCAGAGATAAAGCACTTCTTAAGGACCTCAAAAGCCTGGACAGCCTCAGGAGGCCAGTGGAGGAGATCAGCACCTTTGCGAGTGAGATCCGTAAGAGGCTTAGCGATGACAGAGAAGTTAGCAATAAATCTCCTGTAATAATTAGCGAACCCCAGGAAGCACTGTAACGCCTTCAGGGAGGCAGGTTGGACCCATTCCGCCACAGCCTGGACCTTGGCGGGGTCCATGCGGAATTCATGAGGAGTGAGGATTTGACCCAAAAATGGTATCTCCTGCACCCCAAACACACATTTTTCGGTCTTCGCAAACAGTTTGTTTTCCCAAAGGACCTGGAGCACCTTCCTGACATGCTCAATGTGGGAGGACCAGTCTTTGGAAAACACAAGTATGTCATCAAGGTACACTACAAGAAATACCCCCAGGAAGTCTCTTAAAATCTCATTTATGAAATTCTGGAAGACCGCGGGAGCATTACACAACCCAAAGGGCATGACGAGGTATTCAAAATGACCTTCGGGCGTGTTAAACGCAGTCTTCCACTCATCCCCCTCTTTGATGCGGATAAGGTTATAAGCCCCCCGTAGATCAAACTTAGAGAACTATTGGGCCCCCTGAACCTGATTAAAGAGATCAGGAATCAAAGAAAGGGGATACTGGTTCCTTACAGTGACCTTATTCAAGTTTCGGGAAGTCAATGCATGGCCTAAGACCACCATCCTTCTTCCCTACGAAGAAGAAGCCAGCACCTACCGGAGAAGAAGAGGGGCGAATGTAACCCTTGGCCAGGCATTCCTGGATATACTCTCTCATGGCTTCACGTTCGGGACAAGAGAGATTAAATATCCTACCCTTAGGGAGCTTAGCTCCTGGTACCAAATCGATAGCGCAATCGTATTCTCTATGAGGAGGTAACACTTTGGAGGCCTCCTTAGAGAAAACATCAGCGAAGTCCTGAACAAACTCAGGTAGCGTGTTCACCTCCTCAGGGGGAGAAATAGAATTAACAGAAAAACATGACGTCAAGCATTCATTACCCCATTTGGTAAGATCCCCAGTATTCCAGTCAAACGTGGGATTATGCAACTGCAACTAGGGAAGGCCTAAAACCAAAATCGGACGATAATCCCTGCATCAACAGTACAGAGCACTGCTCCAAATGCATGGAGCCAACAAGGAGTTCAAAAACAGGGGTATGCTGTGTAAAATAACCATTAGCAAGAGGAGTGGAGTCGATACCCACTACCGGGACAGGTTTAGGCAAATCAATCAGAGGCATAGCAAGGGACATAGCAAATTCCACAGACATGATATTAGTAGAGGACCCTGAATCCACGAAGGCACTGCCGGTAGCAGACCACCACCAAAAGAGACCTGAAAGGGAAGCAAGATTTTATTAAGTTTCATGTTTACGGGAAATACCTGTGCGCCCAATTGACCTCCCCGATGATCACTTAGGCGCGGAAGTTTTCCGGCTGCTTATTCTTACGCCTAGGACAGTTGTTCACTTGATGCTTGTCATCCCCACAGTAGAAGCAGAGACCATTCTTCCTGCGGAACTCTCTACGTTGTTGGGGGGACATGGAGGCCCCGAGTTGCATAGGTACCTCCGAGACGTCGGTCAAGTCGTACCGCTAAAGCCATAACCTGGTCTAGGGAGTCAGAAGAGGGATAGCTAACTAGCAGGTCTTTCAGGGCGTTCGACAGACCCAACCTAAACTGGCACCTTAAGGCAGGGTCATTCCACCGAGAAGCTACGCACCACTTCCTAAAGTCAGAACAATACTCCTCAACAGGTCTCTTACCCTGACGTAAGGTCACCAGCTGACTCTCGGCAAAGACAGTCTTGTCATTCTCGTCATAAATGAGTCCGAGAGCAGAAAAGAAAAGATCAATGGAGGAAAGTTCAGGGGCGTCAGGAGCCAAGGAGAAGGCCCATTCTTGGGCCCCTTCCTGGAGCCGGGACATAATTATACCCACCCGCTGGCTCTCAGAACCTGAGGAGTGGGGCTTTAAGCGAAAATAGAGCCTACAACTCTCCCGAAAGGAGAGAAAAGTCTTCCGGTCCCCTGAGAACCGGTCAGGCAATTTGAGGTGGGGTTCAAGAGGTGAGGTGAGGGGCACTACCATGGTAGCATCAGGCTGGTTGACCCTCTGAGCCAGGGCCTGGACCTGTAGGGAGAGGCCCTGCATTTGCTGAGCCAGGGTCTCAAGGGGGTCCATAGTAGTGTCAGGGACCAGGGTAAACTAGGTATATGGGCTTGTGATTATGTAATGATGGGGGTAGGGAAACAGACAAGTGAGCCCTAATCTACCCGCCACTCAGTCCCTGCCCACCTGCAACGACCCGCCCTAGGCGACGGGGTACAACTGGGCGACGGTCCCCACGCTCAACAAGTGCACGACAGACAAACAGACAAAGGTACACAGAAGCCAAGGGAAATGGGGCAGCTGCCCACGGCAACACCGTGAGCAACAAGAGTAGTGAACGAGCCGAGTCAAACCAGGAGAGCATGAGGCACCAAACGCAGAGCAGGAGAGTAGTAAACAAGCCGAGTCAAACCAGGAGTGTACGAGGTACAAAACGCAGAGCAGGAGAGTTGTCAGTAAGCCAGGGTCAATATGAAGCAGGGACAAATAGTACAAGAAGCTGCAGCAGGGCCAGGAAACCAACAGAGAATAATCACAAGCAAGGAGGAACAGGAAAGGCAGGTATAAATAGACAGAGGGCGGGATCTAGCTCCGTCTGGCCAGGCTGTGATAGGCTCTCCCACTCCTAAGCCTGCCATCCTGAGTGGTGGAAGATGGAGTCAGTCTCACAGACATAGAAGCAGGTGCAGACTGATTACCTATGGGCGTTGACACAGAAGCTGTGCCTGGCAGGTCCTTTACAGTACTGCTAGAGGATTGCCTGCACTGATTGTCTACGATAAATGGTCCCATTTACTGGCAGCAAGCAGAGGTCTTGAGATGGTGAGGAATACAGAGCCGCTGTATTAGTCTACAGACCACACGTATGAGCTATGTCTTCTCCTCCCCCGCCAGCCTCCTCCCCTCCTGGTATAAATCCGCCCTGTTTAATGAGCTGTACTTCATGGCGGATGGCGGCACCATCTGGGTGGAAGTTCCGGCTGACGATGAAGATGACGAACTCGTGAAGATTGGGCAGCAACACATGCCTGGCATGAAAAGTCTACTGCAAGAATATGGACGCTTCGCTTACCTGGAAGGTGAGACACCTCACTGTACCCCAATATAAGCCGTACCCCAATATACATCATACCTCAATATAAGCCCTACCGCAATATACAGTACTGTGAAAAAGTTTTAGACAGTTATGAAAAAATGCTGCAAAGTAAGAAAGCGAATTAACAAAAGAGAAATGAAATCAGATCAATATTTGGTGTGACCGCCCTTTGCCTTCAGAACAGCACCAATTCTTCTAGGTACTTGCAGAAAGTGCTGGATTTTGTAGGATTTTAGTCCGGTGTATGATTAACCAATTCTACCAAACAGGTGATAATGATCATCATTGTAATATGTAGGTGGAAACTCATTAACCGTAACAGAAACAGCTGTGTAGGAGGATTAAAACTGGGTGAGGAACAGCCAAACTCTGCTACAAAGGTGAGGTTGTGGAAGACAGTTTCATGTCACAGGTCTACCATGGCAAGACAAGACATAGGGTAGTTATACTGCATCAGCGAGGTCTCTCCAAGGCAAAGATTTCACAGCAGACCGGGGTCTCAAGACGTGCTGTTCAAGCTCTACTAAAGAAGAACAAAAAAACGGCCAACATTGAGGACCATAGACCCAGTGGTCGGCCAAGAAAACTTAGTGCAGTAGATCAGACATGATGATGTGGCCCCCACAGAGTCCTTGATGTGGCCCCCACAGAGTGCTGGAAGTGATGATGTGGCCCCCACAGAGTCCCGGAAATGATGATGTGGCCCGCACAGAGTGCCGGAAGTGATGATGTGGCCACCACAGAGTGCTGGAAGTGATGATGTGGCCCCCACAAGGTGCTGGAAGTGATGATGTGGCCCCCACAGAGTCCCGGAAGTGATGATGTGGCCCCCACAGTGTACCGGAAGTGATGATGTGGCCCCTACAGAGTCCTGGAAATGATGATGTGGCCCCCACAGAGTCCTGGAAGTGATGATGTGGCCCCCACAGATTGCTGGAAGTGATGATGTGGCCCCCACAGAGTCCTGATCTCTACATAATCTTGTCTGGGATTACATGAAGGATTGGAGGCAGTGACATCCACAGAAGATCTGCGCTCAGTTCTCCAAGATGTGGAACAACCTCCCGGCCGAGTCCCTGCAAAAACTGTGCAAGTACCTGGAAGAAGTGATGCTGGAGGCAAAGGGCGGTCACACCAAATATTGATTTCTCTCGTGTTCATGCACTTTGTATTTTGTTAATTGAAAAAATAACTATTAGCACTTTTTTCCACAACTGCCTAAAACTTTTGCACAGTCCTGTACACTGCACCCCAATATACACTGCACCCCATTATACTCCATACCACTCTACACTGCACCCTATTATACCCCATACCCCTCTACACTGCACCCCATTATACTCCATACCCTTCTACACTGCACCCTATTATACCCCATACCCCTCTACACTGCACCCCAATATACTCCATATCCCTCTACACTGCACCCTATTATACCCCATACCCCTCTACACTGCACCCCATTATACTCCATACCCCTCTACACTGCACCCTATTATACCCCATACCCCTCTACACTGCACCCCATTATACACTGCACCCCATTATACTCCATACCCCTCTACACTGCACCCTATTATACCCCATACCCCTCTACAATGCACCCCATTATACTCCATACCCCTCTACACTGTACCCCATTATACTCCACACCCCTCTACACTGCACCCCATTATACTCCATACCCGTCTACACTGCACCCTATTATACCCCATACCCCTCTACACTGCACCCCATTATACTCCATACCCCTCTACACTGCGCCCCATTATGCCCCATACCCCTCTACACTGCACCCCATTATACTCCATACCCCTCTACACTGCACCCTATTTTACCCCTCTACACTGCACCACATTATACACTGCACCCCATTATACTCCATACCCCTCTACACTGCACCCCAATATACACTGCACACCATTATACTCCATACCCCTCTACACTGCACCCCAATATACACTGCACACCATTATACTCCATACCCCTCTACACTGCACCCCAATATACACTGCACCCCATTATACTCCATACCCCTCTAAACTGCACCCCATTATACTCCATACCCCTCTACACTGCACCCCAATATACACTGCACCCCATTATACTCCATACCTCTCTACACTGCACCCCATTATACTCCATACCACTCTACACTGCACCCCATTATACTCCATACCTCTCTACACTGCACCCCATTATACTCCATACCCCTCTACACTGCACCCCATTATACTCCATACCCCTCTACACCGCTCCCCATCATACATTCCCCTGTTCTCTTCTGTATTCCTGTGATGTTCTCGGTGTCTCGGCAGGACAGGAGTACCGCATGTATAACACGTATGACGTCCATTTCTACGCTTCCTTTGCGCTCATCATGCTGTGGCCTCAGTTGGAGATCAGTCTTCAGTACGACATGGGTGAGTATATAAATATATATATATATGTTAGTGTCGCTACTAATGTATATCCATGTCTCCGTGACATCACAGCTCCTCCTGGTAAATGTCTACATTACTGGGGACTCTCACGGTATACTCCTGGTAAATATCTACATTACTGGGGACTCTCACGGTATACTCCTGGTAAATGTCTACATTACCTGAGAATGGGGGCTCTCACAGCTCCTCCTGGTAAATGTCTACATTACCTGAGAATGGGGGCTCTCACGGCTCCTCCTGGTAAATGTCTACATTACCTGAGAATGGGGGCTCTCACGGCTCCTCCTGGTAAATGTTTACATTATGGGGCTCTCACGCCTCCTCCTGGTTAATGTCTACATTACCTGAGAATGGGGGCTCTCACCGCTCCTCCTGGTAAAAGTCTTCATTATCTGAGAATGGGGGCTCTCACGGCTCCTCCTGGTAACTGTCTTTATTACCGGGGGTTGCCAGCTCTCGCTGCCATCGGTAGTTTTGATGTCGGGGTTTGGTCCGGTCCCCTGTATACAGTTATTACCAGACATTGGGGTTGTGCCGTCCTGCAGATCTGGGTGTGCTTCTCCACCTGAGTTTACGCCATTTTTTGTCTTCCATTAGCGGCCTCCGTTCTTCAGGAGGATCCGGAGAGGAGAAAGTATCTCATGAGTGGCTCGGTGGCCCCAGTGAAGAGCAGGAACGTGGTCCCTCATGACATTGGGGACCCAGGTATGACCTCTCTGAGCCTGTATCCCTTACTTATCATGTCTTCTCCTGATATTTCTCTAACGTTATGATATTTCCTCTTCCATCTCTTAGAAGATAAACCATGGAAGAAACTCAACGCCTATCTCATCCATGACACGGCCGACTGGAAGGACCTCAACCTCAAGTTTGTGCTACAAGTCTATAGAGACTACTACATGACCAAGAGCTCCTCCTACCTTACTGACATGTGGCCTGTCTGCCAGGTAACTACCACATGACCAAGAGCTCCTCCTACCTTACTGACGTGGCGGGTCTGCCAGATAAATACCACATGACCAAGAGCTCCTCCTACCTTACTGACATGTGACCGGTCTGCCAGGTAACTACCACATGACCAAGAGCTCCTCCTACCTTACTGACATGTGGCAGGTCTGCCAGGTAACTACCACATGACCAAGAGCTCCTACCTTACTGACATGTGGCCGATCCGCCAGGTAACTACCACATGACCAAGAGCTCCTCCTACCTTACTGACATGTGGCCGGTCTGCCAGGTAACTACCACATGACCAAGAGCTCCTCCTACCTTACTGACATGTGGCCGGTCTGCCAGGTAACTACCACATGACCAAGAGCTCCTCCTACCTTACTGACATGTGTCCGGTCCGCCAGGTAACTACCACATGACCAAGAGCTCCTCCTACCTTACTGACATGTGACGGTCTGCCAGGTAACTACCACATGACTAAGAGCTCCTCCTACCTTACTGACATGTGACCGTCTGCCAGGTAACTACCACATGACCAAGAGCTCCTCCTACCTTACTGACATGTGACCGTCTGCCAGGTAACTACCACATGACCAAGTACTCCTCCTACCTTACTGACATGTAGCTATTTTGCCAGGTAACTACCACATGACCAAGAGCTCCTACCTTACTGACATGTGACGGTCTGCCAGGTAACTACCACATGACCAAGAGCTCCTCCTACCTTACTGACATGTGACGGTCTGCCAGGTAACTACCATATAACCAAGAGCTCCTCCTACCTTACTGACATGTGGCCGGTCTGCCAGGTAACTACCACATGACCAAAAGCTCCTCCTACCTTACTAACATGTGGCCGGTCTGCCAGGTAACTACCACATCACCAAGAGCTCCTCCTACCTTACTGACATGTGGCCGGTCTGCCAGGTAACTACCACATGACCAAGAGCTCCTCCTACCTTACTGACATGTGACGGTCTGCCAGGTAACTACCACATGACCAAGAGCTCCTCCTACCTTACTGACATGTGGCCGTTCTGCCAGGTAACTACCACATGACCAAGAGCTCCTCCTACCTTACTGACATGTGGCCATTCTGCCAGGTAAATACCACATGACTAAGAGCTCCTCCTACTTAAATGTGACCAGTCTGCCAGGTAACTACCACATGACTGAGAGCTCCTCCTACTTAAGGGACATGTGACCAGTCTGCCAGGTAAATACCACATGACTGAGAGCTCCTCCTACTTAAGGGACTTGTGACCAGTCTGCCAGGTAACTACCACATGACCCAGAGCTGCTCCTACCTTACTGACATGTGGCCGGTCTGCCAGGTAAATACCACATGACCAAGAGCTCCTCCTACCTTACTAACATGTGGCCGGTCTGCCAGGTAACTACCACATCACCAAGAGCTCCTCCTACCTTACTGACATGTGGCCGGTCTGCCAGGTAAATACCACATGACCAAGAGCTCCTCCTACCTTACTGACATGTGGCCTGTCTGCCAGGTAACTACCACATCACCAAGAGCTCCTCCTACCTTACTGACATGTGGCCTGTCTGCCAGGTAAATACCACATGACTGAGAGCTCCTCCTACTTAAATGTGACCAGTCTGCCAGGTAACTACCACATGACTGAGAGCTCCTCCTACTTAAATGTGACCAGTCTGCCAGGTAACTACCACATGAACAAGAGCTCCTCCTACCTTACTGACATGTGGCCTGTCTGCCAGGTAACTACCACATGACCAAGAGCTCCTCCTACCTTACTGACATGTGACGGTCTGCCAGGTAACTACCACATGACCAAGAGCTCCTCCTACCTTACTGACATGTGGCCATTCTGCCAGGTAAATACCACATGACTGAGAGCTCCTCCTACTTAAGGGACTTGTGACCAGTCTGCCAGGTAACTACCACATGACCCAGAGCTGCTCCTACCTTACTGACATGTGGCCGGTCTGCCAGGTAAATACCACATGACCAAGAGCTCCTCCTACCTTACTGACATGTGGCCTGTCTGCCAGGTAACTACCACATCACCAAGAGCTCCTCCTACCTTACTGACATGTGGCCTGTCTGCCAGGTAAATACCACATGACTAAGAGCTCCTCCTACTTAAATGTGACCAGTCTGCCAGGTAACTACCACATGAACAAGAGCTCCTCCTACCTTACTGACATGTGGCCTGTCTGCCAGGTAACTACCACATGACCAAGAGCTCCTCCTACCTTACTGACATGTGATGGTCTGCCAGGTAACTACCACATGACCAAGAGCTCCTCCTACCTTACTGACATGTGGCCGTTCTGCCAGGTAACTACCACATGACCAAGAGCTCCTCCTACCTTACTGACATGTGGCCTGTCTGCCAGGTAAATACCACATGACTGAGAGCTCCTCCTACTTAAATGTGACCAGTCTGCCAGGTAACTACCACATGAACAAGAGCTCCTCCTACCTTACTGACATGTGGCCTGTCTGCCAGGTAACTACCACATGACCAAGAGCTCCTCCTACCTTACTGACATGTGATGGTCTGCCAGGTAACTACCACATGACCAAGAGCTCCTCCTACCTTACTGACATGTGGCCGTTCTGCCAGGTAACTACCACATGACCAAGAGCTCCTCCTACCTTACTGACATGTGGCCTGTCTGCCAGGTAAATACCACATGACTGAGAGCTCCTCCTACTTAAATGTGACCAGTCTGCCAGGTAACTACCACATGACTGAGAGCTCCTCCTACTTAAGGGACTTGTGACCAGTCTGCCAGGTAAATACCACATGACCAAGAGCTCCTCCTACTTGCTGGACATGTGACCAGTGTGTCAGGTGACTGCCACATGACAGAGCTCCTTTTATTTTCTGAACATGTGAACAGTGTGGGTGTGGCCTAGTTGTGGGGTCTTGTGGTGCTCACACTTTGGTTTTATCGCCCTCAGGCTGTCATGGACACTGCATTGAGGTTTGATCACGATGGGGATGGTCTAATTGAAAACTCGGGGTTCGCTGATCAGACGTATGATGGTTGGGTGATGACAGGACCAAGGTGAGGACGTTATTCGGTAGATGTTCCCACGTACTGGTCGTGTATGGCCGCCATTATTTATCTTCTGTTGGTGGGAGCTCGGGTGTATGTGTGTGTATATATAGTGGGGGGGCTGTAGTTTATCTCTATATAACGGTGTCTGTGTCTCAGCTCTTACTGCGGGGGGCTCTGGTTGGCCGCAGTGTGTATGATGTGTCGGATGGCCGATGATCTCAAGGACAAGGAGGCGTACAACAAGTTCACCAGTATTCTCACCAGAGGAAAAGAAGCATTTGAGAAGCTGCTCTGGAACGGTAAGTGTCCTGATATACTGGTGGTATTTTACTTCTAATACTCAGTGTTACTACATAGATATGAGGTACTACTACCCTAAATATCACAAACACTATTCATGGCTAGGACGTTATTCAGATGATGCACGAATGGAGAGGAGGTACTAGTACTCCGTATATACTCTATAGAGAACAATGATATATACAGTGTTACTACATGATGAGGAGGTACTAGTACTCAGTATACTCTATAGAGAACAATGATATGTACAGTGTTACTACATGGTGAGGAGGTACTAGTACTCAGTATACTGTCTATAGAGAACAATGATATATACAGTGTTACTACATGGTGAGGCGGTACTAGTACTCAGTATACTGTATATAGAGAACAATGATATATACAGTGTTACTACATGGTGAGGAGGTACTAGTACTCAGTATACTGTCTATAGAGAACAATGATATATAGTGTGTTACTACATGATGAGGAGGTACTAGTACTCAGTATACTGTATATAGAGAACAATGATATATACAGTGTTACTACATGGTGAGGAGGTACTAGTACTCAGTATACTCTATAGAGCACAATGATATATACAGTGTTACTACATGGAGAGGAGGTACTAGTACTCAGTATACTGTATATAGAGAACAATGATATATACAGTTACTACATGGTGAGGTGGTACTAGTACTCAGTATACTGTATATAGAGAACAATGATATATACAGTGTTACTACATGGTGAGGAGGTACTAGTACTCAGTATACTGTCTATAGAGAACAATGATATATACAGTGTTACTACATGATGAGGAGGTACTAGTACTCAGTATACTGTATATAGAGAACAATGATATATACAGTGTTACTACATGGTGAGGAGGTACTAGTACTCAGTATACTGTCTATAGAGAACAATGATATATACAGTGTTACTACATGATGAGGAGGTACTAGTACTCAGTATATACTCTATAGAGAACAATGATATATACAGTGTTACTACATGGTGAGGAGGTACTAGTACTCAGTATACTGTCTATAGAGAACAATGATATATACAGTGTTACTACATGATGAGGAGGTACTAGTACTCAGTATATACTCTATAGAGAACAATGATATATACAGTGTTACTACATGGTGAGGAGGTACTAGTACTCAGTATACTGTCTATAGAGAACAATTATATATACAGTGTTACTACATGATGAGGAGGTACTAGTACTCAGTATACTCTCTATAGAGAACAATGATATGTACAGTGTTACTACATGGTGAGGAGGTACTAGTACTCAGTATATACTCTATAGAGAACAATGATATATACAGTTACTACATGGTGAGGAGGTACTAGTACTCAGTATACTGTATATAGAGAACAATGATATACACAGTGTTACTACATGGTGAGGAGGTACTAGTACTCAGTATACTGTCTATAGAGAACAATGATATATACAGTGTTACTACATGGTGAGGAGGTACTAGTACTCAGTATATACTCTATAGAGAACAATGATATATACAGTTACTACATGGTGAGGAGGTACTAGTACTCAGTATACTGTCTATAGAGAACAATGATATATACAGTGTTACTACATGGTGAGGAGGTACTAGTACTCAGTATACTGTCTATAGAGAACAATGATATATACAGTGTTACTACATGGTGAGGAGGTACTAGTACTCAGTATACTGTCTATAGAGAACAATGATATATACAGGGTTACTACATGGTGAGGAGGTACTAGTACTCAGTATACTCTATAGAGAACAATGATATATACAGTGTTACTACATGATGAGGAGGTACTAGTACTCAGTATACTCTATAGAGAACAATGATATATACAGTGTTACTACATGGTGAGGAGGTACTAGTACTCAGTATACTGTCTATAGAGAACAATGATATATAGTGTGTTACTACATGGTGAGGCGGTACTAGTACTCAGTATATACTCTATAGAGAACAATGATATATACAGTGTTACTACATGATGAGGAGGTACTAGTACTCAGTATACTGTATATAGAGAACAATGATATATACAGTGTTACTACATGGTGAGGCGGTACTAGTACTCAGTATACTCTCTATAGAGAACAATGATATATACTGTGTTACTACATGGTGAGGAGGTACTAGTACTCAGTATATACTCTATAGAGAACAATGATATATACAGTGTTACTACATGGTGAGGAGGTACTAGTACTCAGTATACTGTCTATAGAGAACAATGATATATACAGTGTTACTACATGGTGAGGAGGTACTAGTACTCAGTATACTGTCTATAGAGAACAATGATATATACAGTGTTACTACATGGTGAGGAGGTACTAGTACTCAGTATACTGTCTATAGAGAACAATGATATATACAGTGTTACTACATGATGAGGAGGTACTAGTACTCAGTATACTGTCTATAGAGAACAATGATATATACAGTGCTACTACATGGTGAGGAGGTACTAGTACTCAGTATACTGTCTATAGAGAACAATGATATATACAGTGTTACTACATGGTGAGGCGGTACTAGTACTCAGTATACTGTCTATAGAGAACAATGATATATAGTGTGTTACTACATGGTGAGGAGGTACTAGTACTCAGTATACTGTCTATATAGAACAATGATATATACAGTGTTACTACATGATGAGGAGGTACTAGTACTCAGTATATACTCTATAGAGAACAATGATATATACAGTGTTACTACATGGTGAGGAGGTACTAGTACTCAGTATACTGTCTATAGAGAACAATGATATATACAGTGTTACTACATGGTGAGGAGGTACTAGTACTCAGTATACTGTCTATAGAGAACAATGATATATACAGTGTTACTACATGGTGAGGAGGTACTAGTACTCAGTATACTGTATATAGAGAACAATGATATATACAGGGTTACTACATGGTGAGGAGGTACTAGTACTCAGTATACTGTCTATAGAGAACAATGATATATAGTGTGTTACTACATGGTGAGGCGGTACTAGTACTCCGTATACTCTATAGAGAACAATGATATATACAGTGTTACTACATGGTGAGGAGGTACTAGTACTCAGTATACTGTCTATAGAGAACAATGATATATACAGTGTTACTACATGGTGAGGAGGTACTAGTACTCAGTATACTGTATATAGAGAACAATGATATATACAGTGTTACTACATGGTGAGGCGGTACTAGTACTCAGTATACTCTCTATAGAGAACAATGATATATACTGTGTTACTACATGGTGAGGAGGTACTAGTACTCAGTATATACTCTATAGAGAACAATGATATATACAGTGTTACTACATGGTGAGGAGGTACTAGTACTCAGTATACTGTCTATAGAGAACAATGATATATACAGTGTTACTACATGGTGAGGAGGTACTAGTACTCAGTATACTGTCTATAGAGAACAATGATATATACAGTGTTACTACATGGTGAGGAGGTACTAGTACTCAGTATACTGTCTATAGAGAACAATGATATATACAGTGTTACTACATGATGAGGAGGTACTAGTACTCAGTATACTGTCTATAGAGAACAATGATATATACAGTGCTACTACATGGTGAGGAGGTACTAGTACTCAGTATACTGTCTATAGAGAACAATGATATATACAGTGTTACTACATGGTGAGGAGGTACTAGTACTCAGTATATACTCTATAGAGAACAATGATATATACAGTGTTACTACATGGTGAGGCGGTACTAGTACTCAGTATACTGTCTATAGAGAACAATGATATATAGTGTGTTACTACATGGTGAGGAGGTACTAGTACTCAGTATACTGTCTATATAGAACAATGATATATACAGTGTTACTACATGATGAGGAGGTACTAGTACTCAGTATATACTCTATAGAGAACAATGATATATACAGTGTTACTACATGGTGAGGAGGTACTAGTACTCAGTATACTGTATATAGAGAACAATGATATATACAGGGTTACTACATGGTGAGGAGGTACTAGTACTCAGTATACTGTCTATAGAGAACAATGATATATAGTGTGTTACTACATGGTGAGGCGGTACTAGTACTCCGTATACTCTATAGAGAACAATGATATATACAGTGTTACTACATGGTGAGGAGGTACTAGTACTCAGTATACTGTCTATAGAGAACAATGATATATACAGTGTTACTACATGGTGAGGAGGTACTAGTACTCAGTATACTGTATATAGAGAACAATGATATATACAGGGTTACTACATGGTGAGGAGGTACTAGTACTCAGTATACTGTCTATAGAGAACAATGATATATAGTGTGTTACTACATGGTGAGGCGGTACTAGTACTCCGTATACTCTATAGAGAACAATGATATATACAGTGTTACTACATGGTGAGGAGGTACTAGTACTCAGTATACTGTCTATAGAGAACAATGATATATAGTGTGTTACTACATGGTGAGGCGGTACTAGTACTCAGTATATACTCTATAGAGAACAATGATATATACAGTGTTACTACATGGTGAGGAGGTACTAGTACTCAGTATACTGTCTATAGAGAACAATGATATATACAGTTACTACATGGTGAGGAGGTACTAGTACTCGGTATACTGTATATAGAGAACAATGATATATAGTGTGTTACTACATGGTGAGGAGGTACTAGTACTCAGTATATACTCTATAGAGAACAATGATATATACAGTGTTACTACATGGTGAGGAGGTACTAGTACTCAGTATACTGTATATAGAGAACAATGATATACACAGTGTTACTACATGGTGAGGAGGTACTAGTACTCAGTATACTGTCTATAGAGAACAATGATATATACAGTGTTACTACATGGTGAGGAGGTACTAGTACTCAGTATACTGTCTATAGAGAGCAATGATATATACAGTGTTACTACATGATGAGGAGGTACTAGTACTCAGTATACTCTCTATAGAGAACAATGATATGTACAGTGTTACTACATGGTGAGGAGGTACTAGTACTCAGTATACTGTCTATAGAGAACAATGATATATACAGTGTTACTACATGATGAGGAGGTACTAGTACTCAGTATACTGTCTATAGAGAACAATGATATATACAGTGTTACTACATGGTGAGGAGGTACTAGTATTCCGTATATACTCTATAGAGAACAATGATATATACAGTGTTACTACATGGTGAGGCGGTACTAGTACTCAGTATATACTCTATAGAGAACAATGATATATAGTGTGTTACTACATGGTGAGGCGGTACTAGTACTCAGTATACTGTCTATAGAGAACAATGATATATAGTGTGTTACTACATGGTGAGGAGGTACTAGTACTCAGTATACTCTATAGAGAACAATGATATATACAGTGTTACTACATGATGAGGAGGTACTAGTACTCAGTATATACTCTATAGAGAACAATGATATATACAGTGTTACTACATGGTGAGGAGGTACTAGTACTCAGTATATACTCTATAGAGAACAATGATATATAGTGTGTTACTACATGGTGAGGCGGTACTAGTACTCAGTATACTGTCTATAGAGAACAATGATATATAGTGTGTTACTACATGGTGAGGAGGTACTAGTACTCAGTATATACTCTATAGAGAACAATGATATATACAGTGTTACTACATGGTGAGGAGGTACTAGTACTCAGTATACTGTCTATAGAGAACAATGATATATAGTGTGTTACTACATGGTGAGGCGGTACTAGTACTCAGTATATACTCTATAGAGAACAATGATATATACAGTGTTACTACATGGTGAGGAGGTACTAGTACTCGGTATACTGTCTATAGAGAACAATGATATATACAGTGTTACTACATGGTGAGGCGGTACTAGTACTCAGTATACTGTCTATAGAGAACAATGATATATACAGTTACTACATGGTGAGGAGGTACTAGTACTCGGTATACTGTCTATAGAGAACAATGATATATACAGTGTTACTACATGGTGAGGAGGTACTAGTACTCAGTATACTGTCTATAGAGAGCAATGATATATACAGTGTTACTACATGATGAGGAGGTACTAGTACTCAGTATACTGTCTATAGAGAACAATGATATATACAGTGTTACTACATGGTGAGGAGGTACTAGTACTCAGTATACTGTCTATAGAGAACAATGATATATACAGTGTTACTACATGGTGAGGAGGTACTAGTACTCAGTATATACTCTCTATAGAGAACAATGATATATACAGTGTTACTACATGGTGAGGAGGTACTAGTACTCAGTATACTGTATATAGAGAACAATGATATATACAGTGTTACTACATGGTGAGGAGGTACTAGTACTCAGTATATACTCTATAGAGAACAATGATATATACAGTGTTACTACATGGTGAGGAGGTACTAGTACTCAGTATACTGTCTATAGAGAACAATGATATATACAGTGTTACTACATGGTGAGGAGGTACTAGTACTCAGTATACTGTCTATAGAGAACAATGATATATAGTGTGTTACTACATGGTGAGGCGGTACTAGTACTCAGTATACTCTATAGAGAACAATGATATATACAGTGTTACTACATGATGAGGAGGTACTAGTACTCAGTATATACTCTATAGAGAACAATGATATATACAGTGTTACTACATGATGAGGAGGTACTAGTACTCAGTATACTGTCTATAGAGAACAATGATATATACAGTGTTACTACATGGTGAGGCGGTACTAGTACTCAGTATATACTCTATAGAGAACAATGATATATACAGTGTTACTACATGGTGAGGAGGTACTAGTACTCAGTATATACTCTATAGAGAACAATGATATATACAGTGTTACTACATGGTGAGGCGGTACTAGTACTCAGTATACTGTCTATAGAGAACAATGATATATAGTGTGTTACTACATGGTGAGGCGGTACTAGTACTCAGTATACTGTATATAGAGAACAATGATATATACAGTGTTACTACATGGTGAGGCGGTACTAGTACTCAGTATACTGTATATAGAGAACAATGATATATAGTGTGTTACTACATGGTGAGGCGGTACTAGCACTCAGGATACCCTGCAGTGCTGCGCTTAGTGTTACTACATGGTCAGGGGGTAAATGTACCACATAGCGGGGCAATTATTATTTTTCTCTTTCTGTTCCCAGGAAAATATTACAACTATGACTGTGGGCATCAGTCCTATTATAACAGTGTTATGTCTGACCAGTGTGCCGGGCAGTGGTTCCTGCGAGCGTGTGGCCTGGGCTGTGGGCAGCATGAGGTAGGATCTGGATATTATGGGGAGCTTTGCAGTATTCTTGGGGGGGGGGGGGATGTATTCCCGCTCCTCACTACACAACGTTCTATCTTTCCTCCAGGTCTTTCCCTCCGCTCATGTTCTCAGTTCCTTGAGCACCATCTTTGAATTAAATGTGAAGCAGTTTGCGAATGGTCAGATGGGAGCGGTGAACGGAATGCGTCCAGATGGTACTGTCGACACTTCCAGTGTCCAATCAGATGAGGTCTGGATTGGAGTGGTATACGGATTGGCAGCCACCATGATCCATGAGGTACTACCGCTCATAATCACACTTGTTCTGTCTGTAGAATAGTGAGTGCAGCTCTGGAGTATAATACAGGATATATCTCCGGATCAGTACAGGATAAGTTATGTATGTACACAGTGACTCCACCAGCAGAATAGTGAGTGCAGCTCTGGAGTATAATACAGGATGTAACTCAGGATCAGTACAGGATAAGTAATGTAATATATGTACACAGTGACTCCACCAGCAGAATAGTGAGTGCGGCTCTGGAGTATAATACAGGATATAACTCAGGATCAGTACAGGATAACTAATGTATGTACACAGTGACTCCACCAGCAGAATAGTGAGTGCAGCTCTGGAGTATAATACAGGATATAACTCAGTATCAGTACAGGATAAGTAATGTAATGTATGTACACAGTGACTCCACCAGCAGAATAGTGAGTGCAGCTGTGGAGTATAATACAGGATATAACTCAGGATCAGTACAGGATAACTAATGTATGTACACAGTGACTCCACCAGCAGAATAGTGAGTGCAGCTCTGGAGTATAATACAGGATAAGTAATGTATGTACACAGTGACTCCACCAGCAGAATAGTGAGTGCAGCTCTGGAGTATAATACAGGATATAACTCAGGATCAGTACAGGATAAGTAATGTAATGTATGTACACAGTGACTCCACCAGCAGAATAGTGAGTGCAGCTGTGGAGTATAATACAGGATATAACTCAGGATCAGTACAGGATAAGTAATGTAATGTATGTACACAGTGACTCCACCAGCAGAATAGTGAGTGCAGCTCTGGAGTATAATACAGGATAAGTAATGTAATGTGTGTACACAGTGACTACCAGCAGAATAGTGAGTGCAGCTCTGGAGTATAATACATGATGTAACTCAGGATCAGTACAGGATAAGTAATGTAATGTATGTACACAGTGACTCCACCAGCAGAATAGTGAGTGCAGCTGTGGAGTATAATACAGGATATAACTCAGGATCAGTACAGGATAAGTAATGTAATGTATGTACACAGTGACTCCACCAGCAGAATAGTGAGTGCAGCTCTGGAGTATAATACAGGATAAGTAATGTAATGTGTGTACACAGTGACTACCAGCAGAATAGTGAGTGCAGCTCTGGAGTATAATACATGTTGTAACTCAGGATCAGTGCAGGATAAGTAATGTAATGTATGTACACAGTGACTCTACCAGCAGAATAGTGAGTGCAGCTCTGGAGTATAATACAGGATGTAACTCAGGATCAGTACAGGATAAGTAATGTAATGTATGTACACAGTGACTCCAGCAGAATAGTGAGTGCAGCTCTGGAGTATAATACAGGATCAGTACAGGATAAGTAATGTATGTACACAGTGACTCCACCAGCAGAATAGTGAGTGCAGCTCTGGAGTATAATACAGGATGTAACTCAGGATAAGTAATGTAATGTATGTACACAGTGACTCCACCAGAAGAATAGTGAGTGCAGCTCTGGAGTGTAATACACGATGTAACTCAGGATCAGTACAGGATAAGTAATGTAATATATGTACACAGTGACCACCAGCAGAATAGTGAGTGCAGCTCTGGAGTATAATACAGGATGTAACTCAGGATCAGTACAGGAGTATTATATTGTGTGTTCTAGATCTGCCAGCTATTACGCTCCAGCCTATGCCCCAGTCTATGCCCCTAGAAGTGTTAGCGCCCCCTGGTGGCAGTGAGAAGGCTATCACCCTTTGTTGTCGTATTTCAGGGCCTCGTGGAGGAAGGCTTCCAGACGGCAGAAGGCTGTTACCGGGTGGTGTGGGAGCGGCTGGGAATGTCGTTCCAGACTCCGGAGGCGTACTGTGAGAAGGAGGTGTACCGCTCCCTGGCCTACATGCGTCCCCTCAGTATCTGGGCAATGCAGCTGGCGCTGGGTGGGAAGGTGTGACGATGTCATCAGATAGCGCCACCATCCTGTCCACAGCTGATCCGCATCTCTAGTCTGTATTCATGTCCCACAGTGTGACATTACTTCATCTACCTCCTTATACTGGTCCTCGCCTCCGGGGGCGCTGCTGCAGGGCCAAGCACCGGATCCAGCTGCTGGAGCTCTTGTAGCAATCACTGAAGTAGAGCGGACTCCACCCGGCGTGGACTGTGCTGTAGACTGTCCGGAGCGCTTCACGTCCCGTGTATTATTAATGACTGATCTGTACGAAAAACTTTGTATGAGGCGACCGTTACTGCCAAGAAGCCACAGTGCGACACTACAGGAGTGTCTGCGCCCACCGTACAGGGGACTCGCGGCCTGCGCCCACCGTACAGGGGACTCGCGGCCTGCGCCCACCGTACAGGGGACTCGCGGCCTGCTCCCACCGTACAGGGGACTCGCGGCCTGCTCCCACCGTACAGGGGACTCGCGGCCTGCGCCCACCGTACAGGGGACTCGCGGCCTGCTCCCACCGTACAGGGGACTCGCGGCCTGCTCCCACCGTACAGGGGACTCGCGGCCTGCTCCCACCGTACAGGGGACTCGCGGCCTGCTCCCACCGTACAGGGGACTCGCGGCCTGCTCCCACCGTACAGGGGACTCGCGGCCTGCTCCCACCGTACAGGGGACTCGCGGCCTGCTCCCACCGTACAGGGGACTCGCGGCCTGCTCCCACCGTACAGGGGACTCGCGGCCTGCTCCCACCGTACAGGGGACTCGCGGCCTGCTCCCACCGTACAGGGGACTCGCGGCCTGCTCCCACCGTACAGGGGACTCGCGGCCTGCTCCCACCGTACAGGGGACTCGCGGCCTGCTCCCACCGTACAGGGGACTCGCGGCCTGCTCCCACCGTACAGGGGACTCGCGGCCTGCTCCCACCGTACAGGGGACTCGCGGCCTGCTCCCACCGTACAGGGGACTCGCGGCCTGCTCCCACCGTACAGGGGACTCGCGGCCTGCTCCCACCGTACAGGGGACTCGCGGCCTGCTCCCACCGTACAGGGGACTCGCGGCCTGCTCCCACCGTACAGGGGCCTGGCGGCCTGCTCCCACCGTACAGGGGCCTGGCGGCCTGCTCCCACCGTACAGGGGCCTGGCGGCCTGCTCCCACCGTACAGGGGCCTGGCGGCCTGCTCCCACCGTACAGGGGCCTGGCGGCCTGCTCCCACCGTACAGGGGCCTGGCGGCCTGCTCCCACCGTACAGGGGCCTGGCGGCCTGCTCCCACCGTACAGGGGCCTGGCGGCCTGCTCCCACCGTACAGGGGCCTGGCGGCCTGCTCCCACCGTACAGGGGACTGGCGGCCTGCGCCCACCGTACAGGGGACTGGCGGCCTGCGCCCACCGTACAGGGGACTGGCGGCCTGCTGTATTATGCATCCCTTTCCTGCTGCGCACTACAGTCTCCTCACACTGTATAGGGTGACACTTGTATTATGCTCCTGAGTTACACTTCTGATGATGTATTGGGGTGACATTTGTATTACATCTGGTGTATTGTACATGCCCCTCCTGCTTTACACTACAGTCTACTCACTCTGTGTAAAGGTGGCACTCAAAATCAAGCTCCTGTGATATGCACACCTGCGGTACCATACAGTCTCCTCACAATGTATAAGGGTGACACTCGTATTAAAGCTCCTGTATTATACTATGCACTACAGTCTGCTCAATCTGTATAGAGGAATCAATGCTTCTGTATTAAACATCTCTTTTGCTGTACACTACAGTCTGCTGTCACTGTATAAATGAATCAGTTTCTGAATTATAAATAATACTCCTGCCGTACACTACAGTCTCCTCACACTGTCATACATCCTCTCCTGCTGTACACTACAGTCTCCTCACACTGTCATACATCCTCTCCTGCTGTACACTACAGTCTCCTCACACTGTCATACATCCTCTCCTGCCGTACACTACAGTCTCCTCACACTGTCATACATCCTCTCCTGCCGTACACTACAGTCTCCTCACACTGTCATACATCCTCTCCTGCCGTACACTACAGTCTCCTCACACTGTCATACATCCTCTCCTGCCGTACACTACAGTCTCCTCACACTGTCATACATCCTCTCCTGCCGTACACTACAGTCTCCTCACACTGTCATACATCCTCTCCTGCCGTACACTACAGTCTCCTCACACTGTCATACATCCTCTCCTGCCGTACACTACAGTCTCCTCACACTGTCATACATCCTCTCCTGCCGTACACTACAGTCTCCTCACACTGTCATACATCCTCTCCTGCCGTACACTACAGTCTCCTCACACTGTCATACATCCTCTCCTGCCGTACACTACAGTCTCCTCACACTGTCATACATCCTCTCCTGCCGTACACTACAGTCTCCTCACACTGTCATACATCCTCTCCTGCCGTACACTACAGTCTCCTCACACTGTCATACATCCTCTCCTGCCGTACACTACAGTCTCCTCACACTGTCATACATCCTCTCCTGCCGTACACTACAGTCTCCTCACACTGTCATACATCCTCTCCTGCCGTACACTACAGTCTCCTCACACTGTCATACATCCTCTCCTGCCGTACACTACAGTCTCCTCACACTGTCATACATCCTCTCCTGCCGTACACTACAGTCTCCTCACACTGTCATACATCCTCTCCTGCCGTACACTACAGTCTCCTCACACTGTCATACATCCTCTCCTGCCGTGCACTACAGTCTCCTCACACTGTCATACATCCTCTCCTGCCGTACACTACAGTCTCCTCACACTGTCATACATCCTCTCCTGCTGTACACTACAGTCTCCTCACACTGTCATACATCCTCTCCTGTACACTACAGTCTCCTCACACTGTCATACATCCTCTCCTGCCGTACACTACAGTCTCCTCACACTGTCATACATCCTCTCCTGCCGTACACTACAGTCTCCTCACACTGTCATACATCCTCTCCTGCCGTGCACTACAGTCTCCTCACACTGTCATACATCCTCTCCTGTACACTAGTCTCCTCACACTGTCATACATCCTCTCCTGCCGTACACTAGTCTCCTCACACTGTCATACATCCTCTCCTGCTGTACACTACAGTCTCCTCACACTGTCATACGTCCTCTCCTGCCGTACACTACAGTCTCCTCACACTGTCATACATCCTCTCCTGTACACTACAATCTCCTCACACTGTCATACATCCTCTCCTGCTGTACACTACAGTCTCCTCACACTGTCATACATCCTCTCCTGCCGTACACTACAGTCTCCTCACACTGTCATACATCCTCTCCTGCTGTACACTACAGTCTCCTCACACTGTCATACATCCTCTCCTGTACACTACAGTCTCCTCACACTGTCATACATCCTCTCCTGCCGTACACTACAGTCTCCTCACACTGTCATACGTCCTCTCCTGTACACTACAGTCTCCTCACACTGTCATACATCCTCTCCTGTACACTACAGTCTCCTCACACTGTCATACGTCCTCTCCTGTACACTTGTAGTGTCCCACAGGAGCACTACTATGAAAACTATGTTTGTCTTTATGTGTTGTGTTATGCTGCCATCTACAGGTTCAGAAATGTTATGACATTGTGTTTCAGCCTATGCGGAGTGGTTTTCTATAATGTAACAGAAGCTGGGAGGAGTTAATTAGGGAGTGGTTAGAGTGAGTGAGGGGAGTGGTGAGCTAGGAGTGGATGCAGCAGGAAGCACAGTGAAGGTGCTCCTGAGTTCAGCCATTTTCGGATTACAGAGAAAGACAGGCCTAAAGAGATTTATTGGAATAACAGCTCAAGGAGCCAGAAGAGTCCAGAAAGAGAGACTGAGTAGAGAGATAATAGCACTCCTGCATTTAGCATTGGGCTACACTGATTGAGCTGAATTTGGATGACATATTTGTATTGTACAATCTCCATCTTGAAAAGTAAAAGTGTGCTGCAAGCTCTCCTGATTAACTGCCACCACCGTCTCCTGTCTTCTATTTGCACTCTACACCAAGGGCACCCCAAATAACACCAGACAGGAGTCAGCCACCAAGGGAGTGCCCCGGGGGAAACAACAGTCATCATCATCATCTTGTGCAACCCCCTCATCACTGTGTGTGTGTGTCCCTGGGAGGTGGGAAGGCCTGCAAGGCAAAATACCACCGTGACACAAGACAGAGAGCCCAGTATCCACCAGTTTGGGTTCCTGCATCCCCCGCCACCCACGGGCCACCACATATAATTTTGGCGTCACGAACAGGATCTCTATGGCCTCTGTGCCTTATGAACTAAGTCAGCGCTGATGCGCCACAGCCGGAGCAGAGTTACAGACATTTCGCTACAGCCGGAATAAAAGTTTCCCGCCAAGTCGCCGCCATATTGGAAGTGGCAAGGAACTGCGCAACAGAACCCGCGAAAACAGCGGAGCAGCTAAGAGAAAGCTGGTGAGTGCCTGAATAGGCCAGTAAATGAGATTTAAAGTAAAAAGTGGCAGTTAACAGTGTAGAGACACCGGAAAAGATATCCGGAAAAGAGGCTTAGTGCATAGCCTGAAATTGAACACCCGTTGCTAGGGGTTACTGTAGGACTTATTGCAGAAAATGTCTGATGACGGAGATAACGGCTCTCCAAGCCCCAGTGGGTCACCTCCAACAGCGCAAGTGATGCCACTCACTATGCCCTATTACTTTGGAGCACCATGGCTTCCTCGCTACAAAGGCGAAGTTCATTCCCTGAGGGAATTCAAAGAGAAGATGCTGTCCATGTTCCGTTTGTATCCTGTCTCAACAGACCAGAGGGTTGAGATATTGATAGGACAACTAGAGGGCGCAGCATTAAGAGAAGTGAAATCCTGGCCCAGAACAGAGAAAAAAACTGTGGAACAGATACTGGACCGATTGCGTGCCACATTTGAAGTAAGGACTGTGGCAGAGCTCTAGATGAGATTCTTTGGAAAGAAGCAGCAGCCCGGTGAGTCATTGAGAGACTTTGCTTTATCCCTGCAGGAGGCCCAGCGGGCAATTATGCAAGTAGAACCCTTAGAGGCTGCAGAGGCTGACAAGGCCTTAAGGGAGCAGTTTGTTGAAGGAGCTGCATCTGAAGCTCTTAAAAGTCAGCTCAGAATGTTGGCCTCCCAGAACCCAAGCTGTATCTTCTTGGACTTTAAAGAGCTCGCAATTAGAATCCTGGGGACTGAAGCCGCAGCGGTTCAAGCCAAAGTTTTCCCCTATTCCATAGAGACTCCTACGGAGTCGCAAGTAGATCATCCTACAGCAGCGGGAAGTCAAGTTGCACTAGCTCAGTGTGCTCACATGCAAGCTCAAGATCCAGTTGGTGAACTGAGGGACCAAATTGCTGTCCTCACCAAGAGCCTCAGTAAAATGTGCCAGAAAATGGAAGATATGGAGCAACGCCAGAACGAAAGCCGCCGCTACTCCAGTAACAGGTTCAGTAACCGATCAGAAGGGGGAAGTTACCGGAATTGGGGTAGACGCTCTTCTGACAGATTTGATACCACCGGAAGACCCATTTGTCGTAGGTGTCAAAGAGCTGGCCATATTGAAAGAGAATGTCGTCAGTTAAACGACAATCCCCCGAGGCAGAGGACCGCCCCTCGGGAGGAAGACCAATAGGTCCCACAACACCAGAATGGATTCCCCGGTACATTGGGCAGTGTCCAGTGATTACGATCCACCTAAATGGGATCCCACTGTCGGCCTTACTGGACACTGGCTCTCAAGTCACCACTCTGCAGAGAAGTTGGTTTGAGAAGTACTGGGACCTCGACCAGCTGATACAACCCCCAGACACGTGGCTTAACATTGTAGCCAGTAATGGACAATCGATACCCCATCGGGGCTACTGGGAACCCACGATCCAGATGGGAGAAACTGAACTGCCCCAGCAAGGCGTAATTGTAGTGAACGTCTGGGATGATGACTTTCCACCAGTGGTGCTGGGCATGAATGTTCTTAGGAATTGCTATGAAGAGATGCTAGATGCCCTACACCGAGCACTTTCTACAGTCCCTGTCTCCAATCAAAATGCAATTCAGCATGCTATCCGTCTCTTGAATGCCCAACAGAGGTTCACGAATGAAAAGGGTGAGATCTGCCGTGCCCGCATCATGGACTCACAACCAGTGACTCTGGAACCAGAGACGGAAACCATTCTGTGGTGTCGAGCTCGTCCAGGTTTGCAAGGTCAAGATTACCAGGCCCTTGTGGAACCTCTTCTTCTGGAAGATCATCCGACCGTGCTAGCAGCCAGAAGTCTAGTGACTGTTTCTAATGGGAGGGTACCTATTCGCCTCCTGAACATTGGTGATACGGCTGTGGTACTGAGTAAATACCGTCCAGTTGCTAAGCTCTCACAGGTCTTCTTCCAAGATGTCTGGAGCCCTGAGACTACAGTGTTCCAGCAAGCTACCCAGAATCAAGTTACCCCTGAGATGACAACAAAACCCTGGTGGACCGAGATCCATGTTGGCGATGCTAATACTACCGAAGAGGAGATCGAAGGAGCCCTGATGGTGGCCAAAGACAATCAACAAGCCTTCAGTAAACATCCTATGGATTTTGGGAAGGCTACTATCATTGAGCACACCATCCCTACAGGCGTCCATCCACCCATCAAAGAAAGGTACCGTCCCCTTCCACCAGCCATGTACCAGCCAGTGAAGAAAATGATTCGGGAAATGAAGGACGCAGATGTGATTCGGGAGAGCTACAGTCCATGGGCTGCACCCCTAGTCCTGGTGAAAAAGAAGGATGGCAACATTAGATTCTGCGTGGACTACCGCAAAATCAATAATATCACTCACAAGGATGCGTATCCCCTGCCACGCATTGAAGAATCCCTGACTGCTTTGGGGTCTGCTGCCTACTTCTCAACTCTGGATTTGACCAGCGGGTATTGGCAGGTACCTATGGCTCCCGAAGATAGGGAAAAGACTGCTTTCACTACTCCCATGGGGTTGTTCGAGTTTAATTGTATGCCCTTTGGGCTATGCAATGCCCCAGGAACCTTCCAGAGGCTGATGGAACGCTGCCTGGGTCACCAAAACTTCGAGACCGTCCTCTTGTACCTGGACGACGTAATCATCTACTCAAAGACTTATGAGGAACACCTACAGCACCTGGCAGAAGTCCTCAAAACCCTCATCAAATATGGCCTGAAAGTGAAACCCTCCAAGTGTCATCTCCTGAAGCCGGAAGTCCATTACTTAGGCCATGTCGTGAGTGCAGAAGGAGTGGTTCCTGATCCAGGCAAAGTAGCAGCAGTAAAGAGCTGGCCAGCCCCTACCACAGTCAAGGAGGTGAGAAGTTTCTTGGGATTTGCAGGGTATTATAGACGGTTCATCCCACACTTTGCCCAGATTGCAGAACCCCTCCAGGGATTGTTGAGAGGTCACTCCAAGGAAGCTATGAAGAGAAGGATCCCGATTGAGTGGGCTGAAGCCCATGAAGCCGCTTTCCAGAAGCTGAAGCAGCTGTTAACCGAACCACCTATCCTGGGATATCCTGACTACAACCAACCCTTTAGGCTGTATACTGATGCCAGCCAGAAGGGATTGGGGGCCGTCCTGTCGCAGGTACAGGACCAGAAAGAGAGAGTCATCGCTTATGCCAGCAGAGGTCTTCGAGGCGCTGAACGGAACGACCAGAATTATAGTTCCTTTAAGCTGGAATTCCTGGCCCTTGTGTGGGCAGTGACCGAAAAATTTAAAGATTACCTGGCTGCAACACCCTTCATCGTCTTCACGGATAATAATCCGCTGGCCCACTTGGATACAGCGCGACTGGGAGCTCTTGAACAGCGATGGGCATCCAGACTGGCGAATTATCAGTTTGTGATCAAGTACCGGACTGGTGCGTCCAACGTGAATGCCGATGCCTTATCCCGTTTGCCTGTGGGTGAAGAACCGGTCCGATGTAATGATGAATGGGAAGAGGTAGAGATGCCTACATTCTATGCCCAGTTTGCAACCCAGAATTCGGTGATCGCTCAGAGGAAGCGAAACGAACATCCGCAACCAAATGTTCCTGACTGCTCCCAAGATTCCAGACAGTGGGCTAGATTCCAACGGGAGAGTAGAAACCTACAGGAATTGCAGACTTCCCTTCTTCAGAAGAGGACTCCGGACCGAATACGTAGAGGTCAAGCTGATCAGGAATTAATTTGTCTATGGAGACTGAGGAATCGACTTTTCGTGTCCAGAGGTCTACTACAGAGGACTGCCCTGGATCCAGTAACGGGTGAGCGTCTACATCAAATTGTGGTACCCCGGCGAGATTCCAAATCCATCTTGGAAGCCTACCATGACAGATCGGGACACTTTGGGGTTCATAAAACGGAAGATACCATACGCCGACGATTTTACTGGATTGGCATGAGAGACGACATAGAGAAGTGGTGCCGAGAATGTCCCAACTGTGCTCAGAGCCGAGGAGAGCGTCATGACCAGAGAGCCCCACTTCACCCCATCATCAGTCATAGACCGCTGGAACTGGTAGCCATTGACCATGTCAAGTTTGAACCAAGCCGCACTGGGTATACTTATGCTATAACTATAATTGACCACTATACGAAGTTCGTGGTAGCTATGCCAGTGAAAGACCTGACTGCCAAGACCACCGCTGCCATCTTTTGGAAGAATTTCGTACTCCCCTATGGCTGTCCGGACAAGATCCTGACTGATCGTGGTTCCGCATTTGAGTCTCAACTGTTCCACGAGTTGTGTTCCCTCTATGGCTGTCAGAAGCTGAGAACTACCGCTTATCATCCACAAGGTAATGGCTTATGTGAAAAGATGAACCAGACTCTTATTGGGATGTTAAGAACTGTTCCGTCCCAGAAGAGGGCTGATTGGCCGACTCTCCTGCCAGAATTGGTGTACCTGTATAACAACACTGTGCACTGCTCCACAGGGTACACTCCTTACTATCTCCTGTTTGGCCGTCAGGGCAAATTGCCTTCGGACTTGGCCATGGATGTCGAAGTTCCAGATACTATCAACCCCCTGCCAAACACAGAGTGGGTGAGTGATCACCAGCGTCGCCTGGCTGAAGCCAACGAGATTGTGGAAAGAAGGATGGAAGATGCTCGTCAAAGGCAACAAGCAGGTTTTGATCAAAAGGCCGAAGCAGAACCCTTCCAAATTGGAGACCGTGTGTGGCTGAAAAACAACCATCGTTCAAGTAAGTTGGACAGCAAGTGGCAGAAAGAACCATACACAATTAAGTCCATCCCGCACCCTGGGACTGATGTTTATGAGATTGTGCGCGAAGGCCGAGATTCCCAAGTCGTCCACCGTAATCGTCTCAAGCTCTGCCTAAAGGAAGAGGTACCAGCAGAACCACAGACAACTGAGAAATCTCCTGCAGCTGAACCGCTACCGCCAACAACTAGTATGTCCCCTCTTGATTGGCTGTTCCAACCTTGGCTGTCTATTTTTGTTCCAAGAACTGTTCTTGATCCCGGCGAGGACCAAGTGACCTCGTCATCCGAGTTCCGGCCTGGTCCAGAGGAATCCAGGGACCCTGAAATTGCTATAGAGGAGCCCCTGAGGAGATCTGATAGAGCTACCCGAGGTAAGATGCCAGCTCGATATCAAGATTGAACTGTTGAATCTGAGACTTCATTTTTGGATTATCCTTCACCAGAGACAGTGTATTGTTTGCATCCCAATTGGGTAACAAGCCCTTCATTTTCCCCAGTTCATATGACAAGGACTCTTGGACATTTTCCCTGTTCAGCATTATATCCTCACATTCCTCAGAGACTGTATGGACTCTTAGTTTATTATTGCAATTGTGATTAACCTTTGTTTTAGGTTAACCTGCCGCCTGGAGAGTCGGACGCCGAGGACGGCTTTATTTAAAGAGGGGGTGTATGTAGTGTCCCACAGGAGCACTACTATGAAAACTATGTTTGTCTTCATGTGTTGTGTTATGCTGCCATCTACAGGTCCAGAAATGTTATGACATTGTGTTTCAGCCTATGCGGAGTGGTTTTCTATAATGTAACAGAAGCTGGGAGGAGTTAATTAGGGAGTGGTTAGAGTGAGTGAGGGCAGTGGTGAGCTAGGAGGGGATGCAGCAGGAGGCACAGGGAAGGTGCTCCTGAGTTCAGCCATTTTCGGATTACAGAGAAAGACAGGCCTAAAGAGATTTATTGGAATAACAGCTCAAGGAGCCAGAAGAGTCCAGAAAGAGAGACTGTGAGTAGAGAGATAATAGCACTCCTGCATTTAGCATTGGGCTACACTGATTGAGCTGAATTTGGATGACATATTTGTATTGTACAATCTCCATCTTGAAAAGTAAAAGTGTGCTGCAAGCTCTCCTGATTAACTGCCACCACCGTCTCCTGTCTTCTATTTGCACTCTACACCAAGGGCACCCCAAATAACACCAGACAGGAGTCAGCCACCAAGGGAGTGCCCCGGGGGAAACAACAGTCATCATCATCATCTTGTGCAACCCCCTCATCACTGTGTGTGTGTGTCCCTGGGAGGTGGGAAGGCCTGCAAGGCAAAATACCACCGTGACACAAGACAGAGAGCCCAGTATCCACCAGTTTGGGTTCCTGCATCCCCCGCCACCCACGGGCCACCACACACTACAGTCTCCTCACACAGTCATACATCCTCTCCTGCCGTACACTACAGTCTCCTCACACTGTCATACATCTTCTCCTGCCGTGCACTACAGTCTCCTCACACTGTTATACATCCTCTCCTGCCGTACACTACAGTCTCCTCACACTGTCATACATCCTCTCCTGCTGTACACTAGTCTCCTCACACTGTCATACATCCTCTCCTGCCGTACACTACAGTCTCCTCACACTGTCATACATCCTCTCCTGCCGTACACTACAGTCTCCTCACACTGTCATACGTCCTCTCCTGTACACTACAGTCTCCTCACACAGTCATACATCCTCTCCTGCTGTACACTACAGTCTCCTCACACTGTCATACATCCTCTCCTGCTGTACACTACAGTCTCCTCACACTGTCATACATCCTCTCCTGCCGTACACTACAGTCTCCTCACACTGTCATACATCCTCTCCTGCCGTACACTACAGTCTCCTCACACTGTCATACATCCTCTCCTGCCGTACACTACAGTCTCCTCACACTGTCATACATCCTCTCCTGCCGTACACTACAGTCTCCTCACACTGTCATACATCCTCTCCTGCTGTACACTACAGTCTCCTCACACTGTCATACATCCTCTCCTGCCGTACACTACAGTCTCCTCACACTGTCATACATCCTCTCCTGCTGTACACTACAGTCTCCTCACACTGTCATACATCCTCTCCTGCCGTACACTACAGTCTCCTCACACTGTCATACATCCTCTCCTGTACACTACAGTCTCCTCACACTGTCATACATCCTCTCCTGCTGTACACTACAGTCTCCTCACACTGTCATACATCCTCTCCTGCTGTACACTACAGTCTCCTCACACTGTCATACATCCTCTCCTGCCGTACACTACAGTCTCCTCACACTGTCATACATCCTCTCCTGCCGTACACTACAGTCTCCTCACACTGTCATACATCCTCTCCTGCCGTACACTACAGTCTCCTCACACTGTCATACATCCTCTCCTGCCGTACACTAGTCTCCTCACACTGTCATACATCCTCTCCTGCCGTACACTACAGTCTCCTCACACTGTCATACATCCTCTCCTGCCGTGCACTACAGTCTCCTCACTGTCATACGTCCTCTCCTGTACACTACAGTCTCCTCACACTGTCATACATCCTCTCCTGCTGTACACTACAGTCTCCTCACACTGTCATACATCCTCTCCTGCCGTACACTACAGTCTCCTCACACTGTCATACATCCTCTCCTGCTGTACACTACAGTCTCCTCACACTGTCATACATCCTCTCCTGCCGTACACTACAGTCTCCTCACACTGTCATACATCCTCTCCTGCCGTACACTACAGTCTCCTCACACTGTCATACATCCTCTCCTGCTGTACACTACAGTCTCCTCACACTGTCATACATCCTCTCCTGCTGTACACTACAGTCTCCTCACACTGTCATACATCCTCTCCTGCTGTACACTACAGTCTCCTCACACTGTCATACATCCTCTCCTGTACACTACAGTCTCCTCACACTGTCATACATCCTCTCCTGCTGTACACTACAGTCTCCTCACACTGTCATACATCCTCTCCTGCTGTACACTACAGTCTCCTCACACTGTCATACATCCTCTCCTGCCGTACACTAGTCTCCTCACACTGTCATACATCCTCTCCTGCCGTACACTACAGTCTCCTCACACTGTCATACATCCTCTCCTGCCTTACACTACAGTCTCCTCACACTATCATACATCCTCTCCTGTACACTACAGTCTCCTCACACTGTCATACATCCTCTCCTGCCGTACACTACAGTCTCCTCACACTGTCATACATCCTCTCCTGTACACTACAGTCTCCTCACACTGTCATACATCCTCTCCTGCCGTACACTACAGTCTCCTCACACTGTCATACATCCTCTCCTGTACACTACAGTCTCCTCACACTGTCATACATCCTCTCCTGCCATACACTACAGTCTCCTCACACTGTCATACATCCTCTCCTGCCGTACACTACAGTCTCCTCACACTGTCATACATCCTCTCCTGCCGTACACTACAGTCTCCTCACACTGTCATACATCCTCTCCTGTACACTAGTCTCCTCACACTGTCATACATCCTCTCCTGCCGTACACTACAGTCTCCTCACACTGTCATACATCCTCTCCTGCCGTACACTACAGTCTCCTCACACTGTCATACATCCTCTCCTGTACACTACAGTCTCCTCACACTGTCATACATCCTCTCCTGTACACTACAGTCTCCTCACACTGTCATACATCCTCTCCTGTACACTAGTCTCCTCACACTGTCATACATCCTCTCCTGCTGTACACTACAGTCTCCTCACACTGTCATACATCCTCTCCTGTACACTACAGTCTCCTCACACTGTCATACATCCTCTCCTGCTGTACACTACAGTCTCCTCACACTGTCATACATCCTCTCCTGCTGTACACTACAGTCTCCTCACACTGTCATACAGCCTCTCCTGCTGTACACTACAGTCTCCTCACACTGTCATACATCCTCTCCTGCCGTACACTACAGTCTCCTCACACTGTCATACATCCTCTCCTGCTGTACACTAGTCTCCTCACACTGTCATACATCCTCTCCTGCCGTACACTACAGTCTCCTCACACTGTCATACATCCTCTCCTGCTGTACACTACAGTCTCCTCACACTGTCATACATCCTCTCCTGCTGTACACTAGTCTCCTCACACTGTCATACATCCTCTCCTGCCGTACACTACAGTCTCCTCACACTGTCATACATCCTCTCCTGCTGTACACTACAGTCTCCTCACACTGTCATACATCCTCTCCTGCCGTACACTAGTCTCCTCACACTGTCATACATCCTCTCCTGCCGTACACTACAGTCTCCTCACACTGTCATACATCCTCTCCTGTACACTACAGTCTCCTCACACTGTCATACATCCTCTCCTGCTGTACACTACAGTCTCCTCACACTGTCATACATCCTCTCCTGCTGTACACTACAGTCTCCTCACACTGTCATACATCCTCTCCTGTACACTACAGTCTCCTCACACTGTCATACATCCTCTCCTGCTGTACACTACAGTCTCCTCACACTGTCATACAGCCTCTCCTGCTGTACACTACACTCTCCTCACACTGTCATACATCCTCTCCTGCCGTACACTACAGTCTCCTCACACTGTCATACATCCTCTCCTGCTGTACACTAGTCTCCTCACACTGTCATACATCCTCTCCTGCCGTACACTACAGTCTCCTCACACTGTCATACATCCTCTCCTGCTGTACACTACAGTCTCCTCACACTGTCATACATCCTCTCCTGCTGTACACTAGTCTCCTCACACTGTCATACATCCTCTCCTGCCGTACACTACAGTCTCCTCACACTGTCATACATCCTCTCCTGCTGTACACTACAGTCTCCTCACACTGTCATACATCCTCTCCTGCCGTACACTAGTCTCCTCACACTGTCATACATCCTCTCCTGCCGTACACTACAGTCTCCTCACACTGTCATACATCCTCTCCTGTACACTACAGTCTCCTCACACTGTCATACATCCTCTCCTGCTGTACACTACAGTCTCCTCACACTGTCATACATCCTCTCCTGCTGTACACTACAGTCTCCTCACACTGTCATACATCCTCTCCTGCCGTACACTAGTCTCCTCACACTGTCATACATCCTCTCCTGTACACTACAGTCTCCTCACACTGTCATACATCCTCTCCTGCTGTACACTACAGTCTCCTCACACTGTCATACATCCTCTCCTGCTGTACACTACAGTCTCCTCACACTGTCATACATCCTCTCCTGCCGTACACTACAGTCTCCTCACACTGTCATACATCCTCTCCTGCCGTACACTACAGTCTCCTCACACTGTCATACATCCTCTCCTGCCGTACACTACAGTCTCCTCACACTGTCATACATTCTCTCCTGTACACTACAGTCTCCTCACACTGTCATACATCCTCTCCTGTACACTACAGTCTCCTCACACTGTCATACATCCTCTCCTGCCGTACACTAGTCTCCTCACACTGTTATACATCCTCTCCTGCCGTACACTACAGTCTCCTCACACTGTCATACATCCTCTCCTGCCGTACACTACAGTCTCCTCACACTGTCATACGTCCTCTCCTGTACACTACAGTCTCCTCACACAGTCATACATCCTCTCCTGCCGTACACTACAGTCTCCTCACACTGTCATACATCTTCTCCTGCCGTGCACTACAGTCTCCTCACACTGTCATACATCCTCTCCTGTACACTACAGTCTCCTCACACTGTCATACATCCTCTCCTGCCGTACACTACAGTCTCCTCACACTGTCATACATCCTCTCCTGCCGTACACTACAGTCTCCTCACACTGTCATACATCCTCTCCTGCTGTACACTAGTCTCCTCACACTGTCATACATCCTCTCCTGTACACTACAGTCTCCTCACACTGTCATACATCCTCTCCTGTACACTACAGTCTCCTCACACTGTCATACATCCTCTCCTGCCGTACACTACAGTCTCCTCACACTGTCATACATCCTCTCCTGCCGTACACTAGTCTCCTCACACAGTCATACATCCTCTCCTGCCGTACACCAGTCTCCTCACACTGTCATACATCCTCTCCTGCTGTACACTACAGTCTCCTCACACTGTCATACATCCTCTCCTGCCGTACACTACAGTCTCCTCACACTGTCATACATCCTCTCCTGCCGTACACTACAGTCTCCTCACACTGTCATACATCCTCTCCTGTACACTACAGTCTCCTCACACTGTCATACATCCTCTCCTGTACACTACAGTCTCCTCACACTGTCATACATCCTCTCCTGCCGTACACTACAGTCTCCTCACACTGTCATACATCCTCTCCTGCCGTACACTACAGTCTCCTCACACTGTCATACATCCTCTCCTGCTGTACACTACAGTCTCCTCACACTGTCATACATCCTCTCCTGCCGTACACTACAGTCTCCTCACACTATCATACATCCTCTCCTGCTGTACACTACAGTCTCCTCACACTGTCATACATCCTCTCCTGCCGTACACTAGTCTCCTCACACTGTCATACATCCTCTCCTGCTGTACACTACAGTCTCCTCACACTGTCATACATCCTCTCCTGCTGTACACTACAGTCTCCTCACACTGTCATACATCCTCTCCTGCCGTACACTACAGTCTCCTCACACTGTCATACATCCTCTCCTGCCGTACACTACAGTCTCCTCACACTGTCATACATCCTCTCCTGCTGTACACTACACTCTCCTCACACTGTCATACATCCTCTCCTGTACACTACAGTCTCCTCACACTGTCATACATCCTCTCCTGCTGTACACTACAGTCTCCTCACACTGTCATACATCCTCTCCTGCCGTACACTACAGTCTCCTCACACTGTCATACATCCTCTCCTGCCGTACACTACAGTCTCCTCACACTATCATACATCCTCTCCTGCCGTACACTACAGTCTCCTCACACTGTCATACATCCTCTCCTGCCGTACACTACAGTCTCCTCACACTGTCATACATCCTCTCCTGCTGTACACTACAGTCTCCTCACACTATCATACATCCTCTCCTGCTGTACACTACAGTCTCCTCACACTGTTATACATCCTCTCCTGCCGTACACTACAGTCTCCTCACACTGTCATACATCCTCTCCTGCCGTACACTACAGTCTCCTCACACTGTCATACATCCTCTCCTGCCGTACACTACAGTCTCCTCACACTGTCATACATCCTCTCCTGCTGTACACTACAGTCTCCTCACACTGTCATACATCCTCTCCTGTACACTACAGTCTCCTCACACTGTCATACATCCTCTCCTGCCGTACACTACAGTCTCCACACTGTCATACATCCTCTCCTGTACACTACAGTCTCCTCACACTATCATACATCCTCTCCTGCTGTACACTACAGTCTCCTCACACTGTCATACATCCTCTCCTGCCGTACACTACAGTCTCCTCACACTGTCATACATCCTCTCCTGTACACTACAGTCTCCTCACACTGTCATACATCCTCTCCTGCTGTACACTACAGTCTCCTCACACTGTCATACGTCCTCTCCTGCCGTACACTACAGTCTCCTCACACTGTCATACGTCCTCTCCTGCCGTACACTACAGTCTCCACACTGTCATACATCCTCTCCTGCCGTACACTACAGTCTCCTCACACTGTCATACATCCTCTCCTGTACACTACAGTCTCCTCACACTGTCATACATCCTCTCCTGCTGTACACTACAGTCTCCTCACACTGTCATACATCCTCTCCTGCTGTACACTACAGTCTCCTCACACTGTCATACATCCTCTCCTGCTGTACACTACAGTCTCCTCACACTGTCATACATCCTCTCCTGCCGTACACTACAGTCTCCTCACACTGTCATACATCCTCTCCTGCCGTACACTAGTCTCCTCACACTGTTATACATCCTCTCCTGCCGTACACTACAGTCTCCTCACACTGTCATACATCCTCTCCTGCCGTACACTACAGTCTCCTCACACTGTCATACATCCTCTCCTGCCGTACACTACAGTCTCCTCACACTGTCATACATCCTCTCCTGTACACTACAGTCTCCTCACACTGTCATACATCCTCTCCTGTACACTACAGTCTCCTCACACTGTCATACATCCTCTCCTGTACACTACAGTCTCCTCACACTGTCATACATCCTCTCCTGCCGTACACTACAGTCTCCTCACACTGTCATACATCCTCTCCTGCCGTACACTACAGTCTCCTCACACTGTCATACATCCTCTCCTGCCGTACACTACAGTCTCCTCACACTGTCATACATCCTCTCCTGCCGTACACTACAGTCTCCTCACACTGTCATACATCCTCTCCTGCCGTACACTACAGTCTCCTCACACTATCATACATCCTCTCCTGCTGTACACTACAGTCTCCTCACACTGTCATACATCCTCTCCTGCTGTACACTACAGTCTCCTCACACTGTCATACATCCTCTCCTGCCTTACACTACAGTCTCCTCACACTGTTATACATCCTCCCCTGCTGTACACTACAGTCTCCTCACACTGTCATACATCCTCTCCTGCCGTACACTACAGTCTCCTCACACTATCATACATCCTCTCCTGCTGTACACTAGTCTCCTCACACTGTCATACATCCTCTCCTGCTGTACACTACAGTCTCCTCACACAGTCATACATCCTCTCCTGCCGTACACTACAGTCTCCTCACACTGTCATACATCCTCTCCTGCTGTACACTAGTCTCCTCACACTGTCATACATCCTCTCCTGCTGTACACTACAATCTCCTCACACTGTCATACATCCTCTCCTGCCGTACACTACAGTCTCCTCACACTGTCATACATCCTCTCCTGCCGTACACTACAGTCTCCTCACACTGTCATACATCCTCTCCTGCTGTACACTACAGTCTCCTCACACTGTCATACATCCTCTCCTGCCGTACACTACAGTCTCCTCACACTGTCATACATCCTCTCCTGCCGTACACTACAGTCTCCTCACACTGTCATACATCCTCTCCTGCCGTACACTACAGTCTCCTCACACTGTCATACATCCTCTCCTGTACACTACAGTCTCCTCACACTGTCATACATCCTCTCCTGCCGTACACTACAGTCTCCACACTGTCATACATCCTCTCCTGTACACTACAGTCTCCTCACACTGTCATACATCCTCTCCTGCCGTACACTACAGTCTCCTCACACTGTCATACATCCTCTCCTGCTGTACACTACACTCTCCTCACACTGTCATACATCCTCTCCTGTACACTACAGTCTCCTCACACTGTCATACATCCTCTCCTGCTGTACACTACAGTCTCCTCACACTGTCATACATCCTCTCCTGTACACTACAGTCTCCTCACACTGTCATACATCCTCTCCTGCCGTACACTACAGTCTCCACACTGTCATACATCCTCTCCTGTACACTACAGTCTCCTCACACTGTCATACATCCTCTCCTGCCGTACACTACAGTCTCCTCACACTGTCATACATCCTCTCCTGCCGTACACTACAGTCTCCTCACACTGTCATACAGCCTCTCCTGCCGTACACTACAGTCTCCTCACACTGTCATACATCCTCTCCTGTACACTACAGTCTCCTCACACTGTCATACATCCTCTCCTGTATACTACAGTCTCCTCACACTGTCATACATCCTCTCCTGCTGTACACTACAGTCTCCTCACACTGTCATACATCCTCTCCTGCTGTACACTACAGTCTCCTCACACTGTCATACATCCTCTCCTGCCGTACACTACAGTCTCCTCACACTGTCATACATCCTCTCCTGTACACTACAGTCTCCTCACACTGTCATACATCCTCTCCTGCTGTACACTACAGTCTCCTCACACTGTCATACGTCCTCTCCTGCCGTACACTACAGTCTCCTCACACTGTCATACGTCCTCTCCTGCCGTACACTACAGTCTCCACACTGTCATACATCCTCTCCTGCCGTACACTACAGTCTCCTCACACTGTCATACATCCTCTCCTGTACACTACAGTCTCCTCACACTGTCATACATCCTCTCCTGCTGTACACTACAGTCTCCTCACACTGTCATACATCCTCTCCTGCTGTACACTACAGTCTCCTCACACTGTCATACATCCTCTCCTGCTGTACACTACAGTCTCCTCACACTGTCATACATCCTCTCCTGCTGTACACTACAGTCTCCTCACACTGTCATACATCCTCTCCTGTACACTACAGTCTCCTCACACTGTCATACATCCTCTCCTGTACACTACAGTCTCCTCACACTGTCATACATCCTCTCCTGCCTTACACTACAGTCTCCTCACACTGTCATACATCCTCTCCTGCCGTACACTAGTCTCCTCACACTGTCATACATCCTCTCCTGCTGTACACTACAGTCTCCTCACACTGTCATACATCCTCTCCTGCCGTACACTACAGTCTCCTCACACTGTTATACATCCTCCCCTGCTGTACACTACAGTCTCCTCACACTGTCATACATCCTCTCCTGCCGTACACTACAGTCTCCTCACACTATCATACATCCTCTCCTGCTGTACACTACAGTCTCCTCACACTGTCATACATCCTCTCCTGCCGTACACTAGTCTCCTCACACTGTCATACATCCTCTCCTGCTGTACACTACAGTCTCCTCACACTGTCATACATCCTCTCCTGCTGTACACTACAGTCTCCTCACACTGTCATACATCCTCTCCTGCCGTACACTACAGTCTCCTCACACTGTCATACATCCTCTCCTGCCGTACACTACAGTCTCCTCACACTGTCATACATCCTCTCCTGCTGTACACTACACTCTCCTCACACTGTCATACATCCTCTCCTGTACACTACAGTCTCCTCACACTGTCATACATCCTCTCCTGCTGTACACTACAGTCTCCTCACACTGTCATACATCCTCTCCTGTACACTACAGTCTCCTCACACTGTCATACATCCTCTCCTGCCGTACACTACAGTCTCCACACTGTCATACATCCTCTCCTGTACACTACAGTCTCCTCACACTGTCATACATCCTCTCCTGCCGTACACTACAGTCTCCTCACACTGTCATACATCCTCTCCTGCCGTACACTACAGTCTCCTCACACTGTCATACAGCCTCTCCTGCCGTACACTACAGTCTCCTCACACTGTCATACATCCTCTCCTGTACACTACAGTCTCCTCACACTGTCATACATCCTCTCCTGTATACTACAGTCTCCTCACACTGTCATACATCCTCTCCTGCTGTACACTACAGTCTCCTCACACTGTCATACATCCTCTCCTGCTGTACACTACAGTCTCCTCACACTGTCATACATCCTCTCCTGCCGTACACTACAGTCTCCTCACACTGTCATACATCCTCTCCTGCCGTACACTACAGTCTCCTCACACTGTCATACATCCTCTCCTGCTGTACACTACAGTCTCCTCACACTGTCATACGTCCTCTCCTGCCGTACACTACAGTCTCCTCACACTGTCATACGTCCTCTCCTGCCGTACACTACAGTCTCCACACTGTCATACATCCTCTCCTGCCGTACACTACAGTCTCCTCACACTGTCATACATCCTCTCCTGTACACTACAGTCTCCTCACACTGTCATACATCCTCTCCTGCTGTACACTACAGTCTCCTCACACTGTCATACATCCTCTCCTGCTGTACACTACAGTCTCCTCACACTGTCATACATCCTCTCCTGCTGTACACTACAGTCTCCTCACACTGTCATACATCCTCTCCTGCTGTACACTACAGTCTCCTCACACTGTCATACATCCTCTCCTGTACACTACAGTCTCCTCACACTGTCATACATCCTCTCCTGTACACTACAGTCTCCTCACACTGTCATACATCCTCTCCTGCCTTACACTACAGTCTCCTCACACTGTCATACATCCTCTCCTGCCGTACACTAGTCTCCTCACACTGTCATACATCCTCTCCTGCTGTACACTACAGTCTCCTCACACTGTCATACATCCTCTCCTGCCGTACACTACAGTCTCCTCACACTGTCATACATCCTCTCCTGCCGTACACTACAGTCTCCTCACACTGTCATACATCCTCTCCTGCCGTACACTACAGTCTCCTCACACTATCATACATCCTCTCCTGCTGTACACTACAGTCTCCTCACACTGTCATACATCCTCTCCTGCCGTACACTAGTCTCCTCACACTGTCATACATCCTCTCCTGCTGTACACTACAGTCTCCTCACACTGTCATACATCCTCTCCTGCTGTACACTACAGTCTCCTCACACTGTCATACATCCTCTCCTGCTGTACACTACAGTCTCCTCACACTGTTATACATCCTCTCCTGCCGTACACTACAGTCTCCTCACACTGTCATACATCCTCTCCTGCTGTACACTACAGTCTCCTCACACTGTCATACATCCTCTCCTGCTGTACACTACAGTCTCCTCACACTGTCATACATCCTCTCCTGCCGTACACTACAGTCTCCTCACACTGTCATACATCCTCTCCTGCTGTACACTAGTCTCCTCACACTGTCATACATCCTCTCCTGCTGTACACTACAGTCTCCTCACACTGTCATACATCCTCTCCTGCCGTACACCAGTCTCCTCACACTGTCATACATCCTCTCCTGCCGTACACTACAGTCTCCTCACACTGTCATACATCCTCTCCTGCCGTACACTACAGTCTCCTCACACTGTTATACATCCTCTCCTGCCGTACACTACAGTCTCCTCACACTGTCATACATCCTCTCCTGCCGTACACTACAGTCTCCTCACACTGTCATACATCCTCTCCTGCCGTACACTACAGTCTCCTCACACTGTCATACATCCTCTCCTGCCGTACACTACAGTCTCCTCACACTGTCATACATCCTCTCCTGCTGTGCACTACAGTCTCCTCACACTGTCATACATCCTCTCCTGCCGTACACTACTCTCCTCACACTGTCATACATCCTCTCCTGCTGTACACTACAGTCTCCTCACACTGTCATACATCCTCTCCTGCTGTACACTACAGTCTCCTCACACTGTCATACATCCTCTCCTGCCGTACACTACAGTCTCCTCACACTGTCATACATCCTCTCCTGCTGTACACTACAGTCTCCTCACACTGTCATACATCCTCTCCTGCCGTACACTACAGTCTCCTCACACTGTCATACATCCTCTCCTGCCGTACACTACAGTCTCCTCACACTGTCATACATCCTCTCCTGCTGTACACTAGTCTCCTCACACTGTCATACGTCCTCTCCTGTACACTACAATCTCCTCACACTGTCATACATCCTCTCCTGTACACTACAATCTCCTCACACTGTCATACATCCTCTCCTGCTGTACACCAGTCTCCTCACACTGTCATACATCCTCTCCTGTACACTACAATCTCCTCACACTGTCATACATCCTCTCCTGCTGTACACTACAGTCTCCTCACACTGTTATACATCCTCTCCTGCCGTACACTAGTCTCCTCACACTGTCATACATCCTCTCCTGCCGTACACTAGTCTCCTCACACTGTCATACATCCTCTCCTGCTGTACACTACAGTCTCCTCACACTGTTATACATCCTCTCCTGCCGTACACTAGTCTCCTCACACTGTCATACATCCTCTCCTGCCGTACACTAGTCTCCTCACACTGTCATACATCCTCTCCTGCCGTACACTACAGTCTCCTCACACTGTCATACATCCTCTCCTGCTGTACACTAGTCTCCTCACACTGTCATACATCCTCTCCTGTACACTACAGTCTCCTCACACTGTCATACATCCTCTCCTGCCGTACACTACAGTCTCCTCACACTGTCATACATCTTCTCCTGCCGTGCACTACAGTCTCCTCACACTGTCATACATCCTCTCCTGCCGTGCACTACAGTCTCCTCACACTGTCATACATCCTCTCCTGCCGTACACTACAGTCTCCTCACACTGTCATACATCCTCTCCTGCCGTACACTACAGTCTCCTCACACTGTCATACATCCTCTCCTGCCGTACACTACAGTCTCCTCACACTGTCATACATCTTCTCCTGCCGTACACTACAGTCTCCTCACACTGTCATACATCCTCTCCTGCTGTACACTAGTCTCCTCACACTGTCATACATCCTCTCCTGTACACTACAGTCTCCTCACACTGTTATACATCCTCTCCTGCCGTACACTACAGTCTCCTCACACTGTCATACATCCTCTCCTGCTGTACACTACAGTCTCCTCACACTGTCATACATCCTCTCCTGCTGTACACTACAGTCTCCTCACACTGTCATACATCCTCTCCTGCTGTACACTACAGTCTCCTCACACTGTCATACATCCTCTCCTGTACACTAGTCTCCTCACACTGTCATACATCCTCTCCTGCCGTACACTACAGTCTCCTCACACTGTCATACATCCTCTCCTGCTGTACACTAGTCTCCTCACACTGTCACACATCCTCTCCTGCCGTACACTACAGTCTCCTCACACTGTCATACATCCTCTCCTGCCGTACACTACAGTCTCCTCACACTGTCATACATCCTCTCCTGCCGTACACTACAGTCTCCTCACACTGTCATACATCCTCTCCTGCCGTACACTACAGTCTCCTCACACTGTCATACATCCTCTCCTGCTGTACACTACAGTCTCCTCACACTGTCATACATCCTCTCCTGCCGTACACTACTCTCCTCACACTGTCATACATCCTCTCCTGCTGTACACTACAGTCTCCTCACACTGTCATACATCCTCTCCTGTACACTAGTCTCCTCACACTGTCATACATCCTCTCCTGTACACTACAGTCTCCTCACACTGTCATACATCCTCTCCTGCCGTACACTAGTCTCCTCACACTGTCATACATCCTCTCCTGTACACTACAGTCTCCTCACACTGTCATACATCCTCTCCTGCCGTACACTACAGTCTCCTCACACTGTCATACGTCCTCTCCTGCCGTACACTACAGTCTCCTCACACTGTCATACATCCTCTCCTGCTGTACACTACAGTCTCCTCACACTGTTATACATCCTCTCCTGCTGTACACTACAGTCTCCTCACACTGTCATACATCCTCTCCTGCTGTACACTACAGTCTCCTCACACTGTCATACATCCTCTCCTGCCGTACACTACAGTCTCCTCACACTGTCATACATCCTCTCCTGTACACTACAGTCTCCTCACACTGTCATACATCCTCTCCTGCCGTACACTACACTCTCCTCACACTGTCATACATCCTCTCCTGCCGTACACTACACTCTCCTCACACTGTCATACATCCTCTCCTGCTGTACACTACAGTCTCCTCACACTGTCATACATCCTCTCCTGCTGTACACTACAGTCTCCTCACACTGTCATACATCCTCTCCTGCTGTACACTACAGTCTCCTCACACTGTCATACATCCTCTCCTGCTGTACACTACAGTCTCCTCACACTGTCATACATCCTCTCCTGCTGTACACTACAGTCTCCTCACACTGTCATACGTCCTCTCCTGCTGTACACTACAGTCTCCTCACACTGTCATACATCCTCTCCTGCTGTACACTACAGTCTCCTCACACTGTCATACATCCTCTCCTGCTGTACACTACAGTCTCCTCACACTGTCATACATCCTCTCCTGCTGTACACTACAGTCTCCTCACACTGTCACACATCCTCTCCTGTACACTACAGTCTCCTCACACTGTCATACATCCTCACCTGTACACTACAGTCTCCTCACACTGTCATACATCCTCTCCTGCTGTACACTAGTCTCCTCACACTGTCATACATCCTCTCCTGCCGTACACTACAGTCTCCTCACACTGTCATACATCCTCTCCTGCTGTACACTACAGTCTCCTCACACTGTCATACATCCTCTCCTGCTGTACACTACAGTCTCCTCACACTGTCATAGTCCTCTCCTGCCGTACACTACAGTCTCCTCACACTGTCATACATCCTCTCCTGCTGTACACTACAGTCTCCTCACACTGTCATACATCCTCTCCTGCTGTACACTACAGTCTCCTCACACTGTCATACATCCTCTCCTGTACACTAGTCTCCTCACACTGTCATACATCCTCTCCTGCTGTACACTAGTCTCCTCACACTGTCATACGTCCTCTCCTGCCGTACACTACAGTCTCCTCACACTGTCATACATCCTCTCCTGCCGTGCACTACAGTCTCCTCACACTGTCATACATCCTCTCCTGCTGTACACTACAGTCTCCTCACACTGTCATACATCCTCTCCTGCTGTACACTAGTCTCCTCACACTGTCATACATCCTCTCCTGTACACTACAGTCTCCTCACACTGTCATACATCCTCTCCTGCCGTACACTACAGTCTCCACACTGTCATACATCCTCTCCTGCCGTACACTACAGTCTCCTCACACTGTCATACATCCTCTCCTGCTGTACACTACAGTCTCCTCACACTGTCATACATCCTCTCCTGCTGTACACTACAGTCTCCTCACACTGTCATACATCCTCTCCTGTACACTACAGTCTCCTCACACTGTCATACATCCTCTCCTGTACACTACAGTCTCCTCACACTGTCATACATCCTCTCCTGCTGTACACTACAGTCTCCTCACACTGTCATACATCCTCTCCTGCCGTACACTACAGTCTCCTCACACTGTCATACATCCTCTCCTGTACACTACAGTCTCCTCACACTGTCATACATCCTCTCCTGCCGTACACTACAGTCTCCTCACACTGTCATACATCCTCTCCTGCTGTACACTAGTCTCCTCACACTGTCATACGTCCTCTCCTGCCGTACACTACAGTCTCCTCACACTGTCATACATCCTCTCCTGCCGTACACTACAGTCTCCACACTGTCATACATCCTCTCCTGCCGTACACTACAGTCTCCTCACACTGTCATACATCCTCTCCTGTACACTACAGTCTCCTCACACTGTCATACATCCTCTCCTGCTGTACACTACAGTCTCCTCACACTGTCATACATCCTCTCCTGCTGTACACTACAGTCTCCTCACACTGTCATACATCCTCTCCTGCTGTACACTACAGTCTCCTCACACTGTCATACATCCTCTCCTGCTGTACACTACAGTCTCCTCACACTGTCATACATCCTCTCCTGTACACTACAGTCTCCTCACACTGTCATACATCCTCTCCTGTACACTACAGTCTCCTCACACTGTCATACATCCTCTCCTGCCTTACACTACAGTCTCCTCACACTGTCATACATCCTCTCCTGCCGTACACTAGTCTCCTCACACTGTCATACATCCTCTCCTGCTGTACACTACAGTCTCCTCACACTGTCATACATCCTCTCCTGCCGTACACTACAGTCTCCTCACACTGTCATACATCCTCTCCTGCCGTACACTACAGTCTCCTCACACTGTTATACATCCTCCCCTGCCGTACACTACAGTCTCCTCACACTGTCATACATCCTCTCCTGCCGTACACTACAGTCTCCTCACACTGTCATACATCCTCTCCTGCCGTACACTACAGTCTCCTCACACTGTCATACATCCTCTCCTGCTGTACACTACAGTCTCCTCACACTGTCATACATCCTCTCCTGCTGTACACTACAGTCTCCTCACACTGTCATACATCCTCTCCTGCCTTACACTACAGTCTCCTCACACTGTCATACATCCTCTCCTGTACACTACAGTCTCCTCACACTGTCATACATCCTCTCCTGCCTTACACTACAGTCTCCTCACACTGTCATACATCCTCTCCTGCCGTACACTAGTCTCCTCACACTGTCATACATCCTCTCCTGCTGTACACTACAGTCTCCTCACACTGTCATACATCCTCTCCTGCCGTACACTACAGTCTCCTCACACTGTCATACATCCTCTCCTGCTGTACACTACAGTCTCCTCACACTGTTATACATCCTCTCCTGCCGTACACTACAGTCTCCTCACACTGTCATACATCCTCTCCTGCTGTACACTACAGTCTCCTCACACTGTCATACATCCTCTCCTGTACACTACAGTCTCCTCACACTGTCATACATCCTCTCCTGCTGTACACTAGTCTCCTCACACTGTCATACATCCTCTCCTGCTGTACACTAGTCTCCTCACACTGTCATACATCCTCTCCTGCCGTACACTACAGTCTCCTCACACTGTCATACATCCTCTCCTGCCGTACACTACAGTCTCCTCACACTGTCATACATCCTCTCCTGCCGTACACTACAGTCTCCTCACACTGTCATACATCCTCTCCTGCCGTACACTACAGTCTCCTCACACTGTCATACATCCTCTCCTGCTGTACACTACAGTCTCCTCACACTGTCATACATCCTCTCCTGCTGTACACTACAGTCTCCTCAAACTGTTATACATCCTCTCCTGCCGTACACTACAGTCTCCTCACACTGTCATACATCCTCTCCTGCTGTACACTACAGTCTCCTCACACTGTCATACATCCTCTCCTGCCGTACACTACAGTCTCCTCACACTGTCATACATCCTCTCCTGCCGTACACTACAGTCTCCTCACACTGTCATACATCCTCTCCTGCTGTACACTACAGTCTCCTCACACTGTCATACGTCCTCTCCTGCCGTACACTACAGTCTCCTCACACTGTCATACATCCTCTCCTGCCGTACACTACAGTCTCCTCACACTGTCATACATCCTCTCCTGCTGTACACTACAGTCTCCTCAAACTGTTATACATCCTCTCCTGCCGTACACTACAGTCTCCTCACACTGTCATACATCCTCTCCTGCTGTACACTACAGTCTCCTCACACTGTCATACATCCTCTCCTGCCGTACACTACAGTCTCCTCACACTGTCATACATCCTCTCCTGCTGTACACTACAGTCTCCTCACACTGTCATACATCCTCTCCTGCTGTACACTACAGTCTCCTCACACTGTCATACGTCCTCTCCTGCCGTACACTACAGTCTCCTCACACTGTCATACATCCTCTCCTGCCGTACACTACAGTCTCCTCACACTGTCATACATCCTCTCCTGCCGTACACTACAGTCTCCTCACACTGTCATACATCCTCTCCTGCTGTACACTAGTCTCCTCACACTGTCATACATCCTCTCCTGCCGTACACTACAGTCTCCTCACACAGTCATACATCCTCTCCTGCCGTACACTACAGTCTCCTCACACTGTCATACATCCTCTCCTGTACACTACAGTCTCCTCACACTGTCATACATCCTCTCCTGTACACTAGTCTCCTCACACTGTCATACATCCTCTCCTGCCGTACA